>NC_134567.1:11917788-12242357 GCF_025594145.1 Primulina tabacum
TGGGGCTGGACCAGGGCTCTTGACTATGGTTTGGGACATGTATTAGGGTCCTAGGATGAGTCTTGATGTGTTGGTTTATGGGCTGGATGGTCGGGTAGAGCGCTGGAACCAGAAACTCGAAAGCTGCACAGAAATTGGCCTCATAAGAGGTCTGTCAAGTTTCTGATTTTTTTGGGGGCTTAGGCGCTGATTCTGACTAAAAAGGGGCTTAACCATGGTCTTAATTTGTGTCTAAGGGTAACGTCTAGGGGCTGGTTCGGGTCCGGTTCGAGTCGGTTTAAGCATGAAGTGGTTAGAAGCATGTATGTCTCGTTTGCTCAAGGGGCCTAGGTGGATTTTGGGGCTGTATCTGCAGCTCGGTTGTAACTTCGGTTTTTGGAGCTTAGGTTCAGGTCCAATGGGCCCTAATGGTTCAGGAGGGTCCCTAGATGGGTTGGCTAGGTTTTGGCTCAAGGTGGCTCGGGCGTGGCTCGAGTAAATTAGGAGATGGCTCGGTGCGTTCGGTAGGGTGTCAAAAACGAATATTAAAAGGCTAAAATTAAATCCAAGGGTCCACGAGGGTGGCTCATGACATGGAAGGGTAGAATAAACAATAAAAAGGCTATGTTAAAAATTTGGGGTCTAAATAATGAGTTTTGGATTTAATCGGGATTTAATCGCCGCACGAAACGCTAATTAACGAGTTAATTGAAAAATTATGAAAAATTAGATTTAAGCTTAAATAATTATTATAAGTCTAAGTTTTTAATTTGGGAATTTTATAGTAAGGTTTGGTTTAATTCGAGATTAAAACACATTAATACATCATATTTAAAGAATAAATAAAAAGTACTTGATTTAAGCTAAATAAAAATATGAGAAAATTCATGTGATCTTAAATAATTATTTGGGACATGTTAGAGTCAATGGAATTAGGAAAAATAAAAAATGTGAAATTTTACGTCCACGGGTAAAACGATCTTTTTACACCTAAAAAATTAGTAAACGTCATGGCAGTGCCCTAAATGCTATTTTATATGCTAATATGATTATTTTTATGATTATGGATGTTTATGAATTTTTATATGTTAATATGTCGATTTTAAATGTTGATGAATTTTTAAGATGTTAACACGTTTATTTTAAATGTTTACGGATTTTTAATCTGTTGAAAATGTTTATGAATTTTTATGATTTAAATTGGACATTTAAAAGATATGTTGCATGCTTGGTTTCAAAATAAAAATGATATTATATGCATGTTTTTATTAAGTAATGATAACGTGTTGAAGGATGTGAAGGGATTGTGACTACTGAATATGTTGGAAATATCGTGAGGGTTATGGTCCCAGTGGGAGCCCGACGATCGTGTTTCCTTGGATACGGATACGAATACGTGATACAAATACGTGATACGAATACGAATATGTTAATACGTTGGCCAAGGCCCAGTTGACGGATGAGAGTGTCGCTGGTGTCCCCGCCGCTCAGTACTGTGGTTACATGTAGATGGATCCATCGCCCAATACGTTTAAGAATACGAGTCACAATCACGATCTGAATTCAACAAACACGAACATGAACATGAATACGAATATGAATATGGATACGAATATGGATATGCATATGAATATGAATACGAATATGAATATGAGTATGTTTATGTTTTTATGAAAATATTTTTATGCATCATGAAAATGTTTACGAAAATGTTTAAGTTTAAGTTTATGCATCTTCATGAAAAAGATATTTTAAGTACAAGTATTTTTCACTGTTATATGTGAACTGTATTACGTATTATTTGTTATCAAGGATATGACGTGTTGAGTCTTTAGACTCACTAGGTGTGATTGATGCAGGTGACTATAATAATGTTAATGGAGGTCTTGATGGTTGATCTGACTGGACTGAAGGTGCACATAACCCGAGGACCGACGTTAGTTTTTCCGCTCTAGTTTATGATTTATGATTTTAAGTTATATTAAAGATATTTTTATGACTTTTATTTATGTTATGAGATATTTTTGAGAGGTTATAGTATGGGCTATACTTTTCAAATAATGTTTTTAGGTTGGTAAATTGTTTGACGATTTTATGCTTTAAAATATTTTCCTTTGGATTTTTAAATGTCAGTTGGATGTTTATTTTTAAAATGATGTCAAAAATATTTTATGATTCGACTGAATGCTACGTGAGGTTTGGAAAAAAAAAATTTCTAGTACTTTTTAAGAAAACGAATAAGCAGACGTTTCAAAGTTCATGCATCATAAAAAGGTTTACGAAAATGTTCATGTTTGAAGATAATGGCTCTTCATGAAAACGATATTTTAAGTACAAGTATTTTTCACTGTTATATGTTGACTGTATTACGTATTACTTGTTACCAAGATTATGGTATGTTGAGTCTTTAGACTCACTAGGTTTGATGGATGCAGGTGAGGTTGAGGGTGGGCTTGACGGATGATTTGACTGGACTGAAGGCGCACACAACCCGAGGACCAACGCTTCTACTTTTTCCGCATTTACGATTTATGAATCATGATTTATGCTAAAGATTTTAAGACTATTTATTTATGCTTTTGAGAGATTTTTGAGAGGTTTAGTATGAGCTATACTTTTCAGACATATTGCTTTTTAGGTTTCGTAAAACATACGACGATTTCATTTTATGACTATTGCACTTGATTTTTAAAATGCTAGAGGGATGATGTTTTATTTTAAAATGGGTAAAATATTTTATAAAAATATTTTCATGTTATAAATATACATGGCCGAAAATTGAGTGTTAAAAAAAAAATTCTTGTACTTTTATATTAATAAAAATGACAGACGTTTCAAACATAATATCATAAAAATCAATAAACATTTAAAATAAAAATTTAAGCATATAAAGCAGCCTTCGGAACACTGCCATGTCGTTTATTAATTTTTCGGGTGTAAAATTTCCGTTTTACCCCTAAACGTAAAATTCCTCGAATTTGACTTTTTCTTAATCTCATTGACTATAACATGTCCCAAATAATTATTTAAGCTTAAATTAAAATTCCCATAATTTTATTTATCTTAACTACTAGACTTTTACATTAATCTTTAATTATTTGTTTTAATCCCGAATAATTTCAAATTTTAATATAAAATTTCTAAATTCAAAACTTAGATTTTTTATATTATTTTAGCGTTCTGAACCACAACTCCACCCCCATGAGCCATGTTTCGATTTATTTTCCAAGTTGAAACCCTAGACCTACGATCCAAGCCATCCTCGAGCCATATTGATTTTTTATTAAGCCAAGGTCGAGCCACACCTCCTATAGACCCTACTGGACCCTAAGACCCAAAGGAAACTGATCTTAACTCGAAATCGAAGCCAAGAAACCAGGGACAGCTCTCGGCCGAGACTCCTTTTGTGCATGGACTCCAAGTGTGTGTGCCTAGGACTCTTAACATCGACCCATCCCTTGAACCAGCCTCTTGTGCACTCACATAGGACCCTAAGGAGTCACCCTAGCCTAGCACTGAGCCCCCTGGCTGAGCCTCCTACTGCTGCGCGGCTGCTGCTCACACGCACGCTTGTATGCAGTGCCCAAGGGTTGGAGTCCTAGCTCCCTGACCCCTCATGTGACCGAGACCCAAGCCAAGCGACTAGTCCCAAAACCGAGCCCCTTTGATCACATTACATAATTATGGCACCAACTTGTTCTATTCTGATGTGCATTCTGTGCGTGCGTTTTCTAGGACATTAGTGTAACGTACCGTACTTTTAACTATTTAAAATTTGCGGAAAAATAAAAATTTTCTTAAATGAGTACTCAACCTTCAAATTCCAATGAAAATATACTATTCATCCAAAATATTTGCGACAAAAGATGTCAAATAAAGTTGGTAAAGAAAGTATTTGTTTAAACATCGTAAACCAAAATGTGAAATAAGAGTATTTTGAGCATTTCGTAAAAACTTCAAAACATGGGCGGTCCTCGGGTTTAGCCTCCCGCTCAGTCCAAGCCAGCTCACTGGTCCCCACCTCTCGCCTCCTCAAATTCATCCTCACATGCATCGATCAAGTCTAGCGAGTCTAAAGGCTCAACATGTATAAACTGGGAGTAACAGGTAATACGTAATAAAAATTACAAGCAACTTTAAAATAGAACGTACATACTGAAACTTGAACTTGCATACCAAAAGTTTGAACACACGTGCATACATACGTAGACGTGCCATCAACATAAAACTTTTCTTAAACATGCTTGCCTACTTGTACATACTTGAACATACATAAAATTCATCATTTTGCGTAGAGGCATGTTTCAAAGCAAGTGACCCATACATAAATACGCCTGATCAGACTAAACCACAGTATTGGGCTGATAGGGAAATCCACTGCCACATACATGAGATCCCCGTTCATGCTTTAACGGGTGGATTGGTCCCTGGTCATGATTTACCGCTTTCCAATCTTGATCTAAACCCGTTCATAATTTAACGGGGTGGATTGGTCCCTGGTCATACTTTACCGCTTTCCAATCCCATACATAATTTGGTCACAAGACATTTAGCATACCTAAAAAATTTTAAAGTATTTTTTTTGCACGTCGAACATACTTACTTGGTGTTGAGGGATTCGTTGGATCTCGCTTGAGGCCACTGCTGCACATACTAACACATTATCAAGTGCTTAGCTTTCATACTTAGACATACTAATCGTACTCAACCCCGAAGTAAATAAGTGGCTTATGACATTCTATAACATTCGGGACTTGACCTCGTTTAATTATACTAACCATGACATCAAACCCCGAAACAAGTTCTAAAATGACGTGTGAACATTTCTCAAACAATAAAAGATATGGACTCACTATTGGAACCTAAAGCTAAATGAAAACCAAACCTCCCTCCAGCTGGCCCCGCGCTCAGGCGGTAATATCTTACCGCTCGAGCGCCAGGTTTTCTGAAACTCTACCCTCGGACAGAAAGAGTGGTGCTCGGGCGGTAAGAAACTACCGCTCGAGCGCCGAGTGTACTGGACTCCACGATTTGCATCTTAATACTCCTAACTAAATAATACGATTCGTGAACCAATCCATCGAGACTCATCCTAGGACACCATGACACTGGCCCGACCCCATAAAAACGCCCCAAACGTTCTCAAAGAAACGACGCATCACACGCAACGCAATAAAACCCGTAAACTCAAATTTTGACACCAATTGTTTCCTACGATTTCTAATGCAACCAACGACTATCTACACAAAACGAAGCATCAAAACTCATCCCAAACTCATACTCCATATACCTAAACACAGCAGCGATCACCCGACGGTTCCCAACGAAGCCTGCAACAAATAAACTTTAAGAACACGTCAAGAACATAATTTTCAGAAAACACAGTTTGAGCAGTCCCACTAAATGGTCATAACTCACTCAATTTTTCTCCAAATATTTCGAATTTTATATCAAATCGAAGGTATCAAAAAGTTCTACATTTCATATGTTGAAAGTTTTCCCAAAATCTCGAACGAAATAATCACAGTAATTCAAAATACGGTGAAAAACGAAATTCCAGATCTAAAAATTGTTTCAAAATTGATCCAACGAATTTTCCGCTCAAACTTGCACATCATACATGGATTTTACGCATAATAAAAAACACAACACATATTATGACGAGATCGATGCATAAACGAAAGAATATACATTCCTTTTGATAATAAAATTTACAGGCCGACGATACCGAAGCGGAACGAGTGCGAGGATTGATCCGGGACGATCGTGTCACGATTTCTTGCAACAAAAGCCAACGAAAATTGCTGGAAAACTGAAGGGAATAGGGGCGGCTGCTCTCCCTCTCCCAAGAACCCTAATATTTTCTTTAAAAATGAAATGAAGAAAGAAAGGGAATTTTGTATGTGTGTAACCGAGAATGTGTGTGTTAGTGGGTGTGTGCGTGAGTTAGTGTAGGTAATTAAGGGTAATTATGTGCTAAATTGGTAATTAACAACTAATTAAAAATACTAACCCACATTTAACTTAATAAAATCTCTTAAATTAAAATGAAATGCACACTTGCTAAACTTTAAAAGTTTTAAAATTCTAACATCACTAAATAAATAATTTAGTCTTTAAAAATGATAAAAATTAATAATTCATTTAAAATGTCCCAACCTTAACTAAAAATAAATACCCATTAAAAAAATTGCCAAAATCGTCACCAGCCTGTTTCCTCGATCTCTCATCGAATATTCGCCTGAAACATGAAACTCGTGAAAATATTTTAACGTGCATCACATAAACATAAATAATTTAAAATAATGCAAAGAAATAAATCATGCATCGCTAAAACTCATTTTTTTAAACTTAAATAAATGATTTAACAATTAAATAAATTCATGGGTTATACGTGTACTGATTTTTGGGATCTACAGTTCCTCCCTCACTAATATGAATTTCGTCCTCAAAATTAACTCTTACCAAACAATTCCGGGTAGCGAATTCTCATATCCGCTTATGCCTCCCAAGTGGCCTCTTCCACTGATTGGTTCAACCAGTGAACCTTGACCAACTTGGTCACCTTGTTTCGAAGTTTACGCTCCTGTCTGTCTAGGATTTGAATAGATTTTTCCTCATACGACAGATCTGGAGCAAGCTGCAATGGCTCATAGCTCAAAACATGGGAAGGATTAGCTAGGTACTTCCTTAGAATCGAGACGTAGAATACATTGTGTACACCGGGCAGATTCGGCGGTAAGCCTACACGCTAAGCTAGTGTCCCAACTCTGTCAAGAATCTCGAACGGTCCAATGAATCTCGGACTCAGCTTGCCTCTTTTCCCAAATCTCATAACACCCTTCATGGGGGCTATCTTTACAAAGACGTGATCACCTACGGCAAACTCTAGATCTCTTCTTCTCTTGTCAGCATAACTCTTTTGACGACTTTGTGCGGTTTTCATCCTGTATCGGATCTTGACCATCACATCTGCAGTCTGCTGAACTATTTCGGGACCAAGTTCTGCTCTCTCACCGACTTCATCCCAATGAATCGGCGATCTGCACTTTCTCCCATACAATGCCTCGTATGGAGCCATACCAATAGATGCTTGAAAACTGTTGTTGTAGGTAAACTCCACTAGAGGTAGCTTAGATTCCTAAGTCCCATGGAAATCGATCATACAGGCTCGCAATAGATCATCTAAATTCTGAATCACTCGGTCAGACTGGCCATATGTCTGCGGGTGAAAAGCTGTACTTAATAGCAACTTCGTCCCCATGGTTGCATCCAAACTCAAGGCATCTGCCACAACATTAGCTTTCCCTGGATGGTAGCTAATTTCGAAATCATAGTCTTTCACCAACTCCAACCACCGTCTTTGTCTCATATTTAATTCTTTATGCGTGAAGAAATACTTGAGACTCTTGTGATAAGTGAATATCTGGAATTTCTCGTCGTACAAGTAATGTCTCCATATCTTCAACGCAAAAACAATGGCGGCTAATTCAAGATCATGAGTCGGGTAGTTCTTCTCATGCACTTCCAGCTGCTTGGAAGCATAAGCTATAACCCGACCTTGCTGGATCAACACTGCGCCTAACCCAAGCTTAGATGCATCGGTGTATAACACAAAATCTCCTTGCCCTTATGGCAAGGCTAACACTGGTGCTGAAATAAGAGCTTGCTTCAAAGTATCAAACCTCTTCTGACATTCATTACTCCACACAAATTTAGCATTCTTCTTCGTCAGTGAAGTTAGTGGCACTGCTATCGAAGAAAACCCTTGTATAAATTTCCTGTAGTAGACTGCTAGGCGTAGGAAACTACGAATCTCCGACGCATTCTTCGGTTCAACCCATTCCTTGATTTCTGCCACCTTAGCTGGATCCACCTCAATACCACTGCTAGATATTATATGACCCAAAAATGCTACCTTCTCGAACCAGAATTCACACTTAATGAATTTCGCAAACAACTTGCGACTCTGCAAAACCTGCAAAATTGTACTCAGATGATGAACAAGCTCCTCATGACTCTTCGAGTAAATCAAAATATCGTCAATGAACACTATGACGAACTGGTCTAGGTAGGGCTGAAATACTCGATTCATCAAGTCCATAAATATCACTGGAGCATTCGTCAGTTCAAACGGCATCACTAAGAACTCGTAATGCCCATACCTGGTTCTGAAGGCTGTCTTATGAACATCTGGATCTTTCACCTATCTTAGAGAACACTGTAGCTCCCTGCAACTGATCGAACAAGTCCTCGATCCTTGGAAGTGGGTATTTGTTCTTGATCGTTACCATGTTCAGTTCTCGGTAATCAATGCACAGCCTCATGCTCCCGTCTTTCTTCTTCACAAAGAGCACTGGTGCGCTCCATAGTGAGAAACTAGGGCGGATGAATTCTTTGTATAGAAGATCCTGAATCTGCTGCTCGGGCTCTAACATCTCAGCTAGAGCTAGACGGTATGGTGCCTTAGAGATTGGCACGGTGCCTGGCACAAGGTCAATTGAAAACTCCACCTCTCTCTCTGGTGGAAGGCCTGTGACGTCATCAGGGAATACGTCAGGAAAATCTCTTACTTGTAATGTCTGAGATTTTGATTTTATTAATATGAGATTATTGATTTTGAATTGATATGATTATAGACGGATCATTCCGAAAACAGATTGGGTGAAGCATGTGATTTATGTATATTTTGTACAGAACTGTTGGCGCCTGAGCGGTAGAAAAGGGCCGCCCGAGCGCCAATGTTCATTAAGAACATGTTTCGGGCAGAAGATACGGCGCCCGAGCGGTAGTCTGTGACTGCCCGAGCGCCAATGTGCAATAAGAAAAGAGTTGGACAGAACACTCCGCGCCCGAGCGGTAGATTGCAACCGCTCGAGCGTCGATCGAAGTTCAAGAAAAATAGACACGTTGCTTTGACATGCAAGTAAGATATATATATACACATAACTTAGTTCTTTCAGCAGAAACAAGAGAAAGAACGAGAAAGGGAAAAGGGAGAGTTTGAAGAAAATCCTTACGCCTTTATATTTCGATCCGTCCGTCTGATTTTCAATCTGACTTCAGTACCGAGTTCTTATCGATACCGGCTACAACTGGACGTAGGTTTTCATCTGTTTTGATATGTTTTGAAATTATAATACTGTCAGAATCGGATATGATTCATATATGGTGTTCTCGACATGTTAGACATCGTATAATCGAAACCGGATTGAAGAACAGATACAGTATGGAATTGTTATTATTTTTAGAGTTGATTTGATTGAGATTGATATCAGATTTGTGTTTTATCGATTATGAGTTGTGGTAATTGATATATGTTGATATTGTATTGACGGGGATATTCAGATTGTTCCGTTATGCCGTTGATTTTGAGTTAGATTCAGATTGATCAGATTCGGTATTGATTTGAGCAGTATATTGATATTGTACTTCTTGATATTGTCATTGCCAGATTGAGTATTGACAGACTTCGAATTCCAGACTTGAACGTTGTCAGAACTGCAACTAAAGAAAGGTATAAATCAATGTCGAACCGGGAGAATGACTCGAGTGTGAAATACTTGAGTTTCCCTAAATCACATACTTATTGTTATTGTGTGCATTGATTGGATTGATTTGCTTGTTCTATTGATTTATAGAAGGCATGTATTAGACGATTGGTCTAGTGACAGACGGGCCTGATGGTGATGGAATCGTCACTAACTCATTGCACATTGTCACCGAATAGTGATTGGGAGAGGTTGCCAAAGTCTGTGACGGATAGGTCAAGACACTGGATGTTTGGTTTATATCGATGTTGATTAGAGGTGGATTTACTTCTTCTACTGAAATTTGATATAGTATGCCAACATCTGGAAACCGGGATCCCTAGACTAGGAATGAGTCTAGTCTGAGATATTGAGTCAGGAGTTTATTAAAAGATTTATATTAAATTATGTTTTCAGATTTTGATCCATATTACTGATATCTGTTTCATGCTTTATATTGATTATATGATTGCATGTATCGTTGATTTATACTGGGATGTATTTCTCACCGGAGTTATCCGGCTGTTGTCGTGTTTGTATGTGTGCATGGAAACAGGTGGGACAGGATCAGAGTCGAGGAGATGAAGAGAGATCGTGAGTAGAATGGAGACTACGGACTTGGATTCTGGATAGGGTTTGAACACTTGATATGTATTTGTTAAACCTTAGTTTTAAATGATTGTATACGGTAAAAGACTTGTACTTTGTTTTCCATGTATATATTCGAATGCATTCCATTACGTTCCACATTTGACATTTGTATATTAAAAAAAATAATAAAAATTTAGACCCAGTTTATTATAATTGATTTAATTATTCCAACACACGATTAAGAAATGAATTAGCGTCAGGGTCCCCACAACAGGTGGTATCAGAGTGATAGATCCTTTAGATTGAGATAGAAGCTAGGGAGCGGGGTAGATTGGGTTTTCTTTCCTGCTTTTGATTGCTAGCATGTTCTACTGCTTTATAATGCATGTTTATCTATTTATCTGACTTGATTTGGAAACATGTGTTATTGAGAATGAATCTGAACCGATTCTTGATTAGCAGTAAGATGATTGGAGGAGGACTGAAACAGATTTGTTATATTTGGTTGCTAACCCTTTTGGTAATCAGATATGCCTTCAGAACAGGATAGCACTTCGAATCCTTCAATGGATGTGATAGCAACACCGATGGAAACATTGCTGAAGAGATTTCAGTCGTTCCATCCACCGACTCTGAAGGGTACTGAGACTTCAGTGGATTGTGAGAGTTGGTTAGGTGACATTGAGATGCTGTTTGAGTCCTTGGATTACACCGATGAGCGGAGAGTGAAACTGATTGGGCACCAATTGCATGACGTTGCAAAGAACTGGTGGATTACGACGAAGAGAGCATTGGAGCATCGAGGTACGACTATTACCTGAAATGTATTTAGAACTGAATTTTATCAAAGATTCTTTCCAGTGTCGTATAGAAATGACAAGGGAGCAGAGTTTGCAAATTTGAGACAGGGTCAGCTGAACATCGAAGAGTATGTGGCCAAGTTCTCTACCTTGTTGAGATTTGCTCCATATGTGGCGGAAAACGACGAAGCTGTTGCGGATCAGTTCATTAATGGCCTAAATCCTGAAATATTTACATTGGTGAATACGGGGCGACCGAACAATTTTACTGATGCCTTGAACAGAGCCAAGGGAGCTGAAGCTGGTCTGATGAGACAGAAGGGAGCTTCGTTTGTGCCTCTAGCACCGAGACCACAGCAACCACCTCCCCGGTTTGAGAGTGGCAGCAGTAGTGGTGGAAAGAAAGATTTCCTGAAAACCAGAGGGAAGCAGTTTAAGAGATCTGGAAGCAGTTCATCCAGTTCTAGTGGCTCGAAACAGATCGGTCAGGGCAAGAGTTATACAGGAGCCTACTGCAGCACTTGTGGAGGGAAAAATGCCACAGAGCAGTGCCGAGGATGTTTGGCAGTTGCCGTATTTGTAGACAGCAGGGAAATTTTTCTAGAATTTATCCCCAGAGAGATTCTCAGAGATCATAGGGTGCCGAGTCATCTGGATCAGCGGCACAGACTGATAGACGATCGGCTGCTGATCATTCGTTCCAACCAGCACCAGCTTAGTCACAGCAGAGGCCAGGAGGTAGCCAGACAGTGAGCAGACCTCCTAGACAGCAGGCCAGAGTATTTGCTTTGACAGAGGAGCAGGCTCAGGAGGCACCTGACGATGTTGTTGTAGGTAAATGTTTTATTTCGTGTTATCCTGCATATGTATTGTTAGATACTGGTGCATCACATACATTCATATCTGAGCGGTTTGCATTGATGCATTCTTTGCCTATTGAGTCATTATCTGCTGTAGTGTCTGTCTCTTCTCCTTTGGGGTCAGGATTGATATCAGTGAAATCTGTTAAACATTGTATGCTACAGTATGATGGGCATGAGATTGAGTTAGACTGTATTGTGCTTGGGTTGTCTGATTTTGACTGTATTATGTGTATCGATATGTTGACCAAGTACAGAGCTACTGTTGATTGTTTCCACAAGATTGCGAGATTTTGACCGGATATGGCTGATGAGTGGAAATTCTACGGTAAGGGTTCTCGATCTAGAATTCTTTTGATATCAGTATTGTCTATGACTCGATTGTTACAGAAAGGAGCGGAAGGATTCCTTGTCTATTCAGTTGATTTACTGAAATCGAGTCCATCATTGGCTGATTTGCCAGTGGTGTGTTAGTTTGGTGATGTCTTTCCAGATGAGATTCCTGGTTTGCCTTCGATTCGAGAGATTGACTTCAGTATTTAATTGATGCCAGGTACAGTCCCGATCTCTTGAGCTCCATACCGAATGGCACCGATTGAGTTGAAAGAGTTAAAAGAACAGTTGTAGGATTTACTGGCCAAGGGGTATATCAGACCGAGCGTGTCTCCTTGGGGTGCTCCAGTATTGTTTGTTCGAAAGAAAGACGGTTCTATGAGACTCTGTATCGACTACCGGCAACTGAACAAAGCCACGGTAAAGAATAAATATCCCTTGCCTCGTATTGATGATTTGTTTGATCAGTTGCAGGGTTCTTCAGTATACTCCAAGATCGATCTGAGATCTGGATATCATCAGCTGAGAGTCTGGGATTCTGATATCTCGAAGACATGATTCAGAACCAGATATGGATATTATGAATTTATTCTCATGCCGTTCGATTTGACTAATGCTCCAGCTGTGTTTATTGGTCCGATGAACCGCATATTCCAGAGATATCTTGATGATTTTGTTATTATATTCATTTGATTTATTCGAAAAATATGATTGAGCATGCTGAGCATCTAAGAACTGTATTAAAAATTCTGAGGGCTGAGAAATTATATGCTAAACTATCAAAATGCGAGTTTTGGTTGAGACATGTTGTATTTTTGGGTCACATCATATCCGGAGATAGTATATCAGTTGATCCCAGCAAGGTTGAAGGAGTAATTTCTTGGCCGAGACATTTTTCCAGTATTGCCAAGCCTATTACTCAGTTGAATCAGAAGAATGCTCCATTTGTTTGGTCTGAAGAATGTGAGACCAGCTTTCTAGAATTGAAGAAAGACTGACCAGTGCACCGATATTGACTATTCCATCAGGTACTGGTGATTTTGTGGTTTATTGTGATGCATCTCACCGAGGATTAGGTTGTGTTCTGATGCAGCGAGGACATGTTATTGCTTATGCCTCGAGACAGCTGAAGCCACATGAGACTCGTTACCCAATTCATGATCTTGAATTGGCAGCCATCGTCTTTGCATTGAAGATATGGCGACATTATCTATACGGTGAGAAGTTTGAGATTTATTCTGATCATAACAGTCTGAAATATCTGTTTTCACAGTCAGAGTTGAATATGAGACAACGAAGATGGCTGGATTTGCTTAAAGACTTTGATTATGAAATCAAGTACTATTCGGGGAAGTCCAATGCAGCAGCAGATGCACTGAGTCGAAAGGTATGTTCTTTATCCTTATCGACGATTGGTGTTTCGAATTTGATAGAAGATTGCTGTTTGTCTGGATTGGTATTTGAGACAGATTAGAGACCGTTGAGATTTTATGCTGTTCAAGTCGAACCAGAGCTGATTTTGAGAATTAAAGCGGCTAAGAAAAATGATAAAAATGTTCAGAATTCGATTTCGATCATCAGAGCAGGGCATCGATTAGAATATCAGGTACGGGATAGCGTACTATATGTGAATAACCGTATTGTTGTGCCAAATGTTTCAGATTTGAGACAGCGGATACTGACAGAAGCGCACAATAGTCGTTTTAGCATTCATCCTGGTGGCAGAAAAATGTACAATGATTTGACAAGACAGTTTTGGTGGAAACAGATGAAAGCTGATATTGCTGAGTTTGTATCAAAATGTCTAAATTGCCAACATGTGAAAGAAGAAAGAAAGAAACCAGGATGACTATTACAAAGCTTATCGAAAGAAAACAGGATGACTATTACCAAGCTTATCTATTCCTGAATGGAAATGAGATCACATTTCCATGGATTTTGTGACGAAATTACCGAGATCCTCCCGAGGTTGTGATGCAATTTGGGTCGTGATTGACAGATTGACCAAATCAGCATGCTTTATTCTGTACAAGATGACGTACCGACATGACCAGATGGCAGAGATATATGTCAGAGAAGTGATCAGATTGCATGGAGTGCCGAAGTCGATTGTCTCCACGTTATATTGGGCCGTATGAGATTCTCGAGAAGATAGGAGATCATGCCTATCGAATCGCATTACCGCCTTCTTTATATGGGATACATGATGTCTTTCATGTGTCGTTATTGAGGAAATATCTTTCCTATTCTTCACATGTTATTCAGCCAGACGAGGCCTAACTGGACGAGACATTGAGTTATTTCGAGAAACATATCCAGATTCTCGATCGAAAAGAAAAACAGCTTAGAACGAAGACTATTCCGCTTATGAAAGTTCAGTGGAGTCGTCATGGCATTGAATAAGCTACCTGGGAGACTGAGTCTGATATCAGGCAGAGATTCCTAGAGTTATTTCAATGATGTGAGTTTCTATTTAGCTTCTGTTACATTTCTTTCTGATATGATTTGGTTGCCTGTGATTTCGGGGACGAAATCGGATCTTAGAAGGGGAGAAATGTATTGCCCGAGATTTTGATTTTATTAATCTGAGATTATTGATTTTGAATTGATATAATTATAGACGGACCATTCCGAGACCAGATTGGGTGAAGCATGTGATTTATGTATATTTTGTACAGAACTGTTGGCGCCCGAGCGGTAGAAAAGGGCCGCCCGAGCGCCAATGTTCAATAGGAACATGTTTCGGGCAGAAGATGCGGCCCTCGAGCGGTAGTCTGTGACCGCCCGAGCGCCAATGTGCAATAAGAAAAGAGTTGGACAGAACACTCCGCGCCCGAGCACCGACCGAAGTTCAAGAAAAGTAGACACGTTGCTTTGACATGCAAGTAAGATATATATATATACACATAACTTAGTTCTTTCAGCAGAAACAAGAGAAAGAACGAGAAAGGGAAAAGTGAGAGTTTGAAGAAAATCCTTACGCCTTTATATTTCGATCCGTCCGTCTGGTTTTCAATCTGACTTCAGTACCGAGTTCCTATCGACATCGGCTACAACTGGACGTAAGTTTTCTTTTGTTTTGATATGTTTTGAAATTATGATACTGTCAGAATCGGATATGATTCATATATGATGTTCTCGACATGTTAGACATCGTATAATCGAAACCGGATTGAAGAACAGATACAGTATGGAATTGTTATTATTTTTAGAGTTGATTTGATTGAGATTGATATCAGATTTGTGTTGTATCGATTATGAATTGTGGTAATTGATATCTGTTGATATTGTATTGACGGGGATATTCAGATTTTTCCGTTATGCCGTTGATTTTGAGTTAGATTCAGATTGATCAGATTCGGTATTGATTTGAGCAGTATATTGATATTGTACTTCTTGATATTGTCATTGCCAGATTGAGTATTGACAGACTTCGAATTCCAGACTTGAACGTTGTCAGAACTGCAATTAAAGAAAGGTATAAGTCAATGTCGAACCGGGAGAATGACTCGAGTGTGAAATACTTGAGTTTCCCTAAATCATATACTTATTGTTATTGTGTGTATTGATTGGATTGATTTGCTTGTTCTATTGATTTATAGAAAGCATGTATTAGACGATTGGTCTTGTGACAGACGGGCCTGATGGTGATAGAATCATCACTGACCCATTGCACATTGTCACCGAATATTGATTGGCGGAGGTTGCCAAAGTCTGTGACGGATAGGTCAAGAAACTGGATGTTTGGTTTATATCGATGTTCATTAGAGGTGGATTTACTTCTTTTACTGAAATTCGATATAGTATGCCAACATCTGGAAACCGGGATCCCTAGACTAGGAATGAGTCTAGTCTGAGATATTGAGTCAGGAGTTGATTAACAGATTTATATTGAATTATGTTTTCAGATCTTGATCCATATTACTGATATCTGTTTCATGCTTTATATTGATTATATGATTGCATGTATCGTTGATTTATATTGGGATGTATTTTTCACCGGAGTTATCCGGCTGTTGTCGTGTTTGTATGTGTGCATCGCAACAGGTGGGACAGGATCAGGGTCGAGGAGATGAAGAGAGATCGTGAGTAGAGTGGAGACTACAGACTTGGATTCTAGATAGGGTTTGAACACTTGATATGTAGGTGTTAAACCTTAGTTTTAAATGATTGTATACGGTACAAGACTTGTACTTTGTTTTCGATGTATATATTCGAATGCATTCCATTACGTTCCGCATTTGACATTTGTATGTTAAAAAAAAAAATTTAGACCCTGTTTATTATAATTGATTTAATTATTCCCACAGACGATTAAGAAATGAATTAGCGTCCGGGTCCCCACATTACTACTGGTAAATCAGTTATTGACAGAGTGGGTACGTCAGGTGCAGACAAAATGCTAGCCAAGAAAGCCTGACAACCCTCGTTCATAAGTCTCTGCTCCTGCATGCAAGAGATCATGCAAGAGAAACTCCTCCATCTACCTGGCTCAAAGAGGAACTGCTCCATACCCAAAGGTCTTACTAACACTGACCTTTTCTGGAAATCGATAAGAACTCTGTTCTTCGTCAGCCAGTCCATTCCCAAAATGATATCAAACTCTGGCATTGGCAGCACAATCAAATCGGCATACATTAAGTGGCCATCCAGTTCCAGATCGATGTCTCTGACCACACTAGCAGCTGATAATTCTTCCCCTGATGGGACTGTCACTGAATAGCTCACGTCGAGTCCAATAAACTTGACGTCCAGGTGATTAGCAAACGTCTCCGAAATAAAAGAGTGAGTGGCTCCTGAGTCTATCAGGGCCTTCATGGATACTCTCTTTATGAAAATGTTTCCTCAGAGACGTTAGCACACACAAACTTATATCCCAAATTCTAACCTCAACCTCAAGCATAGAAAAAATTTATATCCCAAGTCACCAAAATATTAAATAGCACATTAAAATCCCAAATACAATTCAAAACATGCATAGCAAAAATAATGCGGTGCTTAAATAAATAAGTTTACCAGTCAATAACGTCGTGTCTGGGTTCGTCTCCTGAGCATGCATGGCGAACACTCTCCCCTAGGTTGGCTGCCTCCACTGTGGGCACTCCTTTAACATGTGATCGCTGGCTCCACATTTAAAGCACCTGCCTGATCCATATAGACACTGTCTCAGGTGCTGGCGGTGGCACTTCGGGAACACCGGGTGCTCACCCGGCCTCTGGAGAGTCTTCTGCTGTGGAACAGGACCCTTGCCTTTCGACGGTCCTTGAAATGGCTTTTTCCCTGTCTGCCACTGGAATGGTCTTTTTAACTGAGGTCGCTGTTGCTGCTGCTGCTGCGGTGCCTGATAGGGCCTCTTGCCCTGCCTATCACTCTTGATATGCCTTTGGTCCTGCTCTGCCACCTTGATACGGCAACAGCATAGGTCGTACGACCAAAAAATCGAATATCACGACGCAAGATCGGCCGCAACCCATCCATGAAATGCCTAAGATTCCCTTGGGCATCATTAGCTATCAAGTGCACAAAGTTACACCCCCTTTCGAACTTCTTGACGAATTCTGCCACGCTGTTGTCTCCCTATCGCAGCATCATAAACTCCCTTGTCAATCTGGATCGTACTTCCTCAGTGAAGTACTTGGAGTAGAATACCTCCTTAAAACTGTTCCATGTCAGTGTCTGCAAGTTCACTGACACCAACGCACTATCCCACCAAAGTCTGGAGTCCCCTGTCAGAAGGAACGTAGCACATCTGACCCTATCTGCGTCTTGCAGCTCCATAAATGCAAAAATCACCTCGATGGACTTAATCCATCCTTCAGCTATCCTCGGGTCAGTATTCCCAGAAAACTCCTTTGGGTTCAACCTCCTGAACCTCTCATACACCGCCTCTGGTCTGGGCCTAGCCCCCGTATCAACTGCAGCCTGGTTCCCCGCAAACTGTGCGAAGAACTGAGTCATACCTGCAAGCATATGTGCTTGCATATCAGGCGGTGGAGGAGGTGGAGCGTCTCTCCCCTCCTCTCGAGCCTCTCTATCCTCGTCCCTCGCTTCCTTGTTAATTATGCATCTAGGAGGCATACTGTTCCAACAATTTACCTAACACGTAAACCCAATATGCATGCATGAACATAATATCAATAGCATAAGATGCACGTAATTTGAACTCGAAACATGACATGCTGAAATCATGACTTAATGCTTAATACATAACATAATTCAAAACTTTAAAACTTACAGACTTGAGGTGTGGCTTCATGAGCTTCTCGCAACTGGCAGTAGGCGTAACCCTATACAAGAACACCGCTCTGATACCAACTGTAACGTACCGTATTTTTAACTATTTATATTTTGCGGAAAAATAAAAATCTTCTTAAATGAGTACTCAACCTTCAAATTCCAATGAAAATATACTGTTCATCCAAAATATTTGCGACAAAAGATGTCAAATAAAGTAAAGAAAGTATTTGTTTAAACATCGTAAACCAAAACGTGAAATAAGAGTATTTTGAGCATTTCGTAAAAACTTCAAAACATGGGCGGTCCTCGGGTTTAGCCTCCCGCTCAGTCCAAGCCATCTCACTGGTCCCCACCTCTCGCCTCCTCAAATTCATCCTCACCTGCATCGATCAAGTCTAGTGAGTCTAAAGACTCAACATGTATAAACTGGGAGTAACAAGTAATACGTAATAAAAATCACAAGCAACTTTAAAATAGAACGTACATAGTGAAACTTGAACTTGCGTACAAAAGCTTGAACATACGTAGACGTTCCATCAACATAAAACTTTTCTTTAACATGCTTGCATACTTGAACATACTTGAACATACATAAACTTCATCATTATGCGTAGAGACATGTTTCAAAGAAAGTGACCCATACATAAATACGCCTGATCAGACTAAACCACAGTACTGGGCTGACAGGAAAAATCCACTGCCACATAAATGAGATCCCCGTTCATGCTTTAACGGGTGGATTGGTCCCTGGTTATGATTTACTACTTTCGAATCCTGATCTAAACTCGTTCATAATTTAACGGGGTGCATTGGTCCCTAGTCATACTTTACCGCTTTTCAATCTCATACATAATTTGGTCACAAGACATTTAGCATACCTCAAAAACTTTAAAGTATTTTCTTTGCACGACGAACATACTTACTTACTTGGCGTTGAGGGATTCGTTGGATCTCGCTTGGCGTCACTGCTGAACATACTAACACATTATCAAGTGCTTAGCTTTCATACTTAGACGTACAACTCGTACTCAACCCCGAAGTAAATAAGTGGCTTATGACGTTCTAGAACATTCGGGACTTGACCTCGTTTAATCATACTAACCATGACATCAAACCTCGAAACAAGCTCTATAATGACGTGTGATTTCTCTAACAATAAAAGATATGGACTCACTATTGGAGCCTAAAGCTAAATGAAAACCAAACCTCCCTCCAGCTGGCCCCGCGCTCGGGCGGTAATATCTTACCGCTCGAGCGCCGGGTTTTCTCCTCGGACAGAAAGAGTGGCGCTCGGGCGGTAAGAGACTACCGCTTGGGCGCCGAGTGTACTGGACTCCGCGATTTGCATCTTAATACTCCTAACTAAATAATACGATTCGTGAACAAATCCATCGAGACTCATCCAAGGACACTATGACACTAACCCGACTCCATAAAAACGCCCCAAACATTCCCAAAGAAACGAAGCACCACACGCAACGCAATAAAACCCATAAACTCAAATTTTGACAACAATTGTTTCCTACGATTTCTAATGCAACCAACGATTATCGACACGAAAGAAGCATCAAAACTCATCCCAAACTCATAATCCATATACCTAAACACAGCAGCGATCACCCGACGGTTCTCAACGAAGCCTGCAACAAATAAACTTCAAGAACACGTCAAGAACATAATTTTCAGAAAACACAGTTTGAGCAGTCTCACGAAAACGGTCATAACTCACTCAATTTTTCTCCAAATATTTCAAACTTTATATCAAATCGAAGGTATCAAAATGTTCTACATTTCATATGTTGAAATTTTTCCCAAAATCTCGACCATAAAATCGCAGTAATTCAAAATACGGTGAAAAAAAATTGCATATCTAAAAATTGTTTAAAAAATGATCCAACGAATTTTCCGCTCAAACTTGCACATCATACATGGATTTTACGCATAATAAACAACACAACGCATATTATGACGAGATCGATGCATAAACGAAAGAATATACATGCCTTTTGATAAGAAAATTTACCGAACCAACGATACCGAAATGGAACGAGTGCGAGGGTTGATCCGAGACGATCGTGGTACGATTTCTTGCAACAAAAGCCAACAAAAATTGCTGGAAAACTGAAGGGAATAGGGGCGGCTGTTCTCCCTCTCCAAGAACACTAATATTTTCTTTAAAAATTTTAAATGAAGAAAGAAAGGGAATTTTGTGTGTGTGTAACTGAGAATGGGTGTGTGTGTTAATGGGTGTGTGCGTGAGTTAGTGTAGGTAATTAGGGGTAATTTTGTGCTAAATTTGTAATTAACGACTAATTAAAATTACTAACCCACATTTAACTTAACAAAATCCCTTAAATTAAAATGAAATGCACACTTGCTAAATTTTAAAAGTTTTAAAATTCTAACGTCACTAAAAAAATAATTTAGGCTTTAAAAATGATAAAAATTTATAATTTATTTAAAATGCCCCAACCTTAGCTAAAAATAAAATACCACATTAAAAAAAATTGGCAAAATCGTCACAGGCCTCTTTCCTCGATCCCTCATCGAATAATCGCCTGAAACATGAAACTCAAGAAAATATTTTAACGTGCATCACATAAACATAAATAATTTAAAATAATGCAAAGAAATAAATCATGCATCGCTAAAACTCATTTTTTTAAACATAAATAAATGATTTAACAATTAAATAAATGCATGGTTATAAGTGTACTGATTTTTGGGCTCTACAATTAGGACGTGTGTAAACATTTCCTTAACCCTTCCTAATCATGGAAGCCCCTTATAGTGCATAAAACTCATGGTTTGGATAAAAAATCAAGCCTTTAAATTCATGTTCATGCACAAAAACGAAAACCATAAAAGCGCATCTTGTTTTTTCATTCAAAATGAATTGTAAATAATTATTATGGTGTGAATGATGAGTGAAAAGGAGAATATGGCGTGCCTTTGCGTTTTAAACGCACGATTTTTCGTTGACGATCGCAAAGAACGGCGACGAACGACCTTGGCTTGATTATCCTATGAAAGCTTCGAAATTTCTCTTCAAAATATTGTGTGCGTGTCGTGTAAATTGAGGGGAGAGTTTGGAGTGAATTCTGAAAGTTTGGCGTGAGGTTTGGAGGGTTTAGGGTAGGTTTTAGCTTTAAATATTGTTTAAAATCCTAATTAAACTCTAATTGCTAGCTTAGGCCCATTAACCATGTTAATTGGGCCCATTTAGCCCATAAGTGTTTAATTAAAATATTTTGTTTAGAAAAGTTTGTGAATTTATTAGCCGGGTTGCAAAAACGTTAGTATTTTTATTAAAAAACCAACACCGATAAAATTTACGTCACGGAGTATAAAATCACCTCAAAACCCCTTATTTTAAAAACTAAGGAAAAAGCATCTCTCATATTTTAAATAATTAAAAAAATTATTTAGTAAAAGCGTTTTCTATTTTTCAGCCCTCGGTCTCCATTCCTCGATCGCAACTTGAATAACCCTTAAAAATACGTTTTTGATGCATGTAAGTAAAAACTAATAAATCATCATATAAACATGTCATATAATCAATTAAGCAATTACAATCATTTACTTAACCCTTTTTCATATTTCCTAGATTTGCATGCAGTTGGATTACGTCGTCTTAATTTTGGACCTTACAATTCCTTCCCCCCAAAAATAAAATTTCGTCCTCGAAATTAAAACTTACCGAATAACTCCGGGTAGCGACTCTTCAAGTCCCTTTCGGTTTCCCAAGTAGCTTCTTCTTCCGAGTGATTCAGTCACTTGACCTTGACCTTTGGAATGACTTTGTTTCGGAGTCTTCTTTCTTGCCTTCCTAAGATTTGGACGGGTCTTTCCTCATATGTCATATTTGAAATCAATTGTAGAGTTTCATAATTTAGTACAAGTGATGGATTCGACATGTACTTCCGCAGCATCGAAATATGGAACACATTGTGAACTCCAGAAAGCATCAAAGGCAGTGCAACTCTATAAGCTAGTGTCCCAATCCTATCCAAAATCTCAAACGGAGCATAACACCTTTCATAGGTGCTATTTTCATAAATACGTGGTCTCCCACTGCAAACTCTAAGTCTCTTCGTCTCTTATCAGCATAACTCTTTTGTCGGCTTTGTGCAGTCTTAATTCTCTCACGAATTTTGACTACAAGCTAGGCAGTTTCTTCAATCACAT
Organism: Primulina tabacum; assembly: GCF_025594145.1. NCBI lineage: Eukaryota > Viridiplantae > Streptophyta > Magnoliopsida > Lamiales > Gesneriaceae > Primulina > Primulina tabacum. The sequence continues at coordinate 11,940,307 of NC_134567.1, forward strand.
CTGGACCAATCTCTCTTCTTTCACTAACCTCGTCCCAATGGATATGAGATCTACATTTTCTTCCATAAAGTGCCTCAAAAGGAGCCATCTCAATTGATGATTGTGAACTATAATTGTAGGTGAACTCCACTAGAGGTAATTTTGGTTCCCAACTGCCTTGGAAATCAATAACACAAGCTCGTAGTAGATCTTCTAAAATTTGTATAAGTCTCTCGGACTAACCATCGGTTTGAGGATGAAATGCTGTACTGAATAATAACTTGGTCCCCATCGCTGCACGCAGACTCTTCCAAAATGATGACGTAAATCTCGGATCTCTATCAGAAACAATAGACAATGGAATCCCATGCAGACGAACTATCTCTCGAATATATAACTCTGCATACTGAATCATGGTGAAGGTCGTTTTGATAGGTAGAAAATGCGCTGATTTCGTAAGACGATCACCCATTTAGCGTTGAATCCCTTAATAGTCTTTGGCAGTCCCACAACAAAATACATCGTGATATTTTCCCATTTTCACTCGGGAATAGGAAGTGACTTAAGTTTCCCTGCTGGTCTTTGATGCTCTGCTTTGACTGGTTGACATGTCAAAAATTCGGTCACAAAACACAAAATATCACGCTTCATGCCCGGCCACCAATATAATAACTGCAGATCCTTGTACATTTTCGTGCTTCCCGGATGAATGGAATATGGTGTGTCATGAGCTTCCTTCAAATGAGACCCCTGAAAGAATCGTCACTAGGAACCCATAATCAATCTCGATAACGAACTATAACATATTCCTCAGAATATAATTTCCGGCCCTTGGCTTCATCTCTTGCTCTCCATTTCTGTAATTGCTCATCAATAGACTGTCCATCACGAATTTTATCTCTCAAAGTCAACTGTACTGATAAGGTGGCAAGATTAGGGGCCTCATCCCTAGCATAAACTGTAAACTCAAACTGCTGTATCTCCGACTCCAACTGTTTTTGGAGTGATAATTGAGTGATAACTGCTGCTTTTCGACTCAATGCGTCGGCCACTACATTAGCTTTTCCCGGATGATAGCTAATCTCACAGTCGTAGTCCTTTATTAATTCAAGCGATCTTCGCTGTCACATATTCAATTCCTTTTGGGTAAAGAAGTATTTCCAACTTTTGTGATCGGTGAATATTTTGCACTTCTCCCCATATAAGTAATGTCTCCAAATATTCAATGCAAAAAACTACCGCTACAAGCTCAAGATCATGAGTATGGTAGTTTTTCTCGTGAACTTTCAACTGTCTCGACGCATAGGCTATAACTCGGTCATTTTGCATCAGAACTGCACCCAACACAAGTTTAGAAGCGTCGGTATAGAGAACATACTCACCTTGCCCCAATGGCATAGATAACACTGGCGCTGATAACAAGGTTTGCTTTAACTTGTCAAAATTGTCTTGACATTCGGATCCCCGTACAAACTTTGCATTTTTCTTTGTCAAGGCGGTCATAAGTACCTCTATAGATGAGAATCCCTGAATGAATTTGTGATAATAGCTCGCTAGTCCCAAGAAACTGCGAATCTCGGTAACACTCTTGGGTACTGGCCACTCTCTTACTGCCCCAAATTTACTCGGATCAACTTCAACGCCATCCTTAGAAATGATGTGGCCTAGGAATGTCACTCTATCAAGCCAAAACTCACACTTGCTGAATTTTGCATAAAGCTTTCTATCTTGCAGAACTTGCATTGCTGTCCTCAAATGACGATTATGCTCCTCTTTATTCTTCGAATAGATCAAAATATCATCAATGAAGACTATAATAAACATATCCAGATATGGCTGAAATACGCGATTCATGAGATCCGTGAAGATCGCTGGCGCATTAGTCAGATCGAATGGCATGAACATAAACTCGTAGTGCTCATATCTAGTTCTGAACACTGTCTCAAGATCATCTGCCTCTTTCACTTTCAACTGATGGTACACAAAAAGAAGAACAATCTTAGAAAATATCGATGCTCCTTGCAACTGATCAAATAATTCTTAGATTCTTGGTAGAGGATACTTATTCTTGATAGTGACTCTATTCAATTCTCGATAATCGATACAAAGTCGCATACTACCATTTTTGTTCTTCACAAATAATACCGGTGCTGCCCATGGAGAATATCTAGGGCGAATAAAACCCTTGTTTAGCAATTCTTGAATTTGATCTTTTAATTCTTTCATTTCAGCGGGTGCTAGACGATAAGGCGCTTTAGGATAGGTACTGTGCCCGGCATTAGCTCAATAGAAAATTCCACTTCACCGTCAGGTGGAATTCCAGAAACGTCCTCGGGAAAGATGCTAGGAAAGTCTCTAATGATATCAACATCCTCTAATTTCTGACTGATAGGAGCATGTGTGTAAGTGACACATGCTAGAAAAGCTTGGCATCCACGTCTAATAAGCTTCCTCGCACATAGACAAGAGATAATGTGCGGCATTTGCTTGTTCCTCGCCGCCTCAAAGACAAAATATTTACTACTAGGCGGTCGAATAGACACTGATCGCTGACGAAAATCAATCGAAGCTCCATTCCTGATAACCAATCCATACCGAGTATGATATCAAATTCAGGCATAGGAAATACAATAAGATATGCCCGAACCACATCTCTGAATAAACGAAGCTCCATATTCTTGACAATTTTAGACGTGAGCATTTGATCACCTGAAGGAATATAAACTTTGAAACCCAAACCCAAATCTTCAGGAATAATATTCAGCTGTTTGATGAAGGTTTCAGATATGAAAGAATATGCAACCCCGAATATAGAAGTGCATAGGCTGCTACACCTTGGATGGTAATCCTCCCTGCGGCGAAAATGTCTTTTAAATCTTTTCGTGTTGAAGCTTAAAGAATTCTATCATTATTCTCCAAAAGTTATGTGCATTTCTGGAAAAACTGCATTTTAGCCCTTCAATTTTTCAAAATTTGCATTTTAGTCCCCAAAATTTCGAATATTTGCAATTTGATCCTTATATTTTCAAAAACTTACATTTTGGTCACTTAAATTTCGAAAATTACATTTTGATCCTTAAGAATTCGTAATTTGCATTTAAGTCCCTAAACTTTCGGTGAATTGCATTTTGTTCCTTATATTTCGAAATTTTGCATTTTGTCCTTAAATTTTCGGTAGTTAGCATTTCGGTCCCTTACCTTTTGGATATTTTAAATTATGTCCTCTAACTTTCGTAAATTACAATCTTGCGCTAAAAGTTTCAAAAATTGCACATTGAACCCTCACAAATTCGAAACCCTTTACAAACCCCTAAATTTTGAATTTTTTTATTTAATTTTGGCCCTTAAACTTTTATTTGGAATTATTTCATCCTTCACATAAATCAAGGCACAAAACCAATACCAATTCTATGGTTTCTAAAATCATATCTTAATTTCCAACTAAGGTAGAGCATGAAACCTAATTTCTACTAGGTTATCTTGATCTCAATTCAATTCTAATAACCAATTTAACATTTCATGCAATAGAAAGCAATATAAAAATGTTAAATGACTTGGTTACCCGTAATAAGCGTAGTGACTGCCTCCTCCTCAACTTTCTCGGCTTTCATAACATATGCTCTTCCAACAGTAGGTGCATTCTTCTTCGGGCAATCAGCAGCATTGTGCCCTTCCTCCTTGCATATGAAGTATTTGAAAGATCCCCTTATGCATTTTCCATAATGTAAACGATTGCACTCCTTGCATGGTTGCCTATCAGCAGGCCTAGTTGCTCCAGGATTTGGTGGCTTTTGTGATCATGCTTCTTGACTTGTCCTTGGGGCTTTTGAGGCCCTGAAGGTCTAGGAGGACCCGTATATGAATTCTTGTTTGGCTGATTGTTTTGTTGGTGTTCTGTCTGTAATGCCCGAGATTATAGCCTTTTAATCCGAGATTATTCATTTATGAATTGATGTGATTATGAAAGGACAACTCCGAGAAAGAATTTGGAAAAGCATGGATATTGTGTGTGTGGAATACAGCAGACCTCGCGCACATGCACGGAGATGAGGCGCGCATAAGCGCGAGTAGCAAAGGCCGAGGCAAAAGACCTCGCGCATATGTGCGAGCGCATATGCGCGAGCATGTGAAACAGCCAAATGCCGAGACAGAGAGTCTCGGGCATATGCGTGGAGACGAGGTGCGCATATGCGCGAGCAGCTGGAAACCTAAGCGCCGAGACAGTAGGTCTCACGTATATGCTCCAGTATTGGGCGCGCATATGCGCGAGCAGTGCTGTATGAAAACGTGACACTTGTCTTGCCATATATTTGTACATGTATAATTATTCACTACATTTAAGAGTTCAGACTTCCAGAACAAGAAGACCGAGGCTCCCATGGAGAAAATCCTCAAGCTTCTTAAGATTGTAGAAATTTGATTGTGTAAGATCTGGCCGTCCGATTTTCAGTCCTAGTTTAGTTTCGTGCTTCTCTTGTCAAGAGCTTCGAAATGATGTAAGTTTTATTACTTTCCTGTATGGTTCAAAAATTTGGTATTGAAGAAATCCTAATTTGATTGATATTATGTGTTCTCGAGATTATGATAAGCCTGTAATCGAAATCGGATCGAAGAACGGACAGTTTATGCAATTGTTATCAATTTTCAGCCTATGTTGAATGAGATTGTACAGATTTGGTAATTTTCGGCTGTAATTGTATTGATTATGAGTTGTGATTTGTATCTGTTGATGTTTGAGTTGCCGGATATATCGAGATCGCGTTGTTATGCCGTCGAAATGTCATTAGATTGAAATTGATAAAATTAAAAAGGGGAGACGTTTCAGTTGGTATAAGAGCAAAGGTCCTGTAAAGGGTTGTGCCACCATCAGCGCCGGAAAGATCAGTCGTCAAGCTTCAATCTATGAGTTTAAATGCTTTATATGATTTATGTGATGTTACCTACATGTTTACATGATTTAAATGTTTAAGCTACATGTGCATACACGTTTTGAAGTTGATTGAGGTTATGTTTAAGGTTGCATGGCAAATGATTTTTACCCTGCATGGTTGCATGACTTGGTTATGCTAAAAGATTATATGCTTCATGATTTTTATACTTGTTACGATATGAAATAAGAAATCATTTGATTTTAATGCATGTTTGCTTTGTGGTGGAAATTGGACCATGTTGAATTTTGGGTTTTAGTATTTACGTTCTACTTTTTGGGCCATAAGTTAATCATGAATATTATGAATGCTTTTGGGACACGTAGGTTTTCTAAGAAAATATTTATGATTCATGGTTACTAGTTGAACTAATTTTTGAGAATTATTCATAAGAGATAATGATTCGAGGATTTGCAACGACCTTGGGAATAAGAAAATGTATAAATTGAGATTTTAAGTTTTGATGAAAGGTAAGATTGGTTATATGAATTGATTTTTTTTGGGTAAATAAGTACAATTTATCGAAATTTATGTAATGGTAAATATGTAGAAAGAAATTAAGAATGCCAAGAACTTATGGTTTAATCCTAGGATTTTCGAAATTAAATACCAAATAAGATAATTTTTGAGGAAATTAAGAAATAATTTTGCAATTATTACGGAATTTGGGAACTAGTTTAGCAATAAATGAGAATTGAATGGGTTAAATGGTAAGAATTTTGAGGATTTAGACTTTTTAAGAATATTTGGAATCTTGGGATATCTTGGGTTTTAACGTTATAAGGAATGTTAATCAAGAGTTTTTAAGGATGAATCGATATTAGGCTTGAAAATCTAAGCGTTAGCGGATGCGTTTGGGATTTTAAGATTGAAATATGATAAGTTGACGAACATTTTGGGTATAAAGTAAGGAAAGTAATATACGATAAGTTTGGTTATCCATCTTTTAATATTGGGAATTATAAGAAAAGTTGTGATTCGATGTTATATTAGTAATAGCACTACGTCATTATGGGTCTTTTTAATTTGCAATTTGAAAATAAAGATTTAGAAGGTAAAAACAATTGGGATCAAGGAGACGTAAGGACCTTCTAGAATTTAAGTTTGATTAGAGTAGCGCAGCGGAAGCGTGGATTTTTGGGATACTAGAACTGAATCTAAACTTTGGGTTAATAAGGATAAGCGAATTTTGAGGATGAAATTCAATTTAAGGGGGGAAGATTGTAACGCCCCGAAAATTTAAAAGTCCACGCGAACCACATGCATACGATTTATTAAATTCTCTTGTATTTTAATTAAATGTTTTAATTGTATTAATTAATTATGTTATGCATATTTGCATGTTTAAAATATACTTTTCTACATTGTTGCATAAAAATGTATTTTTAAAGAATATTCGAGTTGCGATCGAGGAACGGAGACCGACGGCTGAAAAATAGAAAATTTTTTTATTGGTTAATTGTTTTTAATTATTTAAATTAGGGGTGATGCTTTTTATTGTTTTTGAAAATAAGGGGTTTTGAGGTGATTTTATACGCCGGGACGTAAATTTTATCGGTGTTAGTTTTTCAACAAAAATACAAATGTTTTGGCAACCCGACTAATAAATTCACAAACTTATTTAAACAAAAACTATTTTAATATTTTAATTAAATCTTAATTAAGACTAATGGGCCTAAATTGCTAGCTTAATAGGCCTAAGCCTTATTTAGTAAATTAATTAGTATATAAAATGTTAAATCCCCCAAACCCTTGACACATTGTTCACGCCACTTTTCTGAAATTTGGCCTCCCAAAAACACTTCATACACGAACACACACACAAAAATTCTTAAGGCAAAAATCGGTAGAAGCTCAAGGGAAATTCAAAGCCAAGGTCTTCTCCATTCTTCGTCATCGTCATCGGTTTTTCGTGCATAAATTATGCAAAGACATGCCATATTCTCGCTTTACTCATCGTCACACCATATTATGCATTTATATTTGAAATTGCATGAAAAATAAGGGACACTTTGTTTTATTTTCGTTCATAAATCAGAAGTGATTTTTAAGGCTTGATTTTTGTACAAAAAACATGTTTTTATGGTTGCTAAAAGGGCTGTCATGGCTAGGATATAATTAAGGATGATTTACACAAGTGTTAGACTCATTGAAAGCAACCAAAACGCTGCACCTAAACAGAAACAAAAAGCTTTGACCGTGGCTTGCGTTTTGGGGCCAAGGTTTGGGTTTAAGGGGTTAGGCTTTGAATGGATTGGCTAGGGGCATGGCTGGGTCATGGTAAGAGGTAGGGGAAGAGTCCTAGCCACGATAGGACTCTAAAACCAGGGGCTGGGAGGAGTCCTTATCAAGAAAGACTCCACCGAGAGCTTCTATGGGGCAGCGCATGGGTGATCAGCTTGTGCAGGGAAGGAAGAGGCTTGGTTGAGGGCTTGGGGCTAGGCTAGACTAGGTCCTTAGGGCCCTAAGAGGGTGCACAAGGGTCTGGGTAGGGGCTGGTGCGGCTGGGTCGCTGTTGGCTCGAGGAGAAAGATGGAACTGTGAGGAAAGCCATCAAGCACGCAGGTTGCTGTCATCTGGTTCAGAGCTTCGCTGCTTGTGTTCAAGGGGTGGGTCGGTCTGGGCTCTGGGCGTGGTCCAAGAAAGGTTATAGTCATGAGGGGTCAAGTGGTTAAGGGCTGGAAGGGGTCCTAGTCTAGATAGGAGTCCTAAAGTCCCTAGGATACACATGCACAACACGTACAGAACATGGGTCGAGTTCCAGGAGGTTTTTGGTCTGGCCAGGCCTTATTTTTTCTGTCTGGGCTTGGTTTGGAGGGTCCCTAGATGGGTTGGCTAGGTTTTGGTTCAAGGTGGCTCGGGCGTGGCTCGAGTAAATTAGGAGATGGCTCGGTGTGTTCGATAAGGTGTCAAAAACAAAAATTAAAAGGCTAAAATCGAATCCATGGTTCCACGGGTGTGGCTCATGAAATGGAAGGGCATAATAAATCAAAAAAAGGTTATGTTAAAAATTTGGGATCAAAATTACGAGTTTTAGATTTGTTCGGGATTTAATCGCCGCACGAAACCCTAATTAACGAGTTAATTAAAAAGCCTAGTTTATGCTTTATAAAATTATGAAAAATTATATTTAAACTTAAATAATTAATATAAGTCTAAGTTTTGAATTTGGGAATTTTATATTAAGGTTTGATTTAATTCGGGATTAAAGTGCAGTAATAGGTCTTATTTAAAGATTAATTTAAAAGTCCTCGATTTAAGCTAAATAAAAATATGAGAAAATTCATGTAGGCTTAAATAATTATTTGAGACACGTTAGAGTCAATGAAATTAAGAAAAAGTCAAAAACGTGAAATTTTACGTCTAGGGGTAAAACGGTCTTTTTACACCTAAAAAAATTAGTAAACATCATGGCAGTGTCCTGAATGCTGTTTTATGTGCTAATATGATTATTTTCAATGGTTATGGATGTTTATGGAATTTTTATATGTTAATATGGCAATTTTAAATGTTTATAGATTTTTAAGATGTTAATATGTTTAAATGTTTTATGATTTAATATGTTAAAACATTTATTTTAAATGTTTACGGATTTTAATATGTTAAAAATATTTATTTTAAAATGTTTATGGATATTTATGATTTTAATATGTTAAATTATGATTTTTAAATGTTTATGAATTTTATGATTTAAATTGGACATTTAAAAGATATGTTGCTTGCTTGGTTTCAAAATAAAATGATATTATATGCATGTTTTTATTAAGTGATGGAAATACGAAATGTTGAAGGACGTGAAGGGATTGTGACTACTAAATATGTTGGAAATATCGTGAGGATTATGGTCCCAGTGGGAGCCCGACGATCGTGTTTCCGTTGATACGAATACGAATACGAATATGTTAATACGTTGGCCAAGGCCCAGTTGACAGATGAGAGTGTCGGTGGTGTACCCGCCGCCCAGTACTGTGGTTTTCTTTAGATGGATCCATCGCCCAATACGATCAAGAATACGAGTCACAATCCCGATCTGAATTCAACAAACACGAACATGAATATGAATATGAATATGAATACGAATTTGATCACATGTATATGTAGTATGAAATCTCTGATCAGAGTTGTTTACCGACTCTCATGGGGTCATCAGGTGGCAAGGTTTGGTGTTCTGTAGAAACATATAGGAGTCGATGCGTTGTAGTCGGGGATTCACCGCTTACCTTCGGGTATGGATATCCTATGTGATCACATGTATATGTAGTATGAAATCTCTGATCAGAGTATGGTAGTAATTATGAAAGGGGTTTCATAGATTACATCATCGATGCAACTACGACATGACACATAGTATCGATTCATTGACAGCTCTCGATATACCAATGGTTGTCGAATCGGTCGGGATATATGAGTTGAAGGGACCGTACTGTACGCTAACCATAATTGAATGGTTCTTGCAGCCACTATCATTTGATACCTAGGGAATCATGTAAGCGATGCTGCTCGGCGTTTAACATGATTGGTTGGGTACTATCAGACTTGAATTCTGACGTTCTTGTTCTCAAGGAGTTGATAAGTAAGAATGGAGCAATTGGGGTATGCTCATATAAGGACATGTTTAGTCCGAATCACATGGAGATGTGAACCCACGGCTAGTTATATCAATGAACCATTGAGGGCCACACAAGTACTAGCTTTCTAGATCCCGTTGAGAAGTAAAATATAGTTCAATGTGTTGAACGGCTTATAAATGAGTTTATAAGCGTAAGCAAAAATAGAAGTATGACTTCTATGAGGGAAATGTAATTTTAATTTATGAATGTGTTCCTAAATTAAAAATTGGCAAATAAATAATGTATTTGGAAATTGTGATTTTCATAAACTTTATTATGGACTAAATTAAATTAATTCAAGTGTTGAATTAATTAAATAACATTGGGCCTTGTAGAGCCCAATTAGAAATAATTATTCAACTAGTGGGCTTGAGTAAAATAAAGTAAAGTTTAATTGAGCTCAAATATGTTTGAGACAATTAAATTAAAGTTCATGGACCTTGTAATTGTTACAAGCCCACTCAAATTGCATGCCTGGAAGGTGAAGAGTTGGGGAATACTTTTCATTAAAAATTGTATGGCATGCAACTTTTGCTTTTAGCTTTTTGCAACCCCAAGGCAACTAATCCTCCCTTGTCTAGACTTACAATGGCCGAAACCTTGAGTGATTTTTTTTTTACCTTTAATTTCTCTCTCTTTTTTGTTCTTCAATAGTTAAGGAAAGAAAACTCTTCTCAAAAGAAAAATACCCTACATTTTCTAGTGCAAGTGTAAGGTTGATCTTTCAAGTTTGGTGTTGGGCTTGATTTTGAAGAAAGGAGTCCAAGGAGGCTTGTAGATTGTCTTGCCTTAGAATAGCTTAGTTGCTTGACAACTAAGTTTGTGCCAAACATCAATCTCAAGAGATTGATAGGTAAAATTTCTTGACACCTTATAAAGGTCATAGTTGTGTTTTTGTATATGTTACATGCTAGTACATGAGGTGTTCAAATTTTTCTTTAAAAATTTTCGGTTTTCTTGCCTTGAAAACATTTTTCAACTTCAAGTGGTATCATGAGCTAAGGGTACTAGTTTGTGTAGCATATACATAATATTATATTGAGGTCGATTTCTAATCGAATGAGATGAATATTTTGCAACAAAATCAATGCATTTTGGGGAAAATTTTGGGCAGCATGTTGCTGCCCATTTCGGGCAGCAAGGGCAGCCCGAACGTCCCCTCAAAATAAATTTTTTTTTTGTTGGCCGGAATCCGGCGACGGAGCTCTGGGGACGGCGATGACGACTAGGGTTTTCAAACGGTGTTTTGAAATATCAAAGTGTCATGGGCCTTTAGTTGTTGGGCCATTGGATGGCTAACATATTTGTGAATTTAAATGAGCCAAAATATTTTTGGTTAAAAATGAATTTTTTTGGGCCCTTAAGTTTAAATTTACAAAAGTTGCAAATATTTTCTAATAAAATAAATAATTGAAGTTGGACTTTAATTATTTATAGTAAATTGTGATTTACAAGAAATACGGTTATAAATAAATTAATTGGAAAGTAGACAAAGGTGTTTGTATACTTTGTCAATTTAGTTTATAATCGTGGCGGTTAGTGATTGGATCAAGATATATAATATTGGATCAATTAATTATTGTGATAATTAATTGATGGTGTATGATATGTGATATTATGCATGAAGGATGATCAAAAGCCCAAGCCCAATTTGCTAGGTGTATGCTAGGATATTTTGTGTTGAATGATTGTAATAATTATCAATTTATAAAGTGGGCTTGGTTTATGGCCCGTTCCCACCCCCATGAGATGTATCCCTATTTGCCATGGATATTTATTTGTAAATATTAGTATAGTGGATGATCAAGATTGGAAGATGGTGGCCATGATGATTATGAAGATCGAAGACATGTAAATATTGGAAGCTAATGTAATAGTAGCATTTGCATCCCATGCATTTCCCTAGGATTGGACCTAGGCCCCTCGGCTCATATTATTGGGGGGGCCCTGAGTGCCGGAAAGCTGTGACATCCATTGACATGGTGATGTGAACTACGTGGAACTCCAATGATTTCGGCTCATATTATTGAGGGAACTCATGGCGACCGTCCATTAAGGTTCAACATCGATGGGTAAGGCTTGACACGTGAAGATGACGACGTCATATTATTGGGTCCTAATCAAACGTGAGACAAAATTTTAAGTAAAGGGTTGCATGATGATGCAATTGGAACTACCTTTTAGGGATTGTGATTGGCTGATATTATTCGGGATCATAATTCGCTAATTGGACCTTGCGTACCTACTAAGGAAAGGAGTTTCCCATTTTTACTAGAGGGTAGTGAAAATGTCAAAACAGTGGGAGCGAAAATTTATAAAGTAAAAGTCCATACTTTATATCTTACTAAATATTTTAAAATAGTCATTAACATTTATCTGTTTTACTTTTCAGTACAAATTTGACAATGTCTTCGATTCGCAATCCGCTGTCTGTTATTCTCGAAAAACACGTATTAACCGGACCTAATTACCTCACTTGGCTAAGAAACCTGAAATTCGTCTTAAACTCGGAAAAGATTGCATACACACTGACTGAGTCGCCCCCTGTTGAGGCTCCGACTAGCTGCACTCCTGAGGAATTGCAGATTTACAAGGAATGGTGTGACCATGACTTGAAGGCCAGGTGTTATATGCAGGCTTCTATGAATGATGAGCTGCAGTGGCGTTTTGAGGATGCAAAGAGTGCTGCTGACATTCATTTGCGCCTCAAGGAGCTCTTTGGTGAGCAGACTCGGCCTCTTAGGCATGCTACAGTCAAGGAGATGATCACTTTGCGCATGCGAGATGGGGCCTCGGTCCATGAGCATGGCCTAAAGATGATTGGGCTCGTGGACAAGCTCGTTGGCATGGATTTGATGTTGCCTTCGGAGCTGACCACCGACGTGTTGCTGTTGTCATTGCCTAGCTCATTTGATCCTTTTGTGGTGAACTTCAACATGAACAAGACGGAGCCGACCCTTGAGGAGTTGGTGAATATGCTTGTTACTTTTGAGTCCACTATCAAGAAAGAGAAGCCGGTTCTTTATGTGGTCTCTTTATCTGGTATGAAGACTGGTCCACCTGGGAAGGGAAAGAAGCGTTCTTTCCAACATACCAAGAAGAACGTGCCCTTGAAGAGGCAGACTCCGGGTCCCGTTGTGGTAGCCACACCAGTGAAGGCTGACAAGACTGTTGACATCTTTCATCACTGCAAGAAGCCTGGACATTGGAGGCGTAACTGCAGGGAATATCTTGCACAGAAGAGTTCTGGAAACAGTATGTTCTATATTGAAGTAAACATTTCAATTAACTCTACTTCTTGGGTATTGGATACCGGCTGTGGCTCACATCTCTGTAATGATTTGCAGGTGATGGGAAGAAGTAGGAGGCTTAGGGAAGGTGAGACCTTCTTGAGGATGGGCAATGGAGCAAGGGTTGCTGCCAAGGCCGTTGGAGATGTTTATTTGCATTTGAACAAAGATTTTAAGTTTGTTTTGAGAGATGTTTTGTTTGTACCAGACTTGGTGAAAAACATTATTTCCATTTCTATGCTTGATAAAGATGGATTTTCTTGTTTATTTAGCAAAGGTGTTTGCAACATTTACAAGAACGAATGTTTAATTGGTACTGGAGAACTTGAAAACGATCTCTACACCTTAAAATTGAAAGATATTTCACTTAACAATGTCCAAGCAATAACAACAACAAACACGCGAAAACAATGTCCATTCAAAGGCAGTTGATAAGACACCATATGAGATATGGATGGGTAAGCCTCCCAAATATTCTTATCTTAGAATATGGGGGTGCCCTGCTTATGTGAAGCAGGTAGTGGGAGATAAATTGGATAGTAGATCCATTTTATGTTACTTTGTGGGATATTCAAAGAATTCGGTTGGATACTACTTCTATCATCCCTAAGAAACAAAAGTGTTTGTTTCTAGGAATGCAACCTTTATGGAAAAGAAATTTCTATTGGATGGAAAAGTGGAGATGATAGAACTCGAAGAGGTTCGAGAGACACCCACAATTATAGAACCCACACCCGAAGAGCCAAGAGAGGAGATACAAGCTCCTAGAAGATCCGAGAGAGTCTCGAGACCACCGATGAGGCATGGTCTGCTTCTTGAAGAAGGCCATGACGAGCCTAACCATGGATGTGATCCAAGGACCTTCAAGGAAGCGTTATCTGATGCCGATTCATCCAAGTGGCTTGAAGCAATGGAATCTGAGATGAATTTCATGCATTCGAACCAAGTGTGGAATCTCGTGGATCTACCTGAGAGAATTGTTCCTATAGGGTGTAAATGGATTTACAAGAGGAAACTTGGGGCGGATGGGAAGGTATTGACCTTCAAGGCGCGATTGGTGGCAAAAAGATATACTCAAAGACAAGGAGTTGACTTTGAGGAAACCTTTTCTCCAGTTGCAATGTTCAAGTCCATAAGTATTTTGCTAGCCATAGCTGCATGGTATGAATATGATATATGGCAGATGGATGTTAAGACAGCCTTTCTTAATGAGGATATTAAGGAAGAGATTTACATGTCTCAACCTGAAGGGTTTACATCTATCGGAAGTGAGCATATGGTATGCAAACTTCATAGATCTATTTATGGTCTAAAGCAGGCATCTAGGAGTTGGAACCTTAGATTCGATAGTACAATCAAAGAGTATGGTTTTACTAAGAATTCTGAGGAACCCTGTGTGTATAAGAAGGTCAGTGGGAGTGCTGTGACATTCCTGGTGCTTTATGTTGATGAAATTCTACTCATTGGGAATGATGTAGGAATGTTTCAATCAACCAACATATGGTTAGCGAGTAAGTTATCGATGCAGGACTTGGGTGAAGCATCTTTTGTATTTGGAATATAGATCTATAGAGATAGATCAAAAAATCGCTTGGTCTCACCCAGTCCACATACATTGATACCATCGTGAAGCGGTTCTCGATGGATGAGTCCAAGAGAGGACATCTACCAATGTGTCATGGCGTGTCCCTATTCAAGTCTATGTTTCCCAATACTGATGCAGAGATAGAGGCGATGACACGCATTCCGTATGCATCTACGATTGGTGGCATCATGTATGGGATGATATCTACACGTCCTGACGTGACTTTCGCACTAAGTGTAGTGAGTACATATCAATCGAACCCCGGTCTTCCACATTGGAAAGATGTGAAAGACATCCTCAAGTATTTGAGAAGGACCGATAAATTGTTCTTGGTCTATTTGGGTGGAGAACTGAAATTGGAAGCCTATACCGACTCTACCTTCCAAAGCGATATCGATGACTCGAAGTCAACCTCTGGATTCATATTCATGCTCAATGGTGCTGCTGTCTCTTGGAAGAGTTCCAAGCAAGACAGTACAGCGGATTCCACCACTGAGGCAGAATATATTGCTGCATCAGCTGCAGCAAAGGAGGCTGTTTGGATAAGGAATTTCGTCCAAGAGTTGGGCGTCATTCCTAATGGAGTTGCTCCTGTCCCGGTGTTTTGTGACAACACGGGACCCATTGCTCAAGCAAAGGAGCCGAGGACTCATCAGAAGTCCAAACACGTATTGAGAAAGTACCACATCTTCCGAGAGATCGTGGAAAGAGGAGATATCTCGATTGACAAAGTCGGCTCCGCAGATAATGTTGCTGATCCGCTAACTAAGCCTTTATCTGGACCATTATTCGAGAAGCATCGCGAATCGATGGATTTGAAGCATATGAGTAGTTGGCTCTAGTGCAAGTGGGAGATTGTTAGAGTAGGTGCCCGTCGAGCCAAGTGTTGGCCGAGGGTTCATGTTTAAACTCTATGTATGAACAGTCTTTATTTTAATAATATTTGAAATTATTATTTTGGCACTTCTTTATCTGTATACCCATGCTAGTTGCATAAATAAAGTCCTTGAATATACAAATAATAGAAAGAATATGAGATGCTCATATGATGAGTATCATGAAACTCTTATTTGGAATACTGTATATTCTAAACAGTTCCTAGTCGATTCAGCCGCCGCTAAGAGGGATATAGGCCGCTAGAGTTCGAGGCTAGTATCTGCGATGTGAGTACCATGTTTCATTGGTAGGGGACATTGTGATGTCCGAGCATGCAGATAGGTGCTCCTGGTAGAGTGCACTGAACAACCCTCCATAAAGGACTTTCCAAGTGGTTCTCACTTATCGAGTGGAAAAGTCCTAGTTTATGGTTGTACACCATTAGTCCTTATGACCCGGGACAACATTGAGACTCTATGTGCTAGAATTACACTTTGACTTGTTTACCGACTCTCATGGGGTCATCAGGTGGCAAGGTTGGGTGTTCTGTCGAAACATATAGGAGTCGATGCATTGTAGTCGGGGATTCACCGCTTACCTTCGGGTATGGATATCCTATGTGATCACATGTATATGTAGTATGAAATCTCTGATCAGAGTATGGTGGTAATTATGAAAGGGGTTCATAGATTACACCATCGATACAACTACGACATTACACATAGTATCGATTCATTGACAGCTCTCGATATACCAATGGTTGTCGAATCGGTCGGGATATATTATTTGAAGGAACCGTACTGTACGCTAACCATAATTGAATGGTTCTTGCAGGCACTATCATTTGATATCTAGGGAATCATGTAAGCGATGCTGGTAGGCGTTTAACATGATTGGTTGGGTACTATCAGACTTGAGTTCTGACATTCTTGTTATCAAGGAGTTGATAAGTAAGAATGGAGCAATTGGGATATGCTCATATAAGGACATGTTTAGTCCGAATCACATGGAGATGTGAACCCACGGCTAGTTATATCAATGAACCATTGAGGGCCACACAAGTACTAGCTTTCTAGATCCCGTTGAGAAGTAAAATATAGTTCAATGTGTTGAACGACTTATAAATGAGTTTATAAGCGTAAGCAAAAATAGAAGTATGACTTCTATGAGGGAAATGTAATTTTAATTTATGAATGTGTTCCTAAATTAAATGTTGGCCAAATAAATAATGTATTTGGAAATTGTGATTTTCATAAACATTATTATGGACTAAATTAAATTAATTCAAGTGTTGAATTAATTTAACACTGGTGGGCCTAGTAGAGTCCAAATAATTAAATTAATTCAAGTGTTGAATTAATTAAATAACATTGGGCCTTGTAGAGCCCAATTGGAAATAATTATTCAACTAGTGGGCTTGAGTAAAATAAAGTAAAGTTTAATTGTATGGCATGCAACTTTTGCTTTTAGCTTTTTGCAACCCCAAGGCAATTAATCCTCCCTTGTCTAGACTTGCAATGGCCGAAACCTTGAGTTGTTTTTTTTTTTTTTACCTTCAATTTCTCTCTCTTTTTTTTTCTTCAATAGTTGAGGAAAGAAAAATCTTCTCAAAAGAAGAATACCCTACATTTTCTAGTGCAAGTGTAAGGTGGATTTTTTAAGTTTGGTGGTGGGCTTGATTTTGAAGAAATGAGTCCAAGGAGGCTTGTAGATTGTCTTGCCTTAAAAGAGCTTAGTTGCTTTACAACTAAGTTAGTGCCAAACATCAATATCAAGAGATTGATAAGTAAAATTTCTTGACACCCTATGAATGTCATGGTTGTGTTTTTGTATATGTTACATGCTAGTACATGAGGTGTTCAAATTTTTCTTTAAAAATTTTCGGTTTTCTTGCCTTAAAAACATTTTTGAACTTCCGTTGCGCATTTGAACACCTAAAATCGATCTTCTTTCATTTACGAAGTTTTATTTATGAGTGGTTTTTGAGAGGTTATAGTATGAGCTATACTTTTTCAAATGTTAGTTGGTTGATTTATTTTAAAATGATGTCAAAAATATTTTATGCTTGTGTATGCAATTCGGCCGATGCTATGTGAGGTTTCAAAAAGGAAAAAAAAAATTCTAATACTTTTTAAGAAAACGAATAAGCAGATGTTTCATTAAGACTTGCTTTGAGTTGTATATTGATGTTATGCCTCTCAAATATGTCATCCCAGATTTGGTATTGAAGGCTTTGAAGACTGAACAAAGCCAGATTGAGGTTTGATTCAACCAAGAACTACGAAAAGAAAGGTATAAATCAATGTTAAATCGGGAGAGATAACTCGAGTAAGATATAACTTGAGTTTCCCAAAACCACATACTATGTTGTTATTGCTTTGATGTGTTTGCAATTCTTGAGATTGATATGCTTAGTCTATTGAGTTATAGCAAAGCAAGTATTATGTGTCTTTGGCGGAGGTGCCAATTCACTGGACGTTTGGCTTATATCGATGTGCTTAGGAGAAGATCGACTCCTATTGTAGAGATTCGATATAGTGTGCCGAAGTCCAGGAATAAGAACGTACCACCATCAAGAAGGGGAGAGTAGGTGGGAGACTTGCTACGTTCTTATTCAAACCGGGATCCCTAGATAAGAGTCGAGTCAAGATTAAGAGTTTAAGAGTTTGATTTACAACATTATATCGATTTATCTTTTCTTAGATTATGATACATGTTGTTTGATGCATGTTTTATGATTTTGTATATGATTGCATGAAATGCATGTATACGTTGTTTATACTGGGAAATATGTTTCTCACCGGAGTTATCCGGCTGTTGTTGTGTTTGTATGTGTGCATGACAACATGTGGGACATGATTAGGGTCGAGAAGAGCATGAAAGATCGAGATTAGAGTGGTGTTTTGGGCTTAGATGTAAAAATTGGTTGTTCCACACTTGTTATGTGGTTATTAAACACTAGTTTGTTATGACTTTTGTTTGTACAAATGTTGTACCTTTGATCATGTTGTAGATATTGAACTTGATTTTGTAATTAAATAAAATGGAGCATCAATTGTTGTAGTACTTTAAACACTTGTTTATGAGGTACTTGACTTTAAAAAAAATTCGACCTAGCACATTTAATTGATCCGTGTTGTCCCAAAGATGATTGAAGAAAATGAGTTAGCGTCCGGGTCCCTACAAGAGATGGTATCAGAGCTGTACGTTCCTTATACTGAAATAAAAGAGAGTGAGCGGGATACATTGAGTTTTATTTCGTTCTTTTGTGATTTCTAGAATGTTTTATTGCCTTGAAAATACATGTTTACCTGATTATATGATTTGATTGGAAATACATTGAGTTTTGTTACGTTCTTATTCAAACCAGGATCCCTAGATAAGAGTCGAGTCAAGATTAAGAGTTTAAGAGTTTGATTTACAGCATTGTATCGATTTATGTTTTTTTAGATTATGACACATGTTGTTTGATGCATGTTTTATGCTTTTGTATATGATTTCATGAAATGCATGTATACGTTGTTTAAACTAGGAAATATGTTTCTCACAAGAGTTATCCGGCTGTTGTTGTGTTTTTATGTGTGCATGACAACAGGTAAGACAAGATCAGGGTCGAGAAGAGCATGAAAGATCGAGATTAGAGTGGTGATTCGGGCTTAGATGTAGAAACTGGTAGTTCCATAATTGTTATGTGGTTATTAAACACTAGTTTGTTATGACTTTAGCTTGTACAAATGTTGTACCTTTGATCATGTTGTAGATATTGAACTTGATCTTGTAATTAAATAAAATGGAGCATCAATTGTTGTAGTGCTTTAAACACTTGTTTATGAGGTACTTGACTTTTAAAAAAAAATTAGACCTAGCACATTTAATTGATCCGTGTTATCCCAAAGATGATTGAAGAAAATGAGTTAGCGTCCGGGTCCCCACACTGTCTCTGGCGCTGCGCATCAAAATCAATCTTTTTCAAGGCTTTCTCGGCTTGAAAAGCATAGGCAGTCGCAGTAGCATTATCTATAGGACGCATCATCATAACATCACGACGAATCACATGTCATAGGACATCAAGAAAGTGCCTAAACTTCTCAGCAGCGTCCCTATCAATAAGGGGTACAAAGTTGCAACCCCTATCGAATTTCCTCACAAACTCAGCAACAATCGAGTCTCCCTGACGGAGGCTCATAAACTCCCTCTTCAGTCGCCCTCTAATATCAGCAATAAAATATTTCTCATAAAATATCTCCTTAATTTGAGCCCAAGTAATAGTAGCGATGTCAATACCATACTCGGCTCCTTCCCACCATAAAGAAGCATCATCCCTAAACATGCAAGTGGCACACCTTACACGGTCAGCATCCCCCGTATTCAGATAACGAAAGTGCACCTAGAGTGCACGAATCCAAGCTTCAGCAGCAAAGGGATCAGTGGTGCCAGAAAATTCCTTCGGCGCTAGCCTCCGGAACTGGTCATAACATCATGCTGTGGCCTAAGAGCATGCTGAAACTGCTCAAAGAAACGGTTCATGCCCTCAAGTGCGCGAACAGAAGCATCCCCATTAGGAAGTGGTAGTGGATTCTCTTGACGGTTCACATTATTCTCAGCTTGATTCTCAATAAAAGGGGCACGTCGGGGAGACATTTTATCTGACTGTTTTCCAAATACTAACGTAACCAACATGCATTTAAATCTAGGTTTTCTAATCATGTATCATATCCTAATCCATTAAGCAATTTAAGCATACAAAGCATATATACTCAAAAAGCTAGTGAACATGTGACGTAAACATATTATTCATGTAATCATGCAGACAACATCATAATAAATCATATAAAGCATGTAAACTTAGAGGTTGAGGCTTGACGACTGAGCTTCCCGGCATTGATGGTGGCACAACCCTTTACAGAACCATTGCTCTTATACCAACTGAAATGTCCACTACACGTTTTCTTAAAAAGTACTATTTTTTTTCACAATTAAAATCGGCCGAACTACTTAAATAAATATTCATATTCGTATTCATATTCATATTCATCATAAACATATTCATATTCATATTCATATTCGTTGAATTCAGATCGATGATTGTGACTTTCGTATTCGTATTCGTATTGGGCGATGGATCAATCTACATGTAACCACAGTACTGGG
The DNA here is from genome assembly GCF_025594145.1 of Primulina tabacum. NCBI lineage: Eukaryota > Viridiplantae > Streptophyta > Magnoliopsida > Lamiales > Gesneriaceae > Primulina > Primulina tabacum. The sequence goes on from NC_134567.1 coordinate 11,960,726, forward strand.
CTACGGGGACATCAGCAATACTCTCATACGTCAACTGAGCCTTGGCCTTACGTATTAACATATCACCGTATCAAGTGTTCGTATTAGTCACAACCCCTTCACCTCCTCCAACATTTCATTTTCCATCACTTTATAAAACCATGCATAATATATCATTTTTTTACTTTTAAAACCAAGTATGCAACATATATTTTAGCGTCATCATAATATCATAAATATCCATAAGCATTTAAAATAAAAATTTTAGCACATAAAACAGCCTTCAGAGCACTGCCATGACGTTTACTAATTTTCCGGGTGTAAAATTATCGTTTCACCCCTAAACGTAAAATTCCTCGAATTTGACTTTTTCTTAATCTCATTGACTCTAAGATGTCCCAAATAATTAATTAAGCTTAAATTAAAATTCTCAAAATTTTATTTAGCTTAAATACTAAACTTTTACATTAATATTTAATTATTCGTTTTAATGCGTTTTAATCACGAATAATTTCAAACTTTAATATAAAATTTCAAAATTCAAAACTTAGACTTTTTATATTATTTTAGCCCTCGTGAACCATGACTCGACCCCCATGATCCATGTTTCGATTTATTTTCCAAGTTGAAAACCGTAGACCTACGATCCAAGCCATCCTCGAGCCATATTGATATTTCATCGAGCCAAGCTCGAGCCATGCTGGACCAAATTCAAGCCACACCTCCTATAGTGTTTAAACTCTAATTGCTAGCTTAGGTCCATTAGCCATGTTAATTAGGCCCATTTAGCTCATTAGTGTTTAATTAAATATTTTGTTTAGAAAATTTGTGAATTTATTTGCCGAGTTGCCAAAACGTTCCTATTTTTGTTGAAAAACCAACACAGATAAAATTTACGTTCCGGCGTATAAAATCACCTCAAAACCCCTTATTTTCAAAAATAAGTAAAAAGCATCTCTCAAATTTAAATAATTAAAAACAATTATTTAATAAAAATATTTTCTATTTTTCATCCCTCGGTCTCCGTTCCTCGATCGTAACTTGAATAACCCTTAAAAATACATTTTTAATGCATGTAAGTAAAAACTACTAAATCATCATATAAACATGTCATATAATCAATTAAGCAATTTCAATCATTTACTTAACCCTTTTTCATATTTCCTAGATTTGCATGCAGTTGGATTATGTCGTTTTAATTTTGGATCTTACAATCACAGACCATGACTTAGCCCCGCCAGGGTCTGGTCCAAGGTTAGGAATGGCTCTCGCACCGCCAGCTCGTTCGAATCCTCCAATCAAGATAGCAACAGCCCTTCTGACCGAAAGAGGCTCAACGACTTAAGCTAACACCCGAACTCCACTTGACTCCAGCCCTTAGAAAGCATGAGCCTTGACCTTAACAAAGCTTCAGCAACCCCCTCGGCAGTCCCCTTGCACGCAGATCACCAAAAACGTGAGTTACCTACCACACAAGAATGTGTTAAAAAAAAACCAAATCAACAACACACATATGACATCGGTTTTCACTAAAACCGTTGTCGTATGTTTTTTAACAACGGTTTTAGTGAAAACCGTTGTCGTATGTGCGTTTTTTAAGCAAAAGACAACGGTTTTATAAAACCATTGTATTTGAGCGTTTTTAGGGTCAAATGACAACGGTGTTTGGGGTCAATGACAACGGTTCTATAAAACCGTTGTATTTGAGCGTTTTTTCGGGTCAAAATTTTTGGACAATCGACTACGGTTTTTTAAAACTGTTTTAGCGTGTTTTTTGGACAAATATAGCGACGGTTTAAATATAGCGACAATTTTGATTAAAATAGTCGCTAATTTTAGCGAGGGTGTATAATGCGTCGCTATATATAGCGACTGCCGTCGCATGTTTTAAATTAGCGACGGATTTGCTAAATTAGCGACGGTTTCAACAAATTCGTCGCTAATATAGTGATGGTTGAAAGCAAAACCGTCGAAAATTTAAAATATGCGACGGTTTTGCAAAGTTTTTGCTTCAATCGTCGCTAATAGCGATGATAATTAGTTTATCACACTTAAAACGTCGCGAATTGTCTATAAATATCTGTACTTTCGGTCCATTTTCCTCCACACCACTTCACAACAATTAAAATTTTTCTCTCTTACACGATTTTAGTTTCGATTTAGGGTAAATTTTTTCGCTTTAATTTTTGGTAAATTTTTAAGTGTTAGTTAAGTTCATGAATATTGTTAGAATAGTCAAATTGTAGGTTTTTTTTATTTGTTAAATTAATAAAAGTAATTTTTTTTATTTTACTTAAAATATTAGCGACGGAAATCATGAAAAAACCGTCGCTAAAATTAGCGACGGACTTTATGGCAAACCGTCGCTAATTTTGGCGACGATTTTTTAAATCGTCGCTAACCATCGCAAATTGTAGCTACAACAACGTTAAAAAACCGTTGTCTTTGAGCGAACCCATTAACCGCAGGGGCTTTAACAACGGTTTTTCAGGAAATACGATAACGGTGAAAAACCGTTGTCTTTAGGCTTTTTTCTTGTAGTTTTTGCTGCTGAAAATGGCGTGAGGGAGGCTGATTGGGTGGGGGTAGACGGCTGCTAAGTGGAGGATTAGGTTTAGGGTTCGTTCAGTGTGGTAATTAAATAGTAAAAAATGTACTAATGGGCCCTAGATTGGATTTTAAGAGGGTTAAAATAGTTTTGAGCCCATTAAGCACTAAACAAAACCCAACAAGCCAAAAAATGCTCTTTTTGTTTTGGTACATTTTTTAAAATATCGCCCGAGCCCTCAAAAAGTCTCCCGTTTCGATAAAATTTGCGTACCGATTAAAAATACGACACGGCGAGTAAAAATACCCACCAAAGCCCATATAAAAAAAAAAACCCTTAAAAACAGTCCATATTAATTAATTAAAATTAATCATTCCATAAAAATATTTTTCCTGATAATCCCCGGTTTTTGTTTTTCGATCGAGCTCGAAAAGAAACTTAAATCCTAATGTAGACAATAACCATGCATGAAATGCATAAAATCATTAAACACATAAACTAAATAAAAATCCTAGATTGCATGCAATTAGGTTATGTAATTTAAATTTCCCGTACGTTACAGTAACATTGATGCACATGCTTCCTTTTAAGTATCTATCATATTAATTTCTAAGCACTCTATCATAGAATTTCTCTAAGTCAAGAAATACCACATGTAGGCTCTTCTGTTGTTCTTATTCTTTCTATCATTTGTCTAATCAATAAAATATCTTCCATTGTAAACTTATTCTGCATAAAATAAAATTTGTTATCTAATAGAGTAATGATACTCTTAAGTATCCGCTCTATTACCCATAGCTTCATCGTATTGTTCATAAGTTTAATAACTCAATAGTTTGAGCAGTCTTGTATATATTCTTAATAATTGATACTAAAATACTATGTCTCTTGGAATCTGGCATTTTCCTTGTATCTAAAATCCTATTGAAGAGCCTTGTCAGCCGTTGGATCTCAACTTCCCCTAGACAATTCGATATGTCAATTGATATCTCATCCGATCCAACAGCCTTATTTGATTGCATCATCTTCAGTGCCTCTATTTTTCCTTAGCACTAGTTCTAAAATGGAACATAGATGCCTTATTTCTTGCATCTCATATTTATCAACGCTTAACTCCTCTGCAGATGTTCCACTTAGCAAGTTCTTAAATTAACCCCTCTATCTATCTAGGATAGATTTATCTTGCATTAAACCTCTGTCATCTTCATGCTTGATCACCTGATATGACTCAAGTATTTAGTGTTTCAATCCGTGACTTTCGCTATCTTAGAAATATATCTCTCATTCTTTTGTACATAGCCTATCATTCAAACCATTATAAGCTATTTCCTTAGCATATTTTATTGCTCTATTACTGTAATGCCAGAGAATTTAATCCTAGAAATCTATAATTATTGATTTATAATTTGATATGATTATGAGAGGATTAATAGGGACACGATTTGATTCAGCATGAAAAGATGTAAGTGTGAGGACAATGCCTTTCGCGCACTTGCGCGACATGAGACGCGCACATGCGCGAAACGGGCAGAGGGTCTCGCGCATATGCGCAGTGGGTGTGCGTGCATATGCGCGAGCTTTGCGAGGGTTTAAAGTCAACTCAAGAAAAGTGGGCGCATATGCGCGACGGGGAGCGCGCATATGCGCGAGATGTCCAGAGAACCTCGCGCATATGCGCGACGTGTATCCGCGCACATGCGCGAGGGTACCCGAGAGTTGGGTAAAATGAACAAAGGCCTCGCGCATATGCGCCGAGTAAGGGAGCGCATATGCGCGAGGTGCTGTGCAGAGGACGCGCCGAGACATATGGTCTCGCGCATATGCGCCGAGTGATGTCGCGCATATGCGTGAGACGTGTTTTGCAAAGGATGAGCCACACGTCCATTACATGCAATATATATATATATATATATATATATATATATATAATGTATCAAATTTCCTCAGAATCGGCAAAGGGGAAGAAACGAGAGAATTTCTGGAAGAAGGCTTCGGAGAGTTGTAAAAAAATCCTTACGCCTTTATATTTTGAATCCGACTTCGGTACTGTGTTCCTATCGACGCAGGCCACCATTGGACGTAAGTTTTGTTACGTTTTGATATGTCTTGAAATTATGACATTGTCAGAATCAAATAGGATTCATATATGATGTTCTTGATATGTTAGACATCGTAGAATCGAAGTCATATTGAGAAACAGACTGATTATGGAATTGTTATGATTTTTTGATTATATTGATTTGAAATCGGACAGATTTGGATTATGAATGAATTACAGATAATATCTGATATGAGTTATGATTTGTAATTGATGTCTGTTGATTTGGTATTGATGGGGATACTGAGATTGTGCCGTTATGCTGTTGATTTGACTTAAATCCAGATTAATCTGATTCAGTATTGAATTGAGAATGGAACATTGATATTATGATTCTCGATATGTCGTTTCAGATTTACAGAGACAGTCTTGAGTTCAGAACTGATATTGCTTCAGACCGAGACTACAAACGAAAGATATAAGTCAATGTGGTACCGGGAGATCGACTCGAGTATAGTATGATATACTTGAGTTTCCCTAAATCACATACCTATTATTATGATTGTGTTTATTGATTTGATTTGATATGCTTGTTCTATTGATTTATAGGAAGCATGTATTTGACGAGTATTAGACGAGTGATCTTGTGACAGAAACGCCTGATAGTGGTGGGATCGCCACGGGCACATTGCACTATGTCACAAGATAGGAAATTGGTGAAAACGCCAAAGTCTGTGACGGTTAGGTCAAGACACTGGATTTTGGTTATATCGACGTGGATAGAATCAAAATTTCTTCTATTACTGTTGGTCGATATAGGAATACCACATCTGGAAATCGGAATCCCTAGACTAGGATTGAGTCTAGTCTGAGTCGTGGAGTCACGAGTACGATTGACAGTTTTATATTGATTATGTTTTCAGACTTTGATATATATTACTGTTATCTGTTACATGCTTTTTTATTGATTATATGATTGCATGTTCGTTGATTTTTACTGGGATGTATTTCTCACCGGAATTATCCGGCTGTTGTCTTGTTTGTATGTGCACATGACAACAGGTGGGACAGGATCAGGGTCCAGGAGATGAGGAGAGATCGTGATAGAGTGGAGACTTCGGACTTTGATGTATATAGGGTTTTGACACTTGATAATTAGATGTTGAACCTTAGTTTTTACTGATTTGTAGACGGTACAGAACTTGTACTTCATTTTATACTGAGATGTATATAAGTTTTATTCCATTACGTTCCGCAATTAAAAAAAAAATAATTTAGACCCTGTTTATTATAATTGATTAAATAGTCCCAATGACGATTAAGAACATGATTAGCGTCCGGGTCCCCACAACAGGTGGTATCAGAGCGATAGTTCCTTTAGATTGAGATAGGAACTAGGGAGCGGGGTAGAAGGTGTGTTCTTTCCTGCTTTTGATTGCTAGCATGATTTACTGCTTTATAATGCATGTTTATCTGTTTATCTGACTTGATTTGAAAACATGTGTTATTGAGAATGAATCAGCAGTAAGATGATCGGAGGCGGACTGAAACATATTTGTGTATTTGGTTGCTAACCCTTGTGATTATCAGATATGCCTCCCCGAAGAGTACCAGAACAGGGTAGTACTTCGAATCCTCCGATGGACGTTACAGCCACTCCTATGGAGACATTATTGAAAAGATTTCAGTCATTTCATCCACCAACTCTGAAGGGTACTGAGAATTCAGTGGATTGTGAGAGTTGGCTAGATGATATCGAGATGCTGTTTGAGTCTTTGGACTATACTGATGAGAAGAGAGTGAAACTGATAGGGCACCAGTTGCATGATGTGGCAAAGAACTGGTGGATTACCACGAAGCGGGCCTTGGAGCATCGAGGTACGACTATTACCTGGGATGTCTTTAGAATTGAATTCTATCAGAGATTCTTTCCAGTGTCGTACAGGAAGGATAAGGGAGCGGAGTTTGCAAACTTGAGACAGGGCCAGCTAAATATTGAGGAATATGTTACTAAGTTCTCTACCTTGCTGCGATTTGCTCCACATGTGGCCGAGAACGAAGAATAGATTGCGGATCAGTTTATCAATGGTTTGAATCCCGAGATTTTTACATTGGTGAACACAGGGCGACCGAATAATTTTACTGATGCCCTGAACCGAGCCAAGGGAGCCGAAGCCGGTCTGATAAGACAGAGAGGAGCTTAATTTGTGCCACCAGCACCGAGACCACATCAACCACCTCCTCGATTTGAAAGTGGCAGCAGTAGTGGCGGAAAGAAGGATTTCTTTAAAGCTAGAGGGAAGCAATTCAAGAAGTCAGGAAGTAATTCTTCTAGCTCTGGGAGTCCTCGACAGAGCCAGAGCTATACACGACCTTACTGTAGCACTTGTGGAGGGAATCATTCCACTGAGCAGTGTCGAGGAGTGTTCGGCAGTTGCCGTATATGTCGACAGTAGGGACATTTTGCCCGAGTATGTCCCCAGAGAGGTGCACAGGGATCCCAGGCAGCAGAGTCATCTGGATCAGTGGCTCAGATCGGGAGACGACCATCTACTGTTCATTCTTTCCAACCATCACCGTCTACTCAGTCACAGCAGAGGCCAGAAGGAAGCCAGACAGTGAGCCAGCCTCCGAGATAGCAGGCCAGAGTATTCGCTTTGACTGAGGAGCAAGCACAGGAGGCACCTGATGATGTTGTTGCAGGTAATTGCTTTATTTTTGGTTATTCTGCATATGTATTGATAGATACTGGTGCATCACATACATTTATATCTGAGCGATTTGCTTTGATGCATTCTTTGCCTATTGAGTCATTGTCTGCGGTAGTGTCTGTCTCTTCTCCGTTGGGGACATGTTTGATATCAGTGAAGTCTGTTAAACATAGTATACTGTAGTATGATGGGCATGACATTGAGTTAGACTGTATTGTACTTGGGTTGTCTGATTTTGACTGTATTATCGGTATCGATATGTTGACCAAGTACAGAGCTACTGTCGATTGTTTCCACAAGATTGTGAGATTCAGACCTGAGATGGCTGATGAGTGGAAATTCTACGGTAAGGGTTCTTGATCTAGAATTCCTTTGATATTCGTATTGTCTATGACTCGATTGTTACAGAAAGGAGCGGAAGGATTCCTTGTCTATTCAGTTGATTTACTGAAATCGAGTCCATCATTGGCGGATTTGCCAGTGGTGTGTGAGTTTGCTGATGTCTTTCCAGATGAGATTCCTGGTTTGCCTCCGATTCGAAAGACATTGAGTTGATGCCAGTTACAGTTCCGATTTCGAGGGCTCCGTACAGAATGGCACCGATTGAGTTGAAAGAGTTGAAAGAATAATTGAAGGATTTACTGGCCAAGGGGTATATCAGACCCAGTGTGTCTCCCTGGGGTGCTCCAGTACTGTTTGTTCGGAAGAAAGAATGTTCAATGAGACTCTGTATCGATTATCGGCGACTGAACAAAGCAACGGTAAAGAATAAACATCCCTTGCCTCGCATTGATGATTTGTTTGATCATTTGCAGGGTTCATCCGTATATTCCAAGATCGATCTGAGATCTGGATACCATCAGCTGAGAGTCAGGGATTCTGATATCTCGAAGACAGCATTCAGAACCAGGTATGGACACTATGAATTTATTGTCATGCCATTTGGTTTGACGAATGCACCAGCGGTATTTATGGGGTTGATGAACCACATATTTCAGAGATATCTGGATGATTTTTTTATCATATTCATTGATGATATCTTGATTTATTCAAAGAATATGATTGAGCATACTAATAATCTGAGAACTGTGTTGAAAATTTTGAGGGCTGAGAAATTGTATGCTAAACTGTCGAAATGTGAGTTCTGGTTGAGACAGGTAGTATTTCTAGGACATATTATATCCGGAGATGGTATATCAGTTGATCCCAGTAAGGTTGAGGCAGTGATTTCTTGGCCGAGATCGACATCAGTACCCGAGATTTGCAGTTTTATGGGTTTGGCATGATATTATCGTCGATTCATCAAAGATTTTTTTAGTATTGCCAAACCGATTACACAGTTGACTCAGAAGAATGCTCCATTCGTTTGGTCTGAGGAATGTGAGACCAGTTTTCTTGAATTAAAGAAAAGACTGACCCGTGCACCGATATTGACTATTCCCTCAGGTACTGGTGATTTTGTGGTTTATTGTGATGCATCTCATCGAGGATTGGGTTGTATTCTGATGCAACGAGGGCATGTTATTGCCTATGCCTCGAGACAGCTGAAACCACACGAGACTCGTTACCCAATTCATGATCTTGAATTGGCGGCCATTGTCTTTGCTTTGAAGATATGGCGACATTATCTGTACGGTGAAAAGTTTGAGATCTATTCTGATCACAAGAGCTTGAAGTATTTGTTTTCACAATCCGAGTTGAATATGAGGCAACGAAGATGGCTCGATTTATTGAAGGATTTTGATTGTGAAATCAAATATTACCCTGGAAAGTCTAATGCAGCAGCAGATGCACTGAGTCGAAAGGTATGTTCTTTATCCTTATCGACAATAGGTGTTTCGAATTTGATTGAAGACTGCTGTCTGTCTGGATTGGTATTTGAGACAGATTGTAGACCGTTGAGATTGTATGCTATACAAGCTGAACCAGAGCTGATTTTGAAGATTAAAGCGGCTCAGAAAGTTGATCAGAAAGTTCAGAAATCGATTGAGATGATCAGATCAGGTCATCAATCAGAGTTTCAGGTACGTGAGGATGTACTGTATGTGAATAATCGTCTTGTTGTGCCGAATGTTTCAGAGTTGAAATAGCAGATATAGACTGAAGCGCAAAGCAGTCGATTCAGTATCCATCCTGGTGGCAGAAAGATGTATAATGACTTAAAGACACAGTTTTTGTGGAAGAAAATGAAATCCGATGTCACAAAATTTGTGTCAAAATGTCTGAATTGCCAGCAGGTAAAGGCTGAAAGAAAGAAACCAGGAGGCCTACTGCACAGTTTTTCCATTCCTGAATGGAAATGGGATCACATTTCCATGGATTTTGTGAAGCAATTACCGAGATCCTCCAAAGGTTGTGATGCAATTTGGGTCGTGATTGATCGATTGACCAAATCTGCATGTTTTATTCCATACAAAATGACATACAGATATGACTAGATGGCCGATATTTATGTCCGAAAAGTGGTTAGATTGCACGGAGTACCGAAGTCGATTGTTTCAGATCGTGATCCTCGGTTTACTTCGCACTTCTGGCAGAGTTTGCACCAGGCTCTAGGTAGGAAGTTACATCTGAGTACCGCATATCATCCACAAACTGACGGACAATCAGAACGGACGATTCAAACATTGGAGGATATGCTGAGAGCGGTAGTGCTTGACTTTAGCACTAATTGGCAGGATACATTGGCACTCTGCGAGTTTTCGTACAACAATAGCTATCAGACGAGTATTCAGATGGCTCCATTTGAAGCGTTGTACGGAAAGAAATGTCGATCCCCTCTGTTTTGGGATGATATCTCTGAGGTTCCCGAGACTGGACCTTATATGATCAGAGATATGACTGAAAAAGTGAAACTGATTCAGAAAAGAATGAAGGCAGCACAGGACAGACAAGCCAAATATTCCAACATTCGACGTCGACCGTTGGTATTTGAGACTGGAGACAGAGTATTTTTGAAAATTTCACCTTTCCGAGGAGTTGTCAGATTTGGCAAGAAAAGAAAGTTGTCTCCACGATACGTTGGTCCATATGAAATTCTCGAGAAGATAGGAGATAGTGCCTATCGACTCGCATTACCGCCTTCATTATCAGGGATACATAACGTCTTCCATGTATCTATGCTGCGAAAGTATTTCCCCGATGAATCTCAATTTATGCAGCCAGACGAGACCGAGCTGGATCAGACATTGAGTTATGTCGAGAAACCGAATCGGATTATCGATCGTAAAGAAAAACAGCTCAGAACAAAGACAATTCCGCTTGTGAAAGTTCAATGGACTCGTCATGGCATTGAAGAAGCCACCTGAGAAACTGAATCAGACATGAGACAGGAATTCCCAGCATTATTTCACTGATGTAAGTTTCTACGATGTTTCTATTACATTCCTTCTTATTGGTATGATTGATTGCTTGTGATTTCGGGGACGAAATCATATCTTATGAGGGGAGAAATGTAATGCCCGAGAATTTAATCCTAGTAATCTATAATTATTGATTTATAATTTGATATGATTATGAGAGGATTAAACGGCACACGATTTGATTCAGCATGAAAAGATGTAAGTGCGAGGACAGTGCCTTTCGCGCACATGCGCGACATGCGCGAAACGGGCAGAGGGTCTCACGCATATGCGCGGTGGGTGTGCGCGCATATGCGCGAGCTGTGCGAGGGTTTAAAGTCAACTCCAGAGAAGTGGGCGCATATGCGCGACGGGGAGCGTGCACATGCGCGAGGGTACCTGAGAGTTGGGTAAAATGAACAAAGGCCTCGCGCATATGCGCCGCGTATGGGAGCGCATATGCGCGAGGTGCTGTGCAGAGGACGCGCCGAGACATATGGTCTCGCGCATATGCGCCGAGTGATGTCGCGCATATGCGCGAGACGTGTTTTGCAAAGGATGAGTCACACGTCCATTACATGCAATATATATATATATATATAATGTATCAAATTTCCTCAGAATCGGCAAAGGGGAAGAAACGAGAGAATTTCTGGAAGAAGGCTTCGGAGAGTTGTAAAAAAATCCTTACGCCTTTATATTTTGAATCTGAATTCGGTACTGTGTTCCTATCGACGCAGGCCACCATTGGACGTAAGTTTTGTTACGTTTTGATATGTCTTGAAATTATGACATTGTCAGAATCAAATAGGATTCATATATGTTGTTCTTGACATGTTAGACATCGTAGAATCGAAGTCAGATTGAGAAACAGACTGATTATGGAATTGTTATGATTTTCTGATTATATTGATTTGAAATCGGACAGATTTGGATTATGAATGAATTACAGATTGTATCGGATATGAGTTATGATTTGTAATTGATGTCTGTTGATTTGGTATTGACGGGGATACTGAGATTGTGCCGTTATGCTGTTGATTTGACTTAAATCCAGATTAATCTGATTCAGTATTGAATTGAGAATGGAACATTGATATTATGATTATCGATATGTCGTTTCAGATTTACAGAGACAGTCTTGAGTTCAGAACTGATATTGCTTCAGAGCGAGACTACAAACGAAAGGTATAAGTCAATGTGGTACCGGGAGATCGACTCGAGTATAGTATGATATACTTGAGTTTCTCTAAATCACATACTTATTATTATGATTGTGTTTATTGATTTGATTTGATATGCTTGTTCTATTGATTTATAGGAAGCATGTATTCGACGATTATTAGACGAGTGATCTTGTGACAGAAGCGCCTGATAGTGGTGGGATCGCCACGGGCACATTGCACGATGTCACAAGATAGGAAATTGGTGAAAACGACAAAGTCTGTGACGGTTAGGTCAAGACACTGGATGTTTGGTTATATGGACGTGGATAGAATCAAAGTTTCTTCTATTACTGTTGGTCGATATAGAAATACCACATCTGGAAACCGGGATCCCTAGACTAGGATTGAGTCTAGTCTGAGTCGTGGAGTCACGAGTACGATTGACAGTTTTATATTGATTATGTTTTCAGATTTTGATATATATTACTGTTATCTGTTACATGCTTTTTTATTGATTTTATGATTGCATGTTCGTTGATTTATACTGGGATGTATTTCTCACCGGAATTATCCGCCTGTTGTCTTGTTTGTATGTGGACATGACAACAGGTGGGACAGGATCAGGGTCCAGGAGATGAGGAGAGATCGTGATAGAGTGGAGACTTCGGACTTTGATGTATATAGGGTTTTGACACTTAATAATTAGATGTTGAACCTTAGTTTTTACTGATTTGTAGACGGTACAGGACTTGTACTTCAATTTATACTGAGATGTATATAAGTTTTATTCCATTACGTTCCGCAATTAAAAAAAAAATTAGACCCTGTATATTATAATTGATTAAATAGTCCCAATGACGATTAAGAACATGATTAGCGTCCGGGACCCCACAACTACTGATTCTCTTGACTTGTTTATACAGCTCATACGATCGTTGGTTTTAACTTCTTGCCGGTTCTTGAACCTTATTTTTTTGATAATGGTTTGCTGCACTTCATTTTTCCACCACTATGTCTCCTTGTCACGTCGTCCCTTTCCTTTAGCCTTTCCAACTTCACTCACCCAATCCTTATATGGTTAGTGTTAGGATCGGTTAGGAGAGTCTAAGTGTTTATAAGGGGAGTTAAATAAACACTTGGAGACTTTCTTCGATCTCTTTTAAAATATGAGTCAGTTTGGCGATAAACTGAACTCAAGATTCTTGTTGCCAATATCAATCGGTTAACTAATTTAAATTTAGGAAATAAACCAACTGATAGATTGAATACTCAAACAATAAATAAGGTATTGAACATGAAGATTTTTATGGATGTTCGGAGACTTCAAACACTCCTACGTCACCCCTTCTATCAAAATGATATGTTTTTCACTAAAAGGCATTGATAGATTACAACAACTGTAATAACCCACTTCAGTTCGGACTTAAACATTGCCAAACTGACACTCTTAGTCTCTACCAACTCATCAGTACTTCAAAATGACTTTCTTACTCAGCAAATGATCTAAAAAGATCAAATATATCAATGTAGTGTGCTAGTTTCTATGCTAAAATAATAGCTTGAATGCTATGAATATGACTATGAAGTGTGAGTTTTTTGTCTGTGCAAATATTGCAACTATTCTTGAATGAGTAACTGGATCTTTCAATTGTTCTCTCTTTCGAAAATTATAAATCAATCTTCTTACTGAACTCATCAACTATTTATAAGCTTTGCTCTAATGGTAATATTGAATGCATTAATTAATACATATCCATTGATTTGTCTTTTCTGAGTGTGTCAACATTCTTGTAACAATAGTACGATGTTGCAGTCTGCTGTGCACTCCTTCTGTCAGTAGTACGAATTTGCAGTCTGTTTAGTATGATTTGTCGGTTTAAACGTGTCAAACTGTTCAGGTGTTAGACTATTCGACTGACAGTTAAGTTGACTTAAAGCGTCCGGCCTGTTCAGTTCCAACTGATAATCAATTCAGTTGACTTACTAATTCATTTATCTTTGTTCAGTTCCATTATATCCGATGACTTATCTTATTAATCTTCAGTTCGGATAACTTCAGTTCGAATAACTTCAGTTTTATGGTTTCAGTTTAGCTGATCAATTTTGCAAACTACGATACTTTATTTGTCAAACTCTGAAACCTTTAATTCTAAAAATTTTCCTCTTTTGATGTTTGAAAAAACTTAGACTTCAAGAACTGATGTGGCTGAAAGTAGATAAAATTACCTTTTATTGAAATGTACATATATGTATATGCAAGTCTAAAAAGTCAACCCACGTAAACCACATGTATGGAAATGATATAAATTGCTTATTGTTTTATTTAATTGATTTTAAATTCTTACTTGATGTATATCATATTATTAAAGCTCTAATTGCATAATTAAATGATTAGATTGCATGATTTCATGAGAATTGAAGATTTTATCCGAATATTCGATAATAGGCTGGGAAAAAGAGAACGGAGACGACTAAGATAAAATATTTTCAAGGCTTATTAATATGATTAAATATTTCTAAAAATATTAGAGTCCAAATTATTTTACGAGACGAGCACGATTTTATCCGGGAAGTCGGTTTTGGGCAAACGAGAGAACTTTAAAAGAACAAAAGTAATATTTTTGAAAACAAATTTTTATAAACTTTTATTTTTCAATTAAATAGGTGTTATTGGCCCTAATTTACTTAAGATTAGTAGGTCCAATTGCTCTTAAACTCAAATGCCCAAAACCTAAGCTCATTAACATGCAAATTAAAATATATAAAATAGAAATCTAGGGTCTTTTGGCACCCCATAGTAGCCGAATCATAAACTCTTCACAAACAATTTTTCGAAAATTGGAGAGAAAAAAACAAGGAGTCGTCATCGCTCGTTCGTCCATCTTAGCACCCCACCACTCCAATTATCGTATATTCGAGCGTTCTAAAACGTAAAGACACGTTTCTAAATTTTTTACGCACCATTAAAATCTTATTATGCTTGTTCTATTTATTTCTGCATGAAAAATATTGAATCATGAACCGCTTAATGATATAAAAAATATTTTCAAAGTTTTGACGATTTTACGCTTGTTCAAAAAATGTTATGATTTCCAAGGGATTGACTGACAACATAGGACATTTAATGGGTGGAACATGGATGATTTAAGGTGGAAATGAGGGCTGGAGTCGAGCTTGGCTAGGAAGAATAACCTAGAGTTTTCTATGCTTCACGATTGGAAGTTGGAACGGCTAGGAGGGATGGTGAGCAAACACGGCCTCTTAGGCATGCTACCGTCAAGGAGCTGATCACTTTGCGCATGCGAGATGGGGCCTCGGTCCATGAGCATGGCCTGAAGTTGATTGGGCTCGTGGACATGCTCGTTGGCATGGATCTGATCTTGCCTTCGGAGTTGACCACCGACGTGTTGCTGTTATCGCTGCCTAGCTCATTTGATCCTTTTGTGGTGAAGTTCAACATGAACAAGATGGAGCCGACCCTTGAGGAGTTGGTGAACATGCTTGTGACCTTTGAGTCCACTATCAAGAAAGAGAAGCTGGTTCTTTATGTGGGTTCTTCATCTGGTACGAAGATTGATCCACATGGGAAGGGAAAGAAGCGTTCTTTCCAACGTCCCAAGAAGAACGTGCCCATGTTGAGGCAATCTCCGAATCCTGTTGAGGCATCCAAACCAGTTAAGGCTGACAAGACTGATGATGTATGTCATCACTGCAAGAAGCCTGGACATTGGAGGCGTAACTGCAGGGAATATCTTGCCCAGAAGAGTTCTGGAAACGTTGTGTTCTAAATTGAAGTAAACATTTCAATTAACTCTACTTCTTGGGTATTAGATACCGGTTGTGGCTCACATCTCTGTAATGATTTACAGGTGATGGGAAGAAGTAGGAAGCTTAAGGAAGGTGTGACCTTCTTGAGTATGGGCAATGGAGCAAGAGTTGCTGCCAAGGCTGTTAAAGATGTTTACTTATGGTTGAACAACAATTTTTAGTTAATTTTATGAGATGTTTTGTTTTTATCTAATTTTGTAAAAAACATTGTTTCCATTTCTATACTGATAAAAATGGATATTCTTGTTTATTTTGCAAAGGTGTTTGCAACATTTACATGAATGAATGTTTGATTGGTACTGGTGAACTTGAAAACGATCTCTATAACTTAAAATTGAAAGATATTCCATTAAATGTCCATTCAAAGGCAGACACCATATGAGATATGGATGGGTAATCCTCCCAAATATTCTTATCTTAGAATATGCGGAGCCCTGCTTATGTGAAGCAGATAGTGGGAGATAAATTGGATAGTCGATCCATTTTATGTTACTTGTTCGAAAAATTCAGTTTGTTGTCATGGAGGAAGGATCTGATCTTGGCTGCCCCAAGGGCCTATAGCTATGGTTGGATCACTTCCCTAGCAAGTCTAAGACGTGACTAAGTTGCCCTTTTGGTGGCTTGGTCCATGGTTCATCGGTTTTTAATAAAAACATCACAACAGCCCCTATACCCCTTCGGCTACTTCGGTTGGACAGCTTTTGGTTTCGGTTTGTGTTTGCTTGGTGTGGATCTTGGTTGGCCTATGGCCCTTAGCCACGGTTCATATCATGCTCCTAGATGTCTAGATCGTGCCATGGTCAATCAAATGGCCACTGGAACGACGCAAGACATCGATCATAGCATAAACACTACACACGCATGCACGTTGCTCTCGGTTGGACCCTTCGGTTGAGTTTTGGTATGATGCGGATTGTGGCTGGCCTAGGGCCCTTAGCCATGGTTCAAATCATTCCTTGGAATGTTGGTAAGAGTCTTTGGTCGGTGGTTCACTTCCCTAATGGCCGATAGCCTCGAAACCAACTCAAGTCTTGTAGTTGCGCAGCTGCTGGAAATTACAGCAAGTTGCTGTGTCGGTTCAGAGGCTCGTTCGAGTTCTTGATTGGCTTTTAGCCCATGGCCTTGGACTGGACAGTGCCTCATTGAGTTAGGAAGGTCATGTTTTTCACCGTTTGTCATTTGGATCATTTTTGAGGTCGTAAAAGAATTTACGGTGCAATGTGCCAAATTGACTCTCGAAAGAGCGTTTCGTGTTTTGGCCTCCATTCCACCTAGATTTCGACCCTATCATTTTAGGAGCATTATTTTATGATTTTTCAGCGTATTTTAATCATGACTATACGTCGGTTCAGTGTCGGTTCAGGTTGGCTCGGAGTCATGATTAAATGCGAAGTCATTAGGCGTCATAGTCGCATCTTTTGAACGTAAATTGCATAGTTGGTCATGTTTAAGCTATTGCATATTTTTCATGGCACAGTTAGGTTACAGCGAGCCTGGGAATGATCCAATCCAATCCAGTTGGTAAAATTACAGGAATTTTCATTACGCCAGTTAATTATTTTACGTGCATTAAATAGAAAATGATTATTTTTGAGATTTATGCGATATGGCTTGTGGTTCATTCACTATGTGGGAGTGTTATTTTATACGGTCGCCAGTGACCGATCAGTTCAGTATGGTACCACCCGGTCGCCAGTGACCGGCCAGCTCAGTTCAGTTTCAGCCTCCCCGGTAGCCAGTTACCGATCAGTTCAGCTTAGTGCAGTGGCCACAGGCGTAAAACATAATCTCAACAGAAAATTTTATCAGTTATTTCAGTACAGGCTCCAAGGAGCAGACATTTTTACTGTGATTATCAGTTCATTTATGCACGTATTATAATTGCTCAGTACAGATTATTTTCAGTATGCCTCAGGACAGGATATGTTAACTCATGCATATTTTAAATTCAGATTTTTACTCGTTAGATGCGATTTATGCATGCTGAGTCTTTAGGCTCACTAGACTTGATTGCTGTAGGTACTGATGAGGCCAGGGCCGAGGGCGGGGACCAGTGAGCCAGCTTGGGTCGGCAGTAGTGGCACCCGAGGACCTCAGTGCAGCAGTTGTTATTTTTTTCGCAAACAATTTTATCAGTCGTTGGATATTTTTAAATCGTTGTTGTTGGCAAAACTTTAATTTTCTTCCGCTGCAATATTTTGAAATATTGAACTTGATTCACCAGTGATTTTATGAATGAGGCCATTTAAGTTCTTTTAAAAAGAAAATTTTTAATTTTCCGCAAATTTTCAAGAAAGGAGTTTTAGGCCCTTCACAGTTGGTATCAGAGCCGACCTCTCTTAGTACGGTGTGGTTCGGGGACGAACCAAGCGGAAGCTGGTGGGCATGTGAGGCCCGGGGCCGAAGAGGGCGGGGGGTGATCGCCGGTGCCATCAGTAGTTGCACGGACAATGAGCGGCTCCTGGCAGGCTTCTTGGTGAAGGGAACATGAATGAACTGAACCCACACGGGAATGAGAGGGATTTCGAGACTGTTCAATGTAATGGACTGTACAGTTGAAGAGGGCTTAAAAGATTTGATTTGTACTACTCATATCACGAAGGTGCATCTTCTTTTCGGTAGCTCATCACATAAGAACTCCAAAGTTAAACGTGCTTGACTTGGGGCAATTTTGGGATGGGTGACCTCCTGGGAAGTTTCCCAGGGTGCGTGTGAGTGAGGACATAAGCACGCTGGAAAGACTCGTCGTGGTACAGTGAGGACAGTCGTCGAATCTGGGGCGTTACAAGTAGTGGTATCAGAGCCGACCTCTCTTAGTACGGTGTGGTTCGGGGACGAACCAAGCGGAAGCTGGTGGGCATGTGAGGCCCGGGGCCGAAGAGGGCGGGGGGTGATCGCCGGTGCCATCAGTAGTTGCACGGACAATGAGCGGCTCCTGGCAGGCTTCTAGGTGGAGGGAACATGAATGAACCGACCCACACGGGAATGAGAGGGATTCCGAGACTGTTCAATGTAATGGACTGTACAGTTGAAGAGGGCTTAAAAGATTTGATTTGTACTACTCATATCACGAAGGTGCATCTTCTTTTCGGTAGCTCATCACATAAGAACTCCAAAGTTAAGCGTGCTTGACTTGGGGCAATTTTGGGATGGGTGACCTCCTGGGAAGTTTCCCAGGGTGCGTGTGAGTGAGGACATAAGCACGCTGGAAAGACTCGTCTTGATACAGTGAGGACAGTCGTCGGATCTGGGGCGTTACAGTTTATTTCTAGGTATGCATCCTTTTTGAAAAGGAATTTCTCTTTGATAGAAAAGGGGAGATGATAGAACTCGAAGAGGTTCGAGAGACACCCACAGTTATAGAACCCACACCCGAAGAGCCAAGAGAGGAGATACAAGCTCCTAGAAGATCCGAGAGAGTCTCGAGACCACCTATGAGGTATGGTCTGCTTCTTGAAGAGGACCATGATGAGCCTAACCATAGATGTGATCCAAGGACCTTCAAGGAAGCGTTATCTGATGCCGATTCATCCAAGTGGCTTGAAGCAATGGAATCTGAGATGAATTCCATGCATTCGAACCAAGTGTGGAATCTCGTGGATCAACCTGAGGGAATTGTTCCCATAGGGTGTAAATGGATTTACAATAGGAAACTTGGGGCGGATGGGAAGGTATTGACCTTCAAGGCGCGATTGGTGGCAAAAGGATATACTCAAAGACAAGGAGTTGACTTTGAGAAAACCTTTTCTCCAGTTGCAATGTTCAAGTTTATAAGGATTTTTCTAGCCATAGCTGCATGGTATGACTATGAGATATGACAGATGGATGTTAAGACAGCCTTTCTTAATGGGGATATTAAAGAAGAGATTTACATGTCTCAACCCGAAGGGTTTACATCTATCGGAAGTGAGCATATGGTATGCAAACATCAGAGATCTATTTATGGTCTAAAACAGGCATCTAGGAGTTGGAACCTTAGATTCGACAGTACAATCAAAGAGTTTGGTTTTGCTAAGAATTCTGAGGAACCCTGTGTGTATAAGAAGGTCAGTGGGAGTGCTGTGACATTCCTGGTGTTGTATGTTGATGACATTCTACTCATTGGGAATGATGTAGGGATGTTGCAATCAACTAAGATATGGTTAGCGAGTAAGTTCTCGATGCAGGACTTGGGTGAAGCATCTTTTGTATTGGGAATACAGATCTATAGAGATAGATCAAGAAGATTGCTTGGTCTCACCCAGTCCACATACATTGATACCATCGTGAAACGGTTCTCGATGGATGAGTCCAAGAGAGGACATCTACCAATGTGTCATGGCGTGTCCCTATCCAAGTCTATGTCTCCCAAGACTGATGCAGAGATAGCGGCGATGACAAGCATTCCTTATGCATCTGCGATTGGTAGCATCATGTATGGGATGATATCTACACGTCCTGACGTGGCTTTGGCACTTAGTATAGTGAGTAGATATCAATCGAACCCTGGTCTTCCACACTGGAATGCTGTGAAAGATATCCTCAAGTAGTTGAGAAGGACCAATAAATTGTTCTTGGTCTATGGGGTGGAGAACTGAAATTGGAAGGCTATACAGACTCTAGCTTCCAAAGCAATATCGATGACTCAAAGTCAACTTCTTGGTTTGTATTCATGCTCAATGGTGCTGCTGTCTCTTGGAAGAGTTCCAAGCAAGACAATACTGCGGATTCCAGCACAGAGGCCGAATACATTGCTGCATCAGATGCAGCAAAGGAGGCTGTTTGGCTGAGGAATTTCGTCAAAGAGTTGGGCGTCTTTCCTAATGGAGTTGCTCCTATCCCGGTGTTGTGTGACAACACGGGAGCTATACCTCAAGCAAAGGAGCCAAGGTCTCATCAGAAGTCCAAACATGTATTAAGAAAGTACCACATCCTCGGAGAGATTGTGGAAAGAGGAGAAGTGTCTTTTGACATAGTCGGCTTCGTAGATAATGTTGCTGATCCACTAGCTAAGCCTTTACCTGGACCATTATTCGAGATGCATCGCGAATCAATGGGTTTGAAGCATATGGGTAGTTGGCTCTAGTGCAAGTGGAAAATTGTTAGAGTAGTTGCCTGTCGAGCCAAGTGTTGGCCGAGTGTTCACAATGAAACTCTATGTATAAGCAATCTTTATTTTAATAATATTTGAAATTATTGTTTTGGCACTTCTTTATCTGTATACCCATGCTAGCTGCATAGATAAAGTCCTTGAATGTACAAATAGTAGAAAGAATATGAGATGCTCATATGATGAGTATCATGAAACTCATATTTGGAATACTGTATATTCTAAACAGTTCCTAGTCGATTCAGCCGCTGCTAAGAAGGATATAGGCCGCTCGTGTTTTGGACTAGTATCTGCAATGTGAGTACCATGTTTCATTGGTAGGGGACATTGTGATGTCCGAACATGCAGATAGGTGCTCCTTGTAGAGTGCACTGAACAACCCTCCATAAAAGGACTTTCCAACTGGTTCTCACTTATCGAGTGGAAAAGTCCTAGTTTATGGTTGTACACCATTAGTCCTTATGACCCGGGACAACATTGAGACTGTATGTGCTAGAATTACACTTTGACTTGTTTACCGACTCTCATGGGGTCATCAGATGGAAAGGTTGGGTGTTTCTGTCGAAACATATAGGCGTCGATGCATTGTAGTCGGGGATTCACCGCTTACCTTCGGGTGTGGATATCCTATGTGTTCTCATGTGTATGTAGGTTGAAATCTCTGATCAGAGTATGGTGGTAATTATGAAAGGGGTTTCATAGATTACACCATCGATGCAACTACGACATGACACATAGTATCGATTCATTGACAACTCTCGATAAACCAATGGTTGTCGAATCGGTCGAGATATATGAGTTGAAGGGACCGTACTGTACGCTAACCATAATTGAATGGTTCTTGCAGGCACTATCATTTGATACCTAGGGAATCATGTAAGCGATGCTGCTAGGCGTTTAACATGATTGGTTGGGTACTATCAGACTTGAGTTCTGACGTTCTTGTTATCAAGTAGTTGATAAGTAAGAATGGAGCAATTGGGGTATGCTCATATAAGGACATGTTTAGTCCGAATCACATGGAGATGTGAACCCACGGCTAGTTGTATCAATGAACCATTGAGGGCTACACAAGTACTAGCTTTCTAGATCCCGTTGAGAAGTAAAATAGTTCTATGTGTTGAAGGGCTTATAAATGAGTTTATAAGCGTAAGAAAAATAGAAGTATGACTTCTATGAGAGAAATGTAACTTTTAATTTGTGGAAGTGTTCTTATATTAAAAGTTGGCCAAATAAATAATGTATTTGAAAATTGTGATTTTCATAAACATTATTATGGACTAAATTAAATTAATTCAAGTGTTGTATTAATTAAACACTAGTGGGCCTAGTAGAGTCCAAATAAATAAATTAATTCAAGTGTTGAATTAATTAAACATCATTGGACCTTGTAGAGCCCAATTAGAAAATAATTATTAAACTAGTGGGGCTTGAGTAAAATCAAGTAAATTTTAAATGGACTCAAATGTGTTTGAGACATTTAAATAAAGTCCATGGGCTTTGTAAATGTTACAAGCCCACTCAAAAAGCATGCAAGGGAGGTGAAGAGTTGAGAGACAACTTTTTCCATGTCCAAGGCATGGCATGCTTTTGGGACACACATCACTTTTTCACAAACCAAGAAAAACTCTCCCTTCTCTCCCCAAGAATGCAATGGCCGAAATTTTGAGTAGTTCTCTCCTCCATTTTTCTCTCATTTTTTTTCTTCAAGTGTTGAGGAAAGAAAATAATTCTCATTGAAAAATCCTCTTAGTTTTCTAGTGCAAATTATGAGGGGATCTACCTAGTTGGTGGTGGGCTTAATAGTTGAGCAAGGAGTGCTCAAAGGAAGCTTGAAGTTAGTTTCTACCATTGAAGAGCTAAGGTGTTTACATCTTAGTTGGAGCCATACATCAATCCTTGTGATTGATAGGTACATTTCTTAACACACTATGAATGTCATTTTGTGTTTATTGTATTTGCTACACATTAAATCAAGGTGGCCGAAAATTTCTTATGAAAAATAAAAATTTTAAACTTTCGTTGCGCTTCCGGTCACCGTAACCGATCCCCTTTCAGAGACAAACCCGGAATATTATCTGAAACGATAGCAACTCTCATGTCACTGGTAAATCGGCCAATGATAAGCTCGATTTCAGTATATCCACTGAGTACATAAGGAATTTCTCTATTCTTTTATGTAATAATTGAGTCATGAACATTACACATATCAAAGGAATTCTAGATCTAGAATTCTTACTACACAATGTTCATTTTTCGGCCATTTCAGGTCCGGAACTTACCATCTTCTGTAATCAGTTTAGGGTAATTCTGTACTTGCTCAGCGTAGCAATATCAGTCATGCAGTCATAATCAAACAACACAAGTACAATACCAGCCAACTCAATCTCATTCTCATCCCACTGTAGTATACAATATTTCATAGAATTCACTTTCAAGACTCTCCCCAAACGGTAAAGAGATAAACTACTACAGCAGACACTGACTCAACAGATAAAGCATATATCAATGCAAATCATTTAGAATCATATATGGAATGTACGGGAGTCTCTCAATACATATACAAAATAATCATAAAAGAACAGATACCTGTCACTATATCATCAAGTGCATCCTGGATCTGTTCCTCTATCACTGCCACCAGACGCTTCTGCTCCTTGAAATCTTCGGAAACCTCATTGTGGACATATTCTAGCAAAATGTCCTGGCTGTCTGCAAATGTGACAACTACCCATTACACATCTGCATTGTTCTGTGGAATGTCTCCCAGCACAAGTTCTGCAGTAAACTCCGGTGTAACTATGGCTAGAACCACTGGAGCTAGATGCACTGCTCCCAAACTTCTTAAACTGTTGCTTTCGTGCTTTCAACGGATCTTTCTTTCCCCCACTAGTACATCTTTTATCAAATCCAAGAGGGGATTCTTGTTTCTGTAGTGGATCAACATACGACTTTTCTCGTTGTTGAATCAAACTTGCTTCAGCTTCTTTAGCTCTGTTCAAAGCTTCAACAAAACATCGGGGTCGTTCCCCACCTATCAATGCACCTATCTCAGGATTCAACCCCATAATAAACCGTTCAGCCACAAGTTCATTATTTCTAGCCACGTGAGGGGCATAACGTAGCAAGGTATAGAACTTAGCAACATATTCTTCAATGTTTAGCTGACCCTGTTTCAGATTTTCAAATTCGGCCTTTTTGTCTTCTCAGTACGAAACTGGGAAAAATCTTCGATAGAATTCAGCTTTGAAGATCTTCCACGTAATCACTATACCACTCTGTTCTAAGGCTTCTTTGGTTGCAATCCACCAACTTTTTGCGACCTCCTGTAACTGGTGCCCAATCAGTCTGATTCTCCGTTCATCCGTGTAATCCAACGAATCAAACAACATTTCCATATCGACTAACCAACTCTCACAATCATCAGTCGTCTCACTACCCTTCAGAATCGGCGGTTTAAATGACTGAAACCTGTATAATTGTGTTTCCATCGAAGTTACTGTCACATCCATCTGATCGGTCAAGATACTACCCAGCTCTGGGCTTCTTCGAGGAGATAAATCTGATTATCAAAAGAATAAGTAACCAGGAACAACCAACCGGTTTCAGCCCTCCTCTGATCATCTTACTGCTGATCAAGAATCGGTTCTGATTCATTTTCAATAATACACATTACAAATTTAAATCAAATAATCAGGTAACATGCATTAGGAAGTAGTAAATCATGCTAGCAATCAAAAGCAAAGAAGAAAATTCATTCTACCCCGCTCACTAGCCTCTATCTCAATTCTAAAGGATCTGTCGCTTTGATACCACCTGTTGTGGGGACCCGGACGCTAATCATCTTCTTAATCGTCATTGGGACTAATTTAATCAATTATAATAAACATGTTCTAAATTTTTTTTTCTAAATACATTATCAAAGGCGGAACATAATGGCATACATCTTAATATACATGTCAGTATTAAAAGTACAAGTCTTGCACTATATACAATAAGTCTCAACTAAGGTTTAACAACTATATATCAAGTCTTTGAACCCTATCTCTAGTCCAAGTCCGTAGTCTCCACTCTAATCCCGATCTTTCTTCATCTCTGTGACCCTGAACCTGTCCCACCTGTTGTCATGCAAACATACAAACACGACAACAGCCGGATAACTCCGGTGAGAATAAAATCCCAGTATAAACAATGTATAAATGCAATCATATAAAACATATATAAAAGCATATTCAAACATCGAAACAGGTACCAAATCTGACAACATGAATCAATACAAATCTGTATTTCAATCAAAGACTCGTCCTCTCCATTCGACTCATCTCTAATCTAGGGATCCCGATCTAATTTAGACTTTGGCATTCTGTATCGAATATCTACAATAGAAGTTGATCTACTTCTAAGCCACATCGATACACTACAAGTCTAATGTCTTGGTGGTTCTACCAAAGACTTGGCGGTTCTGCCAGTAGCTAGGCTGATCTGCCCTAGACTCTATCTCGTGTTCTGTTATTACTCAATAGTCTAAGCATATAAATCTTATAACTTGCAAATATCAATGCAATGAAATAAAGTATGTGATTTAGGGAAACTCAAGTCAAATCTAACTCGAGTTGTGCAATCTCAAATCAACATTGATTGATACCTTTCGTTCTGTAGCTCTGCTAATCTGACTCTGTCGAAATCTCGAAATCACTGTCTTTCAATATCAATCTGGCAATGAAAATATCAATACACTGTATCAATATACAACTCAATTCAAGACCTGTTCTGATCAATACTCAAATCAAACATACTCTGATCCATCTCTACGAGATTACGATACAATCTCAATTAATCTGGAATCTGATCAATATCAATCTTTTGATGTTTCGACGGCATAACCATACAGTCTTGATAACCCCGTCAATCTCAACATCACAGAATATAATATAACGGCTCATAATCGAAATCAATATAATCATAATCTTAAATAATAACAGATCATGATATCAAATCTATACAATCTCGATCATATTATTTCTGAAAATCATAACAATTACATACACAGTCTGTTCTTCGATCTGACTTCAATTATATACTGATCAGTATATCCAGAACACATAATAATAATCAAATCTCAATTCATAATCAGTAATGATACAAATCTGATATCAAATCTCAATCAATTCCTTCAAAAAATCATAACAATTCCATACGGTATCTATTCTTCCGTCCGGTTTCGATTCTATGATGTTCACTATGTCAAGAACATCTTATATGAATTCTATTCAATTCCATCAACATCATATTTTCAAATCATGTTTAAACGTAACAAAACTTACGTCCAGTTGAAGTCGTCGTCATTAGAAACTCGGTACTGTACTCGGATTCAAAATCAGACGGACGGATTCTTCGTAAATCATAATTTTTACGTCAAAGGAATTTGGAGCTTCCTCTGGAATTCCATTCTCGTTTCTTTCTCTTTTTCAATTCAGAAAGCAAGCTTGTGAGTATATATATATATATATATATCCACGTTGCATGCAAGGCTAGGTGGCTCATCTCTTAACACAACACGTCTCGCGCATATGCGCGACTTCCCTCAGCGCATATGCGCGAGACCTTCGGATCTCCGCGCTGGTGCTCTCGGCAGCTCGCGCATATGCGCGTCCGATCGCCGCGCATATGCGCGAGACCTACTGTCTCGTGCACACCTACACTCGCGCATATGCGCGCCTTACTCGGCGCATATGCGCCAACTTCTCTGGACATCTCGTGCATGTGCGCGTGTTCGAGTCACGCATGTGCGCCCAATGTTCTGTCGCGCATCATGGCTTCCATACAGCTCGCACATATGCGCGCCTACTCTTCGCGCATATGCGCGAGACCTTCGGTCCTCGCACAAAACTCTTGTTTTCTTCCGTCTTTTCGGTGTAATCATATCCGTCTATAATTGCATCTCAAATATCCATAATTCATGGCAGATTACAATAATCGCAATCTCGGGCCTTACAGGCCAATTGGAGATGCAATCCAAGACATAGAGCTACAACTTTCATGCTTACTACTTTTTCTAATTATGAAGGGAAGAGGTGTTTCGGAAGCAATCTTTGTCGTAGCTGTATGAAGAGCGCGCCCGAGCGGAAAAAGATGTCCGCCCAGGCGGGCCTATTTCGAAAATCTGGTGTTTTTGGCCGAGAGTTCCGCGCCCGAGCGGAAAAAGATGTCCGCCTGGGCGCCCAGAAAAGTTTAAAAGCGTGTTTTTGGTGTTTTAAGGCATAAAATTTATTGAGACTTCATTTTTCCTCATTTTCCTTCTCTTCCTTTCCCTTCTCCATCGATTCTTAGCTAGGGTTCTTCATCTTTTTCTTCTTCTCTCATTCAATCAAGCAATTAATCTTCAATCCGGAGTTGGAACTTCGTCTTTCTAGGGAAAGAAGCAAAGGTAAGTGGTTTTTCTTCTTGTTCTTGAGTTATTGAAGATGGTGGAGTTAGGGGATGATAGTTGTGATAGATGTATTGGGTTAAATGGTCATCTAATGTTATTATTTGGGTGTTGATGGTTAGTTATTGGATTTATTGTTGTATGATCACTGTCAAGGTTTAGGAAACCAAGTGCTCCAAGTGTTGTAAGTGGAATCATTTCTTAAATGCATCACATGATCCTATATGTATGTGTTTTGATGATCTTATGATGTTAACTCCTTTCAAATTCCATTCATGATATATATATGTAAATATGTATATATGGTAGAGCAATTATATGCATTTTTGAATGAAAGGAGTTAAAGTTTATATGATGCCTCAAAGATGTTCGATAAAATGCTTGAATGAAGTTTTATATGATTGAATGATTGGATTAATAGTGATAGTAACAGTGTTGCCTCTGGCAATTCTAAATCCGCAATGTAATTGGCCAATTAACGATGAAAACATGTGCTCTCTTATAAGATGCATTTTATGCAGAGGTACGTGTCCCTCCTATAAGATTCGTTTTTACGAAGAGGGTTAGCAATGAATGAACTATCTTATAAGAACTATCAATTCTTCAGTTGATCAATGAAATGAATATCATCCTTATGTATTGTTGTATTATGATTCTTGACGGATGATATTATGATGATTCGACGTTTATGAAATGAAATGGATAATGTTTTCAAGAAAATGAAATTGAGGCTATTCATTTCATGTTTTACAATAAAATGATATATATGTATCTTGTTAGGATTGATTCCATTTGTTGAGTTTTATACTCATTCCAGTTATGTTCATGTGATGCAGGAACAGGTAAGAAAGACTGATCATCCCTGAGTTGTCGAAGCGAGAGAAGGGCATATGCCAAACTTTGGAGATAGTGGTTGAATGCTATTTTGATGTGTTGAATTTTTTGTTATTTTGGAAAATATTGAAAATCTTGTTTTGGTATTTGAATTAAAAATATGTGTAGATACTATATTAAATGGTATCTGATGTGTATGAAAATCTTTTGCATGTGTTTATATGTTGCTTGAGGCAGTTGGCATGTCCTATTTATGGGGAGATGCTGCCCAAATTTTTTAAAAGTACACATTTTCTCTAAATTATATTTTAAAACTTCCGCACTAATTATGCATTTTAGTCACGAGTGTTACATTTAGTGGTATCAGAGCAAAGATTTTCGGACCAATGATTTGGCATATGACTTCCTCTGCTGTCGACAATTCGGTATATATGTACCTGCATTATTTGATATAACATGGATGTGTAGCCTCAATAATTATGATATGTTATGTGTGGAAATGGTTTTAAACTAATATGTATCATAGGATCATGTCGCCAAAGCGTAAAGCACAAGAGGGGGAGGATCGTTCATCATCTAGAGTGGTTGATGAATTTAGCAAGTTACTAAAAGTACAGGCCAAGGTACATGGCGAGCAAATCCAGCAGCTCTTACGGATGCAGAATGCAGGGCGAGGGAGAGAGAGAGAGCAAGTGAGGCCCAAGCCCAGTAGTGAAGGCGCATACGAAATATTTCGTAAGATGAAGCCACCAGAATTTGATGGTAGTAGCACTGATCCCATGGTCGCCTTGGAATGGGTCAAAGCTGTGGAGGTTATTTATGATTATCTTCAGTTTGAAGATAAAGATCGAGTCAGCTATGCCATTTTTCTACTGACCAAGACGGCGAGGATTTGGTGGGATGCCCCCAAGGTATCAGTTAATGTCTCGGCACTCAAGTGGCAGGAGTTTAAAGATTTATTCTACGACAAATATTTTCCTCGAGATTTTCGAAGTCAGAAATGAAGGAATTTCTAGAACTGAAGCAAGGAAATATGTCAATGAAATAGTATATTCTCAAATTCGAAGAGGGGTGTCAGTTTGCCCCATATCTGGCCAGCAATGGCATCGAAAAGGGCGAGCATTTTCTTAGAGGTGTCCGAGGTGAAATTAAAAAAGACGTTGGAATGTCTAAAGTTGCTTCATATAAAGAGATTGTTGATAAATCAAGGATGGCCGAGCAGGACGAGAAGGAAATTGAAAGAGAAAGACAGTTGAAGAGCCAAGATTTTTCTACCAAGGACCAAGGTTCTGGATGGGAGGGTAAGGGTAAGTTCAGAGGAAAAGGAAAAGAGGAGCATCGACCCAAAGCTCCTATGCCACTGCCTGCAAATGATCGACCTGTATGTCCAAAATGTGGCAAAATGCATACAGGTGAGTGTTTGGTTGGAAGTAATCGATGTTTTTGTTGTGGAGGTGTTGGACAAGTCATTAGAAATTGTCCGATAAAAGGTGAGAAAGGGAAAGATAGGGTTCAAGGCAGAATCTTCTCAATGACCAAAGAAAGTACAAATCTTGATTCTTCTGTTACCAGAAGATGATGATAGCGGGATTTTCCAGAGTTCAGGTATTTCGCTTGGCACTCCTTGTATTTCTTGTCTCAAAGCTCAGGAAATGTTATCTAAAGAGTCTCAGGGGTTTTTAGCTGCTGTGATAGATGTGAATACTGAGATGACGATGAAGTTGAATAAAATTGAGGTAGTTCGGGATTTTTCTGACGTATTTGCAAATGATGTGCCTAGATTGCCACCTGACCGTGAAGTTGAGTTTGTGATTGACGTGGTTCCAGGTACTGTTCTGATTTCAAAAGCTCCTTACCGAATGGCCCCGACTGAAATGAAGGAGCTGAACAATTGGTTGCAAGATCTATTAGATAAAGGCTTTATTCGTCCGAGTTCTTCTCCGTGGGGAGCTCCAGTTTTATTTGTCAAAAAGAAAGATGGATCTTTGCGGTTATGCGTCGATTACAGAGAGATCAACAAAGCCACGATCAAAAATAAATATCCATTGCCGAGGATTGACGATCTCTTTGATCAGCTACAAGGAGCGACAGTGTTTTCAAAGATCGACCTGCGTTCTGGTTATTATCAGGTGAAAGTTAGGGAAGCCGACATCCCTAAAACTGAATTCAGAACCAGGTATGGCCGTTATGAGTTCTTAGTCATGTCATTCGGGTTGACGAACGCTCCGTCTGTCTTCATGGATCTAATGAACTGGGTCTTCAAGCCATATCTGGATAGCTTTGTTATCGTTTTCATTGATGATATCCTGATTTATTCCAAGACTCGGGAACTCCATGCCGAGCATCTCAGAATTGTATTGCAGTTATACGCAAATTTGAAAAAGTGTGAATTCTGGTTAGAGCAAGTATCATTTCTGGGCCATATCGTTTCGAGAGAAGGCATTGCAGTGGATTGCATGAAAATTGAAGCGATTAAACAATGGCCTATTCCTGCGACAGTCTCTGAGGTGCGTAGTTTTCTTGGTTTGGCAGGTTATTATCGACGTTTTATTGACAATTTCTCCAAAATAGCCCTGCCATTAACCAATCTGACGAGGAAAGCGGTGAATTTTGAGTTAACAAACGAGTGCCAACACGGATTTCAAGTGTTGAAAGACAAGTTGACATCAGCCCCTATCCTAGCACTTCCGTGCGGTACTGAAGATTTTAATGTATACACTGATGCGTCAAAGATGGGGCTTGGAGCTGTATTGATGCAGCGTGGGAAAGTAATCGCTTATGCTTCTCGTCAGTTGAAGGATAACGAGAATAATTATCCCACCCACGATCTTGAGTTGGCTGCAGTTGTCTTCGAATTGAAAATATGGAGGCATTATCTGTATGGCGAGAAATGTGAAGTTTTCACAGACCACAAGATCTTGAAATATCTATTCTCACAGAAGGAACTTAATATGCAGTAGAGGAGGTGGTTAGAACTTGTTAAAGATTATGATGT
This sequence comes from Primulina tabacum, assembly GCF_025594145.1. Classification (NCBI taxonomy): domain Eukaryota; kingdom Viridiplantae; phylum Streptophyta; class Magnoliopsida; order Lamiales; family Gesneriaceae; genus Primulina; species Primulina tabacum. The sequence goes on from NC_134567.1 coordinate 11,991,682, forward strand.
GACCATTAGCTACCACCCAGGTAAAGCAAACGTCGTTGCAGATGCTTTGAGCCGCAAGTCAGTTTCTTCTTTGTGCTCGTTGATTCTGAAGCCGTTGTTATTGGATCTTCAGAGGAGTGAGATCGCTATAGTAGAGCAAGGGACCATCGCTAGTGTAATGCCCGGAATTTTTATCTATTAATCTGTTATTATTGATTTATAATTGACGTGATTATAGATAGAAAGGATCGGACCGGGGAAATATGTGTAAATACAAGAAGTGAGGTGCGAGGACAGTACCATTGACGCACATGTGCGACATGATGCGCGCACATGCGCGAAATGGGCAGAAGACCTCGCGCATATGCGCAAGTCATATGGGAAGCCGAGTATAGTTCCAGAGAACCTCGCGCATATGCGCGAAAGAGGTGCGCGCATATGCGCGAGTTGCCGAGGAGATTATTGCCGAGACCCGTAGGTCTCGCGCATATGCGACGAGTAGGGTCGCGCATATGCGCGAGACGTGCTGCTTAGAAAATCATGCCACGTTTTGTAGCCATGCATGGGGTATATAAAATTGTAACTTGCCTTCATTCATCAGAAGAGAAAAGGGAAGGAAGAGAAGGAAGTTCCCCAAAGCTTCTTCATATTTTAAAACTTGATTTGCGAAGAATCCACCCGTTAGATTTTCAATCCGACTTCAGTACTGTGTTCCTATCGACGCAGGCTACAACTGGACGTAAGTTTTGTTACGTTTTGATATGATTTGAAATTGTGGTATTGCTAGAATCGGATATGATTTATCTATGATGTTCTTGACATGTTAGACATCGTAGAATCGAAGTCAGATTGAAAAACAGATTGATTATGGAATTTTTGTGGTTTTTTAGATTATATCGATTGATATTGAATAGATGTGGATCATTAATTGATTACAATTTATATTGGATATTGGTTATGGATTGTAATTAATATCTGGTGATATTGTACTGACGGGAATATCAGGATTATATTGGATATTGGTTATGGATTGTAATTAATATCTGGTGATGTTCTACTGCTTTATAATGCATATTTATATGTTTATCTGACTTGATTTGAAAACATGTGTTATTGAGAATGAATCAGAACCGATTTTTGACCAGCAGTAAGATGATCGGAGGAGGACTGAAAAGATTTGCTGTATTTGGTTGCTGACTCTTTTGGTAATCAGATATGCCTCCTTGAAGAATACCAGAACAGGGTAGCACTTCGAATCCTCCAATGGATGTGACAGCAACACCGATGGAAACATTGCTGAAGTGATTTCAGTCGTTCCATCCACCGACTCTGAAAGGTACTGAGACTTCAGTGGATTGTGAGAGTTGGCTAGATGACATTGAGATGCTGTTTGAGTCCTTGGATTACACCGATGAGCGGAGAGTGAAACTGATTTGGCACCAATTGCATGACGTCGCAAAGATTTGGTGGATTACGACGAAGAGAGCATTGGATCATCGAGGTACGACTATTACCTGGAATGTCTTTAAAACCGAATTTTATCAGAGATTCTTTCCAGTGTCGTATCGGAAGGACAAATGTGCAGAATTTGCAAATTTGAGACAAGGTCAGCTGAACATCGAGGAGTATGTGGCCAGGTTCTCTACCTTGTTAAGATTTGCTCCACATGTGGCTGAAAACGACGAAGCTGTTGCGGAATAGTTCATTAATGGCCTAAATCCGGAAATATTTACATTGGTGAATATGGGGCGACCGAACAATTTTACTGATGCCTTGAACAGAGCCAAGGGAGCCAAAGCTGGTCTGATGAGACAGAAGGGAGCTTTGTTTGTGCCTCTAGCACAGAGACCACAACAACCACCTCCCCGGTTTGAAAATGGCAGCAGCAGTGGTGGAAAAAAAGATTTCCTTAAAACCAGAGGAAAGCAGTTTAAGAGATCTGGAAGCAGTTCATCCAGTTCTAGTGGCTCGAAACAGATCGGTCAGGGCCAGAGTTATACAGGAGCCTACTGCAGAACTTGTGGAGGGAAACATGCCATAGAGCAGTGTTAGAGTAGGTGCACGTCGAGCCAAGTGTTGGCCGAGTGTTCACAATGAAACTCTATGTATAAACTATATTTATTTTAATAATATTTGAAATTATTGTTTTGACACATCTTTATCTGTATACCCATGCTAGTTGCATAGATAAAGTCCTTGAATATACAAATAGTAGAAAGAATATGAGATGCTCATATGATGAGTATCATGAAACTCATATTTGGAATAATGTATATTCTAAAGAGTTCCTAGTCGATTCAGCCGCCGCTAAGAAGGATATAGGCCGCTCGAGTTTGAGACTAGTATCTGCGATGTGAGTACCATGTTTCATTGGTAGGGGACATTGTGATGTCCGAGCATGCAGATAGGTGCTCCTGGTAGAGTGCACTGAACAACCCTCCATAAAGGACTTTCCAAGTGGTTCTCACTTATCGAGTGAAAACGTCCTAGTTTAACAAAGGCGGAACATAATGGCATACATCTTAATATACATGTCAGTATTAAAAGTACAAGTCTTGCACTATATACAATCAGTCTCAACTAAGGTCTAACAACTATACATCAAGTCTTTAAACCCTATCTCTAGTCCAAGTCCGTAGTCTCCACTCTAATCTCGATCTTTCTTCAACTCTGTGACCCTGAACCTGTCCCACACATACAAACACGACAACAGCCGGATAACTCTGGTTAGAATAAAATCCAATATAAACAATGTATAAATGCAATCATATAAAACCAATATAAAAGCATATTCAAACATCGAAACAGGTAACAAATCTGACAACATGAATCAATACAAATCTGTATTTCAATCAAAGACTCGTCCTCTTCACTCGACTCATCTCTAATCTAGGGATCTTGATCTAATTTAGACTTTGGCATTCTGTATCGAATATCTGCAATAGAAGTTGATCTACTTCTAAGCCACATCGATACACCACAAGTCTAATGTCTTGGTGGTTCTACCAAAGACTTGGCGGTTCATCCAGTAGCTAGGCTGATCTGCCCTAGACTCTATCTCGTGCTCTGTTATAACTCAATAGTCTAAGCATATAAATCATATAACTTACAAATATCAATGCAATGAAATAAAGTATGTGATTTAGGGAAACTCAAGTCAAATCTAACTCGAGTTGTGCAATCCCAAATCAACATTGATTTATACCTTTCGTTCTGTAGCTCTGCTAATCTGACTCTGTCGAAATCTCGAACTCACTGTCTTTCAATATCAATCTGGCAATGACAATATCAATACACTGTATCAATATACAACTCAATTGAAGACCTGTTCTGATCAATACTCAAATCAAACATACTCTGATCTATGTCTACGATATTACGATACAATCTCAATTAATACGGAATTTGATCAATATCAATCTACTGATGTTTCGACGGCATAACCATACAGTATTGATAACCCCGTCAATCTCAACATCACAGAATATTAATATCACGGCTCATAATCGATATCAATACAATCATAATCTTCAATAATAACAAATCATGAAATCAAATCTATACAATCTCGATCATATTATTTCTGAAAATCATAACAATTACATACACAGTCTGTTCTTCGATCTGACTTCGATTATATACTAATCAGTATATCCAGAACACATAATAATAATCAAATCTCAATCAATTCCTTCCGAAAATCATAACAATTCCATACGGTATCTATTCTTCCGTCCGGTTTCGATTCTACGATGTTCACTATGTCAAGAACATCTTATATGAATTCTATTTAATTCCATCAACCTCATATTTTCAAATCAAGTTTAAACGTAACAAAACTTACGTCCAGTTGAAGCCGTCGTCATTAGAAACTCGGTACTGTACTCGGATTCAAAATCAGACGGACGGATTCTTCGTAAATCACAATTTTTACGTCAAAGGAATTTGGAGCTTCCTTTGGAATTCCATTCTCGTTTCTTTCTCTTTTTCAATTCAGAAAGCAAGCTTGTGAGTATATATATATATATATATATCCACGTTGCATGCAAGGCTAGGTGGCTCATCTCTTCACACAACACGTCTCGCGCATGTGCGCGACTTCCCTCAGCGCATATGCGCGAGACCTTCGGGTCTCCGCGCTGGTGCTCTCGGCAGCTCGCTCATGTGCACGCCCCATCGCCGCGCATATGCGCAAGACCTACTGTCTCGTGCACACCTACACTCGCGCATATGCGCGCCTTACTCGGCGCATATGCGCCAACTTCTCTGGACATCTCGCGCATGTGCGCGTGTTCGAGTCGCGCATGTGCGCCCAATGTTCGGTCGCGCATCATGGCTTCCATACAGCTCGCGCATATGCGCGCCTACTCTTCGCGCATATGCGCAAGACCTTCGGTCCTCGCACAAAACTCTTGTTTTCTTCCGTCTTTTCTGTGTAATCATATCCGTCTATAATTGCATCTCAATTATCCATAATTCATGGCAGATTACAATAATCTCAATCTCGGGCCTTACATTTCTCCCCCTCTAAGATTTGATTTCGTCCTGGAAATCATAGACAATCATATCATGGGTACTCATATCAGATATGAAAGGAAGTATGCATATATCGAAGCTAAAATAAACTCACCTCAATGAACCAAATCTGAAGTCTCTGCTGAAAGGGGATCGGTTACGGAGACTGGAAGCGCAACGGAAAATAAAAATTTTGATTTTCCATCAAGAAATTTCGGCCACCTCATATTTTGTGTAGCAAATACAATAAAACACCAAAAACATACATAGGGTGTTTTAGAATTTACCTATCAATCTCAAGAGATTGATGAATGGCACCAACCAAGTTGTAAACAACTTGGTTCTTCAAGGATGACAAGTCTACAAGCTCTCCTTCCTTCAAAAATTAGGCCCACCACTTGCTAGGTAAATTCTCTCTTAATTTGCACTAGAAAATTAAGAGGATTTTTCAAGAGGAAGAATATTTCTTCCTCAACACTTGAAGAAGAAATTGAGAGAAAAACTTGGAGAGAAAAAAAATCTCCTTAGATTTCGGCCAAGGTAGGTCTTGAATGAGAGAGTATGAGTTGCCTTGGTTGTGGAAAAAGTTGATCCAAAAAGTTGCATGCCATGCAATATTTTAATTAAAAGTATTCTACAACCTTTCACCTCCCAAACATGCATATCAAGTGGGCTTGTAACAGATACAAGGCCTATGGACTTTTATTTAAATGTCCCAAACATATTTGAGCTCATTTATAGTTTACTTGATTTTACTCAAGCCCACTAGTTAAATAATTATTTTCAATTGGGCTCTACAAGGTCCAATGTTATTTAATTAATTCAACACTTGAATTAATTTAATTATTTGGACTCTACTAGGCCCACTAGTGTTCGATTAATTCAACACTTGAATTAATTTAATTTAGTCCATAATAATGTTTATGAAAATCACAATTTTCAAATACATTATTCACTTGGCCTACTTTTAATTTAGGAACACATTAATAAATTAAAATTTAAATTTCTCTCATAGAAGTCATACTTCTATTTTTCTTTACGCTTATAAACTCATTTATAAGCCGTTCAACTCATTGAACAATTTTATTTCATAACGGGATCTAGAAAGCTAGTACTTGGGTGGCTCTCAATGGTTCACTGATACAACTAGACGTGGGTTCACATCTCCATGTGATTTGGACTAAACATGTCCTTATTTGAGCATACCCCAATTGCTCCATTCTTACTTATCAACTCCTTGATAACAAGAACGTCAGAACTCAAGTCTGATAGTACCCAACCAATCATGTTAAACTCCTAGCAGCATCGCTTACATGATTCCCTAGGTATCAAATGATAGTGCCTGCAAGAACCATTCTATTATGGTTAGCGTACAGTACGGTCCCTTCAACTCATATATTCCGACTGATTCGACAACCATTGGTATATCAAGAGTTGTCCATGAATCGATACTATGTGTCATGTCGTAGTTTCATCGATGGTGTAATCTAAGAAACTCCTTTATTAATTACCACCATACTCTGATCAGAGATTTCAAACTACATATACATGAGAACACATAGGATATCCATACCCGAAGGTAAGCGGTGAATCCCCGACTACAATGCATCGATTCCTATATGTTTCGACAGAACACCCAACCTTGCCACCTGATGACCCCATGAGAATCGGTAAACAAGTCAAAGTGTAATTCTAGCACATAGAGTCTCAATGTTGTCCCGGGTCATAAGGACTAATGGTGTACAACCATAAACTAGGACTTTTCCACTCGATAAATGAGAACAACTTGGAAAGTCCTTTATGGAGGGTTGTTCATTGCACTCTACAAGGAGCACCTATCTGCATGTTCAGACATCACAATGTCCCCTACCAATGAAACATGGTACTCACATCGCAGATACAAGTTTCGAACTCGAGCGGCCTATATCCTACTTAGTGGCGGCTGAATCGACTAGGAACCGTTTAGAATATACTGTATTACAAATATGAGTTTCATGATACTCATCATATGAGCATCTCATATTCTTTCTACTATTGTATATTCAAGGGCTTTATCTATGCAACTAGCATGGGTATACAGATAAAGAAGTGCCAAAATAATAATTTCAAGTATTATTAAAATAAAGACTGTTCATACATAGAGTTTAAACATGAACCCTCGGCCTACACTTGGCTTGACGGGCACCTACTCTAACAATCTCCTACTTGCACTAGAGCCAACTACCCATATGCTTCAAACCCATTGATTCGCGATGCTTCTTGAATAATGGTCCAGGTAAAGGCTTAGTTAGCGGATCAGCAACATTATCTGCGGAGCCGACTTTGTCAATCGTGACATCTCCTCTTTCCATGATCTCTCTGAGGATGTGGTACTTTCTCAATACGTGTTTGGACTTCTGATGAGACCTCGGCTCCTTTGCTTGAGCAATGGCTCCCGTGTTTTCACAAAACACCGGGACAGGAGCAACTCCATTAGGAATGACGCCCAACTCTTGGACGAAATTTCTTCTCCAAACTGCCTCCTTTGCTGCAGCTGATGCAGCAATATATTCTGCCTCAGTGGTGTAATCCGCAGTACTGTCTTGCTTGGAACTCTTCCAAGAAACAGCAGCACCATTGAGCATGAATATGAATCCAGAGGTTGACTTCGAGTCATCGATATCGCTTTGGAAGCTAGAGTCGGTATAGCCTTCCAATTTCAGTTCTCCACCCCAATAGACCAAGAACAATTTATTGGTCCTTCTCAAATACTTCAGGCTGTCTTTCACAGCTTTCCAATGTGGAAGACCGGGGTTCGATTGATATCTACTCACTACACTTAGTGCGAAAGCCACGTCAGGATGCGTAGATATCATCCCATACATGATGCTACCAATTGCAGATGCATAAGGAATGCTTGTCATCGCCGCTATCTCTGCATCAGTCTTGGGAGACATAGACTTGGATAGGGACACGCCATGACACATTGGTAGATGTCCTCTCTTGGACTCATCCATCGAGAACCGTTTCACGATGGTTTCAATGTATGTGGACTGGGTGAGACCAAGCAATCTTTTTGATCTATCTCTATAGATCTGTATTCCCAATACAAAAGATGCTTCACCCAAGTCCTGCATCGAGAACTTACTCGTTAACCATATCTTCGTTGATTGCAACATTCCTACATCATTCCCAATGAGTAGAATGTCATCAACATACAACACCAGGAATGTCACAGCACTCCCACTGACCTTCTTATACGCACAGGGTTCCTCAGGATTCTTAGCAAAACTAAACTCTTTGATTGTACTATCGAATCTGAGGTTCCAACTCCTAGATGCCTGCTTTAGACCATAAATAGATCTTTGAAGTTTGCATACCATATGCTCACTTCCGATAGATGTAAACCCTTCGGGTTGAGACATGTAAATATCTTCCTTAATATCCCCATTAAGAAAGGTTATCTTAACATCCATCTGCCATATCTCATAGTCATACCATGCAGCTATGGCTAGCAAAATCCTTATGGACTAGAACATTGCAACTGGAGAAAAGGTTTCCTCAAAGTCAACTCCTTGTCTTTGAGTATATCCTTTTGCCACCAATCGCGCCTTGAAGGTCAATACCTTCCCATCCGCCCCATTCCCTCAGGTTGATCCACGAGATTCCACACTTGGTTCGAATGCATGGAATTCATCTCAGATTCCATTGCTTCAAGCCACTTGGATGAATCGGCATCAGATAACGCTTCCTTGAAGGTCCTTGGATCACATCCATGGTTAGGCTCATCATGGTCCTCTTCAAGAAGTAGACCATACCTCATAGCTGGTCTCGAGACTCTCTCGGATCTTCTAGGAGCTTGTATCTCCTCTCTTGGCTCCTCGGGTGTAGGTTCTACAATTGTGGGTGTCTCTCGAACCTCTTCGAGTTCTATCATCTCGCCTATTCTATCTAATAGAAATTCCTTTTCTAAAAAGATTGCATTCCTAGAAACAAACACCTTTGTTTATTGGGGATGATAGAAGTAGTATCCAACCGAATTCTTTGGATATCCCACAAAGTAACATAAAATGGATCGACTATCCAATTTATCTCCCACTACCTGCTTCACATAAGCAGGGCACCCCCATATTCTAAGATAAGAATATTTGGGTGGCTTACCCATCCATATATCATATGGTGTCTTGTCAACTGCCTTTGTATGGACATTGTTCAACAACAGTGCCGCTGTCTCAAGCGCATATCCCCAAAAGGATTGCGGCAACTCCGTGAACCCCATCATAGACCGAACCATGTCCATCAAAGTCCGGTTACGACGCTCCGAAACACCATTCAACTGTGGTGTAGCGGGCGGAGTCCACTGTGAGAGAATCCCATTCTCCCTAAGATACTCTTGGAACTCGGCACTCAAGTACTCACCACCTCGATCCGATCGAAGTGTCTTGATGCTTCGTCTCAATTGCTTCTCTACTTCACTTCTAAATTCTTTGAACCTTTCAAAGGCTTCAGATTTGTATTTCATCAAATACACATACCCATACCTTGAAAAGTCATCGGTAAAGGTGATGAAGTAGGGATGTCCATGCTTAGTGGTGATGCTAAGCGGACCGCACACATCGGTATGGATCAAATCCAATAACCCTTTGGCTCGCTCCACATGGCCCTTAAAGGGAATTTTGGTCATCTTTCCTTTCAGACAGGATTCACAAGTCGTGAGAGCATTAATATCAGACATATCAAACATGCCTACTCCAACTAACTTGTTCATCCTTCTTAGGGATATATGTCCTAATCGAGCATGCCATAATTGTGCCGAATTTAGAGTATCTTGTTTGCGCTTGTTTGTTGTTGTTATAACTTGGATATTGTTAGGTGGAATATCTTTCAATTTTAAATTGTAGAGATCGTTTTCAAGTTCTCCAGTACCAATTAAACATTCATTCTTGTAAATATTGCACACACCTTTGCTAAATAAACAAGAAAATCCATCTTTATCTAACATAGAAATGGAAATAATGTTTTTCACCAACTCAGGTACAAACAAAACGTCTCTTAACAACAACTTAAAGTCATTGTTCAAAATTAAAGAAACATCTCCAACAGCTTTGGCAGCAACTCTTGCCCCATTGCCCATCCTCAAGAAGGTCTCACCTTCCCTGAGCCTCCTACTTCTTCCCATCACCTGCAAATCATTACAGAGATGTGAGCCACAACCGGTATCCAATACCCAAGAAGTAGAGTTAATTGAAATGTTTACTTCGATATAGAACATACCGTTTCCAGAACTCTTATGGGCCAGATATTCTCTGCAATTACGCCTCCAATGTCCAGGCTTCTTGCAGTGATGACAGATGTCAACAGTCTTGTCAGCCTTAACTGGTGCGGCTGCCACAGCGGGAATCAGAGTCTGCCTCTTCAAGGGCGCGTTCTTCTTGGGACGTTGGAAAGAACGCTTCTTTTCCTTCCCAGGTGGACCGGTCTTCGTACCAGATGAAGAGCCCACAAAAAGAACCGGCTTCTCTTTCTTGATGGTGGACTCAAAGGTCACAAGCATGTTCACCAACTCCTCAAGGGTCGGCTCCATCTTGTTCGTATTGAAGTTCACCACAAAAGGATCGAATGAGGTAGGCAGAGATAAGAGCAACACGTCGGTGGTCAACTCCAAAGGCAAGATCAGATCCATGCCAACGAGCTTGTCCACGAGCCCAATCATCTTCAAGCCATGCTCATGGACCGAGCCCCTATGTCGCATGCGCATAGTGATCAGCTCCTTGACGGTAGCATGCCTAAGAGGCCGAGTCTGCTCACCAAAGAGCTCCTTGAGGTGCATATGAATGTCAGCAGCATTCTTTGCATCCTCAAAACGCCTCTGCAACTCATCATTCATAGAAGCCTGCATATAACATCTAGCCTACAAGTCATGGTCACACCAATCCTTGTATGTCTGCAATTCCTCAGGAGTGCAGCTAGTCGGAGCCTCAGTAGGGGGCGACTCAGTCAGTGTATATGCAATCTTTTTCGAGTTTAGGACGATTTTCAGATTTCTTAGCCAAGTGAGATAGTTAGGTTCGGTTAACACATGTTTTTCGAGTATAGCGGATAGCGGGTTGCGAATCGAAGACATTGTCAAAGTTTTGTACTGAAAAGTAAAACAGATAAATGTTAATGACTATTTTAAAATATTTAATAAGATATAAAGTTTGGACTTTAACTTTATAAATTTTCGCTCCCACTGTTTTGACATTTTCATTACCCTCTAGTGAAAACGGGAAACTCCTTTCCTCAGTAGGTACGTAAGGTCCAATTAGCGAATTATGATCCCGAATAATATCAGCCAATCATATTTCCTAAAAGGTAGTTTCCAATTGCATCACAATGCAACCCTTACGTAAACTTATGTCTCACGTTTGATTAGGACCCAATAATATGACGTCGTTCATCTTTACGTGCAAGCCTAACCCATCGATATTGAACCTTAATAATTGGTCGCCATGATTTTCCTCAATAATATGAGCCGAAATCATGGGAGTTCCACGTAGTTCACATCACCATGTCCATGGATGTCACAGCTTTCCGGCACCCAGGGCCCCCCCAATAATATGAGCCGAGCCCCGAGTACAGGTAGCGTTCATCATGCACCCATTGTCGGTGGAAGACATGGAAATTATAAACTAATTTATAATTTCTCTTTTCGGGCTTGATATTAATTTTGAATCTTATTCAAAATGAGGGTTTTTAATTTTGAAAGGTCTCATCATTAATTTTATTTAAAAGATCGCCATGTTTGATCGTATGTTTGCCGGATTCATGCACCTTTGTTATTATCATAATAATAACGCACATACTCATTATTTATAACATATCATGCATATATTATAAACAGTAAACAAAACAAGGATGATCAATCGCCCTAATACTAATGGCACGTGTGAGCTAAACACGGGCCTATGTCCAATCCTAGGAAAATGCATGGGATGCAAATGCAACTATTACATTAGCTTTCAATATTTACATGTCTTCGATCTTCATAATCATCATGGCCACCATCTTCCAATCTTGATCATCCACTATACTAACATTTACAAATAAATATCCATGGCAAATAGGGATACATCTCATGGGGGTGGGAACGGGCCATAAACCAAGCTCACTTTATAAATTGATAATTATTACAATCATTCAACACAAAATATCCTATCATACACCTAGCAAATTGGGCTTGGGCTTTTGATCATCCTTCAAGCATAATATCACATATCATACACCATCAATTAATTATCACAATAATTAATTGATCCAATATTATATATCTTGATCCAATCACTAACCGCCACGATTATAAACCAAATTAACAAAGTATACAAACACCTTTGTCTACTTTCCAAATAATTTATTTATAACCGAATTTCTTATAAATCACAATTTTCTATAAATAATTAAAGTCCAACTTCAATTATTTATTTTATGAGAAAAATTTGCAACTTTTGTAATTTTAAACTTAGAGCCAAAAAACTTATTTTTCACCAAAAAACATTTTGACCCATTTAAAATTCACAAATATGTTAGCCATCCAATGGCCCAACAACTCAAGGCCCATGACACTTTGATATTCCAAAACACTTTTGGAAACCCTAGTTGTCATCGATGTCGCCGGAGCTCCGTTGCCGGATTCCGGCAACAAAATTTATTTTTTTTATTTTCGATAGAGGGGTTCGGGCAGCCTCTCGGGCTGCCCTTGCGGCCCGAAACGGGCAGCCCCTCGGGCAGTCCGAGCTGCCCGACACGGGCAGCAACATGCTGCCCGAAATACCCCTTTGTCATGCCTTGATTTTTGTTGCAAATTTCATTCTCATGCGGTTAGAAATCAATCTGAATATAATATCTTGTAAATGCTACACAAAATCGTAACCATAGCTCGGATACCACTTGAAAGGGGATCGGTTACAGTGACCGGAAGCGCAAAGGAAGTTAAAAATTTTAATTTTTCATCAAGAAATTTCGGCCACCTCATATTTTGTGTAGCAAATATAATAAAAAACCAAAAACATACATATGGTGTTTTAGAATTTACCTATAAATCTCAAGAGATTGATGAATTGCAACAACCAAGTTGTAAACAACTTGGCTCTTCAAGGATGACAAGTCTACAAGCTCTCCTTCCTTCAAAAATTAGGCCCACCACTTGCTAGGTAAATCCCCTCTTAATTTGCACTAGAAAATTAAGAGGATTTTTCAAGGAGAAGAATATTTCTTCCTCAACACTTGAAGAATAAATTGAGAGAAAAACTTGGAGAGAAAAAAAATCCCCTTAGATTTCGGCCAAGGTAGGTCTTGAATGAGGGAGGATGAGTTGCCTTGGTTGTGGAAAAAGTTGATCCAAAAAGTTGCATGCCATGCAATATTTTAATTAAAAGTATTCCACAACCTTTCACCTCCCAAGCATGCATATCAAGTGGGCTTGTAACAATTACAAGGCCCATGGAATTTTATTTAAATGTCCCAAACATATTTGAGCCCATTTATAGTTTACTTGATTTTACTCAAGCCCACTAGTTAAATAATTATTTCCAATTGGGCTCTACAAGGTCCAATGTTATTTAATTAATTCAACACTTGAATTAATTTAATTATTTGGACTCTACTAGGCCCACTAGTGTTTAATTAATTCAACACTTGAATTAATTTAATTTAGTCCATAATAATGTTTATTAAAATCAAAATTTTCAAATACATTATTCACTTGGCCTACTTTTAATTTAGGAACACATTCATAAATTAAAATTTACATTTCTCTCATAGAAGTCATACTTCTATTTTTCTCTACGCTTATAAACTCATTTATAAGCCGTTCAACACATTGAACTATTTTACTTCTCAACGGGATCTAGAAAGCTAGTACTTGTGTGGCCCTCAATGGTTCACTGATACAACTAGCCGTGGGTTCACATCTCCATGTGATTTGGACTAAACATGTCCTTATTTGGGCATACCCCAATTGCTCCATTCTTATTTATCAACTCCTTGATAACAAGAACGTCAGAACTCAAGTCTGATAGTACACAACCAATAATGTTAAACGCCTAGAAGCATCGCTTACATGATTCCCTAGGTATCAAATGATAGTGCCTGCAAGAACCATTCTATTATGGTTAGCGTACAGTACGGTCCCTTCAACTCATATATCCCGACCGATTCGACAACCATTGGTATATCCAGAGTTGTCAATGAATCGATACTATGTGTCATGTCGTAGTTTCATCGATGGTGTAATCTAAGAAACCCCTTTCTTAATTACCACCATACTCTGATCAAAGATTTAAAACTATATATAAATGAGAACACATAGGATATCCATACCCGAAGGTAAGCGGTGAATCTCCGACTACAATGCATCGACTCCTATATGTTTCGACAGAACACCCAACCTTGCCATCTGATGACCCCATGAGAGTCGGTAAACAAGTCAAAACGTAATTCTAGCACATAGAGTCTCAATGTTGTCCCGGGTCATAAGGACTAATGGTGTACAACCATAAACTAGGACTTTTCCACTCGATAAATGAGAACAACTTGGAAAGTCCTTTATGGAGGGTTGTTCATTGCACTCTACAAGGAGCACCTATCTGCATGTTCAGACATCACAATGTCCCCTACCAATGAAACATGGTACTCACATTGCAGATACTAGTCTCGAACTCGAGCGGCCTATATCCTACTTAGTGGCGGCTGAATCGACTAGGAACCGTTTAGAATATACAGTATTACAAATATGAGTTTCATGATACTCATCATATGAGCATCTCATATTCTTTCTACTATTATATATTCAAGGGCTTTATCTATGCAACTAGCATGGGTATACAGATAAAGAAGTGCCAAAATAATAATTTCAAATATTATTAAAATAAAGACTGTTCCTACATAGAGTTTAAACATGAACCCTCGGCCAACACTTGGCTCGACGGGCACCTACTCTAACATCTGCTTCATGTTAAATTCTGTTTCTTCAGTAGCTTCTTCAATGCCTTACAACTTCATTGACTTTCAACAGTAGAATAGTCTTCATTCTGAATTCTCTTTTCTTCTACTGATTCTGATTCCAATCTGGAATACTCATTCAAGGAGTATAATATCATAATACAACTCGAAATAACTCTGATCGTATTAATCTCAGAATACAGGCTATACAATATCAGTATATACAAATCAATACTCATAACAAATCTATACCATCATCGGCTATCAAATCTGTTTAATCTAAATTAATTCAATATCCATCTCTTGTTTCAAATATCATTAGTCATCTTCTGACATTGGCGTATTCAGTCTATCTATTCTGAGCTGTTCCATTTTCTTCTGAATCAGCTTCATTTTCTTCTTCATATCTCTGATCATATCAGGTCTAATCTCATGAACTTCAGAGATATCATTCTAATCAAGAAGGGAATCTGCACTTCTTGTCGTACAGTACTTCAAACGATGTTATTTCAGTATTCGTTTAATAACAATTGTTGTACGATACTTCTCACGATGACAATGAGTCTTGTCTACCAGTGTTAAATCAAGTACTACAGCTCTAATCATATCTCCCAAGGTCTGGATAGTCCGCTCTGACTATCTATCCGACTATGGATAATAAGTGGGAAAACTTGCTTTACACTCTGCCAGCAGTGCAAAGTCAATTAAAATCTGGTCTGATATAATCAACTTTGGCGCTCTGTGTAATCTGACTACCTCTCTGACATAGATCTAAATCATCTGATTATGTCTATAAGTCTTCATGTACGGAATAACACGTACTAATATGATCAATTTGTTACTCTCGGTTCAAGTTGATGCTCAATCTTGAGAATATTACGGTAGCTTTGTCACGATATCCCTGGAAATATGATTTTATTTCCATTCAGGAATCAATAAGCTATATATAATCAATCTCCTGGTTTCTTTCTTTCTGTCATGATCTGTCGGTAATTCAGACATTTCAGTACCAACTCTGGCATATATGATCTCATCTGTTTCTATTAAAACTGTCTTTTCAAACTATCATATATATTTCAGTCATTAATATGAATGTTTAATCAGTTATTGTGCATTTCTGACAATCTCTGTCATTTCAAATCTGAAATATCTGGCACAACCAATCAGTAATTCATAAACAATTCAGTATCACATACCTGATATTCCGATCTATTCCCTGTTCTGACCATCGACAATCAAATCCTGCCCATTCTGATCAAATTTCTGAACTGCTTTAATTCTCCGGATCAGTTCTGGTCCGACTGACACAATCTATAATCTCAACTGTTTACCATCTGTACCAAATACTCATTCGGGATAATCGACATTTCAAATTAAATTCAGAGCATCAGTCATCGATAATAGCCTGCTAAACTCATAGGACTGCAATTATTTGACATTGATATCAATCTCGGCCGATCGATCACAGCCTAACTCTGATAAGATCAACAGATATATCATCTTCAAATATAATAAGCCCTGAATACAATCTGTCTCAGTCAAGATTTACATCTCAGCAGTTCTGTATACAACATCTCAGTTCTCAGAATATTAAATACGATTCTAAGATATTCAACAAAATTAGTCATATTCCTCAATTGTATCAGAATGTCACAGATAACACAAGCATAAAATTATAAAAATATTCTAAACACATAGTTTATCAATTCCTAACATAGCTGAAACATTTCACAGAGAAACACACAATCATATGCAATTCTCGGCCAGTAATATTCTAACTTTTTTTTTTTCGATTCTTTCCATTCAATCAGTATTATTCTGTACGGAGTTCCAGAGACAAGAGCTGTACCTGATATCAAATCAAGGCTAAAATATATCTCCCTGACTGGAGACAAACTTGGAATATTATCTGAAACGATAGCAACTCTCATGTCACTGGTAAATCGGCCAATGATAAGCTCGATTTCAATATATCTACTGAGTACATAAGGAATTTCTCTATTCCTTTATGTAATAATTGAGTCATGAACATTACACATATCAAAAGAATTCTAGATCTAGAATTCTTACTACACAATGTTCATTTTTCGGCCATTTCAGGTTCGGAACTTACCATATTCTGTAATAAGTTTAGGGTAATTCTGTACTTGCTCAGCATAGCAATATCAGTCATGCAGTCATAATCAAACAACACAAGTACAATACCAGCTAACTCAATCTCATTCTCATCCCACTGTAGTATACAATATTTCGTAGAATTCACTTTCAAAACTCTCCCCAAACGGTAAAGAGATAAACTACTACAGCAGACACTGACTCAACAGATAAAGCATATATCAATGAAAATCATTTAGAATCATATATGGAATGTACGAGAGTCTCTCAATACATATACAAAATAATCATAAAAGAACAGATACCTGTCACTATATCATCAAGTGTATCCTGGATCTGTTCCTCTATCACTGCCACAAGACGCTTCTGCTACTTGAAATCTTCGGAAACCTCTTTGTGGACATATTCTAGCAAAATGTCCTGGCTGTCTGCAAATGTGACAACTACCCATTACACCTCTGCATTGTTCTGTGGAATGTCTCCCACCACAAGTTCTGCAGTAAACTCCGGTGTAACTATGGCTAGAACCACTGGAGCTAGATGCACTGCTCCCAAACTTCTTAAACGGCTGCTTTCGAGCTTTCAACGGATCTTTCTTTCCCCCACTAGTACTGCTTCTATCAAATCCAAGAGGGGATTCTTGTTTCTGTCGTGGATCAACATACGACTTTTCTCGTTGTTGAATCAAACTTGCTTCAGCTTCTTTAGCTCTGTTCAAAGCTTCAACAAAACTTCGGGGTCGTTCCCCACCTATCAATCCACTTATCTCAGGATTCAACCCCATAATAAACCGATCAGCCACAAGTTCATTATTTCCAGCCACGTGAGGGGCATAACGTACCAAGGTATAGAACTTAGCAACATATTCTTCAATGTTTAGCTGACCCTGTTTCAGATTTTCAAATTCGGCCTTTTTGTCTTCTCGGTACGAAACTGGGAAAAATCTTCGATAGAATTCAGCTTTGAAGATCTTCCACGTAATCACTATACCACTCTGTTCTAAGGCTTCTTTGGTTGCAATCCACCAACTTTTTGCGACCTCCTGTAACTGGTGACCAATCAGTCTGATTCTCCGTTCATCCGTGTAATCCAAAGAATCAAACAACATTTCCATATCGACTAACCAACTCTCACAATCATCAGTCGTCTCACTACCCTTCAGAATCGGCGGTTTAAATCACTGAAACCTTTGTAATTGTGTTTCCATCGAAGTTACTGTCACATCCATCTGATCGGTCAAGAGACTACCCAGCTCTGGGCTTCTTCGAGGAGATAAATCTGATTATCAAAAGAATTAGTAACCAGGAACAACCAACCGGTTTCAGCCCTTCTCTGATCATCTTACTGCTGATCAAGAATCGGTTCTGATTCATTTTCAATAATACACATTACCAAATTAAATCAAATAATCAGGTAACATGCATTAGGAAGTAGTAAATCATGCTAGCAATCAAAAGCAAAGAAGAAAATTCATTCTACCCCGCTCACTAGCCTCTATCTCAATTCTAAAGGATCTATCGCTCTGATACCACCTGTTGTGGGGACCCGGACGCTAATCATCTTCTTAATCGTCATTGGGACTAATTTAATCAATTAAAATAAACAGGTTCTAATTTTTTTTATTTTTAAATACATTATCAAAGGCGGAACATAATGGCATACATCTTAATATACATGTCAGTATTAAAAGTACAAGTCTTGCACTATATATACAATCAGTCTCAACTAAGGTTTAACAACTATATATCAAGTCTTTAAACCCTATCTCTAGTCCAAGTCCATAGTCTCCACTCTAATCTCGATCTTTCTTCATCTCTGTGACCCTGAACCTGTCCCACCTGTTGTCATGCACACATACAAACACAATAACAACAGGATAACTCTGGTGAGAATAAAATCCCAGTATAAACAATGTATAAATGCAATCATATAAAACATATATAAAAGCATATTCAAACATCGAAACAGGTACCAAATCTGACAACATGAATCAATACAAATCTGTATTTCAATCAAAGACTCGTCCTCTCCACTCGACTCATCTCTAATCTAGGGATCCCGATCTAATTCAGACTTTGGCATTCTGTATCGAATATCTACAACAGAAGTTGATCTACTTCTAAGCCACATCGATACACCACAAGTCTAATGTCTTGGTGGTTCTACCAAAGACTTCGCGGTTCTGCCAGTAGCTAGGCTGATCTGCCCTAGACTCTATCTCGTGTTCTGTTATAACTCAATAGTCTAAGCATATAAATCTTATAACTTGCAAATATCAATGCAATGAAATAAAGTAAGTGATTTAGGGAAACTCAAGTCAAATCTAACTCGAGTTTTGCAATCCCAAATCAAAATTGATTTATAGCTTTCGTTCTGTAGCTCTGCTAATCTGACTCTGTCGAAATCTCGAACTCACTGTCTTTCAATATCAATCTGGCAATGACAATATCAATACACTGTATCAATATACAACTCAATTCAAGACCTGTTCTGATCAATACTCAAATCAAACATACTCTGATCCATGTCTACGATATTACGATACAATCTCAATTAATACGGAATCTGATCAATATCAATCTACTGATGTTTCGACGGCATAACCATACAGTATTGATAACCCCGTCAATCTCAACATCACAGAATATTAATATCACGGCTCATAATCGATATCAATACAATCATAATCTTCAATAATAACAGATCATGAAATCAAATCTATACAATCTCGATCATATTATTTCTGAAAATCATAACAATTACATACACAGTCTGTTCTTCGATCTGACTTCGATTATATACTGATCAGTATATCCAGAACACATAATAATAATCAAATCTCAATCAATTCCTTCCGAAAATCATAACAATTCCATACGGTATCTATTCTTCCGTCCGGTTTCGATTCTACGATGTTCACTATGTCAAGAAAATCTTATATGAATTCTTTTCAATTCCATCAACATCATATTTTCAAATAATGTTTAAACGTAACAAAACTTACGTCCAGTTGAAGCTGTCGTCATTAGAAACTCGGTACTGTACTCGGATTCAAAATCAGACGGACGGATTCTTCGTAAATCACAATTTTTACGTCAAAGGAATTTGGAGCTTCCTCTGGAATTCCATTCTCGTTTCTTTCTCTTTTTCAATTCAGAAAGCAGGCTTGTGTATATATATATATATATATATATATATATATATATCCACGTTGCATGCAAGGCTAGGTGGCTCATCTCTTCACACAACACGTCTCGCGCATATGCGCGACTTCCCTCAGCGCATATGCACGAGACCTTCGGGTCTCCGCGCTGGTGCTCTCGGCAGCTCGCGCATATGCGCGCCCCATCACCGCGCATATGCGCGAGACCTACTGTCTCGCGAACACCTACACTCGCGCATATGCGCGCCTTACTCGGCGCATATGCGCCAACTTCTCTGGACATCTCGCGCATGTGCGCGTGTTAGAGTCGCGCATGTGCGCCCAATGTTCGGTCGCGCATGTGCGCTGCTTCCATAAAGCTTGCGCATATGCGCGCCTACTCTTCGCGCATATGCGCGAGACCTTCGGTCCTCGCACAAAACTCTTGTTTTCTTCCGTCTTTTCGGTGTAATCATATCCGTCTATAGCTGCATCTCAATTATCCATAATTCATGGCATATTACAATAATCGCAATCTCGGGCCTTACAGGCCCATTAGAGATGCAAGCCAAGACATAGAGCTACAACTTTCATGTTTGCCACTTTTCCTAATTATGAAGGGAAGAGGCGTTTCGGAAGCAATCTTTGTCGTAGCTGTGCGCAGAGCGCGCCCGAGCGGAAAAAGATGTCCGCCCAGGCGGGCCTATTTCGAAAATCTGGTGTTTTTGGCCGAGAGTTCCGCGCCCGAGCGGAAAAAGATGTCCGCCCGGGCGCCCAGCAAAGTTTAAATGCTTGTTTTTGGTGTTTTAAGGCATAAAATGGATTGAGACTTCAATTTTCCTCATTTTCCTTCTCTTTCTTTCCCTTTTCCATCGATTCTTAACTAGGGTTCTTCATCTTTTTCTTCTTCTCTCATTCAATCAAGCAATTAATCTTCAATCCGGAGTTGGAACTTCATCTTTCTAGGGAAAGGAGCAAAGGTAAGTGGTTTTTCTTCTTGTTCTTGAGTTATTGAAGATGGTGGAGTTAGGGGATGATAGTTGTGATAGATGTATTGGGTTAAATGGTCATCTAATATTATTATTTGGGTGTTGATGGTTAGTTATTGGATTTATTGTTGTATGATCACTGCCAACGTTTAGGAAACTAAGTGCTCCAAGTGTTGTAAGTGGAATAATTTCTTAAATGCATCACATGATCCTATATGTATGTGTTTTGATGATCTTATGATGTTATCTCCTTTCAAATTCCATTCATGATATATATATGTAAATATGTATATATGGTAGAGCAATTATATGCATTTTTGAATGAAAGGAGTTAAAGTTCATATGATGCCTCAAAGATGTTCGATAAAATGCTTGAATGAAGTTTTATATGATTGAATGATTGGATTAATAGTTATAGTAACAGTGTTGCCTCTGGCAATTCTAAATCCGCAATGTAATTGGCCAATTAACGATGAAAACATGTGCTCTCTTATAAGATGCATTTTATGCAAAGGTACGTGTCCCTCCTATAAGATTCGTTTTTACGAAGAGGGTTAGCAATGAATGAACTATCTTATAAGAACTATCAATTCTTCAGTTGATCAATGAAATGAATATCATCCTTATGTATTGTTGTATTATGATTCTTGACGGATGATATTATGATGATTCGACGTTTATGAAATGAAATGGATAATGTTTTCAAAAAAATGAAATTGAGGCTATTCATTTCATGTTTAACAATAAAATGATATATATGTATCTTGTTAGGATTGATTCCATTTGCGGAGTTTTATACTCATTCCAGTTATGTTCATGTGATGCAGGAACAGGTAAGAAAGACTGATCATCCCTGAGTTTTCGAAGTGAGAGAAGGGCATATGCCAAACTTTGGAGATAGTGGTTGAATGCTATTTTGATGTGTTGAATTTTTGGTTATTTTGGAAAATATTGAAAATCTTGTTTTGGTATTTGAATTAAAAATATGTGTAGATACTATATTAAATGGTATCTGATGTGTATGAAAATCTTTTGCATGTGTTTATATGTTGCTGGAGGCAGTTGACATGTCCTATTTACGGGGAGATGCTGCCAAAATTTTTTAAAAGTACACATTTTCTCCAAATTATATTTTAAAGCTTCCGCACTAATAATGCATTTTAGTCACGGATGTTACATTTAGTGTTATCAGAGCAAAGATTTTCGGACCAATGATTTGGCATATGACTTCCTCTGCTGTCGATAATTCGGTATGTATGTACCTGCATTATTTGATATAACATGGATGTGTAGCCTCAATAATTATGATATGTTAGTGTGGAAATGGTTTTAAACTAAAATGTATCATAGGATCATGTCGCCTAAGCGTAAAGCACAAGAGGGGGAGGATCGTTCATCATCTAGAGTGGTTGATGAATTTAGCCAGTTACTAAAAGTACAGGCCAAGGTACATGGCGAGAAAATCCAGCAGCTCTTACGGATGCAGAATGCAGGGCGAGGGAGAGAGAGCAAGTGAGGCCCGAGCCCAGTAGTAAAGGCGCATACGAAAGATTTCGTAAGATGAAGCCACCAGAATTTGATGGTAGTAGGACTGATCCCATGGTCGCCTTGGAATGGGTCAAAGCTGTGGAGGTTATTTATGATTATCTTCAGTTTGAAGATAAAGATCGAGTCAGCTATGCCATTTTTATACTGACCAAGACGACGAGGATTTGGTGGGATGCCACCAAGGTATCAGTTAATGTCTCGGCACTCAAGTGGCAGGAGTTTAAAGATTTATTCTACGAAAAATATTTTCCTCGAGATGTTCGAAGTCAGAAAGTGAAGGAATTTCTAGAACTGAAGCAAGGAAATATGTCAATGCAAGAGTATATTCTCAAATTCGAAGAGGGGTGTCAGTTTGCCCCATATCTGGCAAGCAATGGCATCGAAAAGGGCGAGCATTTTCTTAGAGGTGTCCGAGCTGAAATTAAAAAAGATGTTCGAATGTCTAAAGCTACTTCATATAAAGAGATTGTTGAAAAATCAAGGATGGCTGAGCAGGACGAGAAGGAAATTGAAAGAGAAAGACAGTTGAAGAGCCAAGATTTTTCTACTAAGGACCAAGGTTCTGGATGGGAGGGTAAGGGTAAGTTCAGAGGAAAAGGAAAAGAGGAGCATCGACCCAAAGCTCCTATGCCACTGCCTGCATTTGATCGACCTGTATGTCCAAAATGTGGCAAAATGCATACAGGTGAGTGTTTGGTTGGAAGTAATCGATGTTTTCGTTGTGGAGGTGTTGGACAAGTCATTAGAAATTGTCCGATAAAAGGTAAGAAAGGGAAATATAGGGTTCAAGGCAGAATCTTCTCAATGGCCAAAGAAAGCACAAATCCTGATTCTTTTGTTATCAGAAGATGATGATAGCGGATTTTCCAGAGTTCAGGTATTTCGCTTGGCACTCCTTGTATTTCTTGTCTCAAAGCTCAGGAAATGTTATCTAAAGGGTCTCAGGGGATTTTAGCTGCTGTGATAGATGTGAATACTGAGATGACGATGAAGTTAAATGAGATTGAGGTAGTTCGGGATTTTTCTGACGTATTTGCAAATGATGTGCCTGGATTGCCACCTGACCGTGAAGTTGAGTTTGTGATTGACGTGGTTCCAGGTTCTGCTCTGATTTCGAAAGCTCCTTACCGAATGGCCCTGACTGAAATGAAGGAGCTGAAGAATCGGTTGCAAGATCTATTAGATAAAGGCTTTATTCGTCCGAGTTCTTCTCCGTGGGGAGCTCCAGTTTTATTTGTCAAAAAGAAAGATGGATCTTTGCGGTTATGCGTCGATTACAAAGAGATCAACAAAGCCACGATCAAGAATAAATATCCATTGCCGAGGATTGACGATCTCTTTGATCAGCTACAAGGAGCGACAGTGTTTTCAAAGATCGACCTGTGTTCTGGTTATTATCAGGTGAAAGTTAGGGAAGCTGACATCCCTAAAACTGAATTCAGAACCAGGTATGGCCAATATGAGTTCTTAGTCATGTCATTCGGGTTGACGAACGCCCCGTCTTTCTTCATGGATCTAATGAACAGGGTCTTCAAGCCATATCTGGATAGCTTTGTTATCGTTTTCATTGATGATATCCTGATTTATTCCAAGACTCGGGAACTCCATGCCGAGCATCTCAGAACTGTATTGAAGTTATACGCAAATTTGAAAAAGTGTGAATTCTGGTTAGAGCAAGTATCATTTCTGGGCCATATCGTTTCGAGAGAAGGCATTGCAGTGGATTGGATGAAAATTGAAGCGATTAAACAATGTCCTATTCCTGCGACAGTCTCTGAGGTGCGTAGTTTTCTTGTTTTGGCAGGTTATTATCGACGTTTTATTGCCAATTTCTCCAAAATAACCCTGCCATTAACCAATCTGACGAGGAAAGCGGTGAATTTTGAGTGAAAAAACGAGTGCCAACACGGATTTCAAGTGTTGAAAGACAAGTTGACCTCAGCCCCTATCCTAGCACTTCCGTGCGGTACTGAAGATTTTATTGTATACTCTGATGCGTCAAAGATGGGGCTTGGAGTTGTACTGATGCAGCGTGGGAAAGTAATCGCTTATGCTTCTCGTCAGTTGAAGGATAACGAGAATAATTATCCCACCCAAGATCTTGAGTTGGCTGCAGTGGTCTTCGAATTGAAAATATATAGGCATTATCTGTATGGCGAGAAATGTGAAGTTTTCACAGACCACAAGAGCTTGAAATATCTATTCTCACAGAGGGAACTTAATATGCGGCAGAGGAGGTGGTTAGAACTTGTTAAAGATTATGATGTAACCATTAGCTACCACCCAGGTAAAGCAAATGTCGTTGCAGATGCTTTGAGCCGCAAGTCAGTTTCTTCTTTGAGCTCGTTGATTCAGAAGCCGTTGTTATTGGATCTTCAGAGGAGTGAGATCGCTATAGTAGAGCAAGGGACCATCGCTAGTGTAATGCCCGGGATTTTTATCTATTAATCTGTGATTATTGATTTATAATTGACGTGATTATAGATAGAAAGGATCGGACCGGGGAAAGATGAGTAAATACAAGAAGTGAGGTGCGAGGAAAGTACCATTGACGCACATGTGCGACATGATGCGCGCACATGCGCGAAATGGGCAGAAGACCTCGCGCATATGCGCGAATTGAGTGCGCGCATATGCGCCAGTCATATGGGAAGCCGAGTATAGTTCCAGAGAACCTCGCGCATATGCGCGGAAGAGGTGCGCGCATATGCGCGAGTTGCCGAGGAGATTATTGCCGAGACCAGTAGGTCTCGCGCATATGCTCCGAGTAGGGTCGCGCATATGCGCGAGATGTGCTGCTTAGAAAATCATGCCACGTTTTGTAGCCATGCATGGGGTATATAAAATTGTAACTTGCCTTCATTCATCAGCAGAGAAAACGGAAGGAAGAGAAGGAAGTTCCCCAAAGCTTCTTCATATTTTAAAACTTGATTTGCGAAGAATCCACCCGTTAGATTTTCAATCCTACTTCAGTACTGTGTTTCTATCGATGCAGGCTACAACTGGACGTAAGTTTTGTTACGTTTTGATATGATTTGAAATTGTGGT
This sequence comes from Primulina tabacum, assembly GCF_025594145.1. NCBI lineage: Eukaryota > Viridiplantae > Streptophyta > Magnoliopsida > Lamiales > Gesneriaceae > Primulina > Primulina tabacum. The sequence goes on from NC_134567.1 coordinate 12,016,975, forward strand.
ATTGTCAGAATCGGATATGATTTATCTATATTGTTCTTGACTTGTTAGACATCGTAGAATCGAAGTCAAATTGAAAAACAGATTGATTATAGAATTTTTATGGTTTTTCAGATTATATCGATTGATATTGAATAGATGTGGATCATTAATTGATTACAGGTTATATTGGATATTGGTTATGGATTGTAATTAATATCTGGTGATATTGTACTGACGGGGATATCAGGATTATATCGTTATGCCGTTGATTTTCAGTTAGATTCAGATTGATCAGATTCGGTATTGATTTGAGCAGTATATTGATATTGTACTTCTTGATATTGTCATTGCCAGATTTAGTATTGACAGACTTCGAATTCCAGACTTGAACGTTGTAAGAACTACTATTAAAGAAAGGTATAAGTCAATGTCGAACTGGGAGAATGACTCGAGTGTGAAATACTTGAGTTTCCCTAAACCACATACTTATTGTTATTGTGTGCATTGATTGGATTGATTTGCTTGTTCTATTGATTTATAGAAAGCATGTATTAGACGATTGGTCTTGTGACAGACGGACCTGATGGTGATGGAATCGTCACTGACCCATTGCACATTGTCACCGAATAATGATTGGCGGAGGTTGCCAAAGTCTGTGACGAATAGGTCAAGACACTGGATGTTTGGTTTATATCGATGTTTGATTAGAGGTGGATTTACTTCGTTTAGTGAAATTTGATATAGTATGCCAACATCTGGAAACCGGGATCCCTAGACTAGGAATGAGTCTAGTCTGAGATATAGAGTCAGGAGTTGATTAACAGATTTATATTGAATTATTTTTTCAGATTTTGATACATATTACTTATATCTGTTTCATGCTTTATATTGATTATATGATTGCAAGTATCGTTGATTTATACTGGGATGTATTTCTCATCGGAGTTATCCGACTGTTGTTGTGTTTGTATGTGTGCATGGCAACAGGTGGGACAATATCAGGGTCGAGGAGATGAAGAGAGATCGTGAGTAGAGTGGAGACTACGGACTTGGATTCTAGATAGGGTTTGAACACTTGATATGTAGTTGTTAAACATTAGTTTTAAATTATTGTATATGGTACAAGACTTGTACTTTGTTTTCGATGTATATATTCGAATAAATTTCATTACGTTCCGCATTTGACACTTGTATGTTAAAAAAAAATTTAGAACCTGTTTATTATAATTGATTTAATTATTCCCACAGACGATTAAGAAATGAAATAGCGTCCGGGTCCCCACAACAAAGCGATAGATCTTTTAGATTGAGATAGAAGCTAGAGAGCGAGGTAGATTGAGTTTTCTTTCCTACTTTTGATTGCTAGCATGTTCTACTGCTTTATAATGCATGTTTATCTGACTTGATTTGGAAACATGTGTTATTGAGAATGAATCAGAACCGATTCTTGATCAGCAGTAAGATGATCAGAGGAGGACTGAAACAGATTTGCCGTGTTTGGTTGCTGACTCTTTTGGTAATCAGATATGCCTCCTCGAAGAATACAAGAACATGGTAGCACTTCGAATCCTCCAATGGATGTGACAGCAACACCGATGGAAACATTGCTGAAGAGATTTCAGTCGTTCCATCGACTGACTCTGAAAGGTACTGAGACTTCAGAGGATTGTGAGAGTTGGCTAGATGACATTGAGATGCTGCTTGAGTCATTGGATTACACCGATGAGCGGAGAGTGAAACTGATTGGGCACCAATTGAATGACGTCACAAAGAATTGGTGGATTACGACGAAGAGAGCGTTGGAGCATCGAGGTACGACTATTACCTGGAATGTCTTTAAAACCGAATTTGATTAGAGATTCTTTCCAATGTTGTATCGGAAGGACAAAGGTGCAGAATTTGCTGATTTGAGACAGGGTCAGCTGAACATCGAGGAGTATGTGGCCAAGTTCTCTACCTTGTTGAGATTTGCTCCACATGTGGCTGAAAACGACGAAGTTATTGCGGATCAGTTCATTAATGGCCTAAATCCTGAAATATTTACATTGGTGAATATGGGGCGACCGAACAATTTTAGTGATGCCTTGAACAGAGCCAAGAGAGCCGAAGCTGGTCTGATGAGACAGAAGGGAGCTTTGTTTGTGCCTCTAGCACAGAGACCACAGAAACCACCTCCCCGGTTTGAAAATGGCAGCAGCAGTGGTGGAAAAAAAGATTTCCTTAAAACCAGAAGGAAGCAGTTTAAGAGATCTGGAAGCAGTTCATCCAGTTCTAGTGGCTCGAAACAGATCAGTCAGGGCCAGAGTTATACAGGAGCCTACTGCAGAACTTGTGGAGGGAAACATGCCACAGAGCAGTGTTAGAGTAGGTGCACGTCGAGCCAAGTGTTGGCCGAGTGTTCACAATGAAACTCTATGTATAAACAGTCTTTATTTTAATAATATTTAAAATTATTGATTTGGCACATCTTTATCTGTATACTCATGCTAGTTGCATAGATAAAGTCCTTGAATATACAAATAATAGAAAGAATATGAGATGCTAATATGATGAGTATCATGAAACTCATATTTGGAATACTGTATATTCTAAACAGTTCCTAGTCGATTCAGCCGCCGCTAAGAAGGATATAGGCCGCTCGAGTTTGAGAATAGTATATGCGATGTGAGTACCATGTTTCATTGGTAGGGGACATTGTGATGTCCGAGCATCCAGATAGGTGCTCCTGGTAGAGTTCACTGAACAACCCTCCATAAAGGACTTTCCAAGTGGTTCTCACTTATCGAGTGGAAACGTCCTAGTTTATGGTTGTACACCATTAGTCCTTATGACCCGGGACAACATTAAGACTCTATGTGCTAGAATTACACTTTGACTTGTTTACCGACTCTCATGGGGTCATTAGGTGGCAGGGTTGGGTGTTCTGTCGAAACATATAAGAGTCGATGCATTGTAGTCATGGATTCACCGCTTACCTTCGGGTATGGATATCCTATGTTTATGTAGTATGAAATCTCTGATCAGAGTATGGTAGTAATTATGAAATGGGTTTCATAGATTACACCATCGATGCAACTACGACATGACACATAGTATCGATTCATTGACAACTCTCGATATACCAATGATTGTCGAATCGGTCGGGATATATGACTTGAAGGGACCGTACTGTACGCTAACCATAATTGAATGGTTCTTGCAGGCACTATCATTTGATACCTAGGGAATCATGTAAGCGATGCTGCTAGGCGTTTAACATGATTGGTTGGGTACTATCAGACTTGAGTTCTGACGTTCTTGTAATCAAGGAGTTGATAAGTAAGAATGGAACAATTGAGGTATGCTCATATAAGGACATGTTTAGTCCGAATCACATGGAGATGTGAACCCACGGCTAGTTTTATCAATGAACCATTGAGGGCCACACAAGTGCTAGCTTTTCAGATCCCGTTGAGAAGTTAAAATAGTTCAATGTGTTGAACGGCTTATAAATGAGTTTATAAGCGTAAAGAAAAATAGAATTATGACTTCTATGAGAGAAATGTAATTTTAATTATGAATATGTTCCTAAATTATAAGTTGGCCAAGTGAATAATGTATTTGAAAATTGTGATTTTCATAAACATTATTATGGACTAAATTAAATTAATTCAAGTGTTGAATTAATTAAACACTAGTGGGCCTAAAAGAGTCCAAATAATTAAATTAATTCAAGTGTTGAATTAATTAAATAACTTTGGGCCTTGTAGAGCCCAATTGGAAATAATTATTTAGCTAGTGGGCTTGAGTAAAATCAAGTAAAGTTTAATTGGGCTCAAATATGTTTGAGACAATTAAATTAAAAAGGTCCATGGGCCCTTTGTAAATGTTACAAGCCCACTAGGTTTTGCATGCTTGGGAGGTGAAGAGTTGTGGAATACTTTTTCATTAAAAATTGTTTGGCATGCAAAGGGTGATGACTACTTTTCCCACAACCAAGACAACTCATCCTCCTCCCATTCCATCACTAGTTGGCCGAAATTTAAGAGGAATTCTCCTTCAAAATTTTCTCCTTTTTGTTCTTCAATTGTTGGAGAAACAATTCTCTTCTCAAAGAAAAATCCTCATATTTTTCTAGTGCAAAATATGAGGGGATCTTCCTACTTGGTGGTGGGCTTGATTTTTGAACAAGGAGTGTTCAAAGGAAGCTTGTAGAAGTTCATCCTTTCAAGAGCCAAGTTGTTTACAACTTGGTTGGAGCCATCATCAACCTCAAGAGGTTGATAGGTACTTTCTTAACACCCTATGTATGACAAAGGTGTTTAGTATATGTTACACACTAGTACAAAGGTGTTCAATTTTTACTCAAAATTTCGGTTTTATGCCCTAGAAAAGAATTTTGAACTTCCGTTGTGCTTTCGGGCACATAAAATCAATCCCTTTCAAGTGGTATCAGAGCTAAAAGTACTAGTTTGTGTAGCAAATACATAATATTATATTGAGTTCGATTTCTGACCGCATGAGATGAAATATTTGCAACAAAAATCAAGGTTTTTGAGAGGGGATTTCGGGCAGCTTGTTGCCGCCCATTTCGGGCAGCTCGGGCTGCCCGAGATGCTGCCCGAACCCCCCATTGAAAAAAAAAATAAATTTTGTTGTTTGCCGGAATTTGGCGACGGAGCTCGGGCGACGGCGATGACGGCTAGGGTTTTCAAAATGTATTTTGAAATATCAAAGTGTCATGGGTCTTGAGTTGTTGGGCCATTAGATGGCTAACATATTTGTGAATTTAAATGTGCCAAAATATTTTTGGGCCCTTAAGTTTAAATTTACAAAAGTTGCAAATATTTTCTCATAAAATAAATAATTGAAGTTGGACTTTAATTATTTATAGTAAATTGTGATTTACAAGAAATTCGGTTATAAATAAATTAATTGGAAAGTAGACAAAGGTGTTTGTATACTTTGTTAATTTAGTTTATAATCGTGGCGGTTAGTGATTGGTTCAAGATATATAATATTGGATAAATTAATTATTGTGATAATTAATTGATGGTGTATGATATGTGATATTATGCATGAAGGATGATCAATAGCCCAAACCCAATTTGCTAGGTGTATGCTAGGATATTTTGTGTTGAATGATTGTAATAATTATCAAATTTAAAGTGGGCTTGGTTTATGGCCCGTTCCCACCCCCATGAGATGTATCCCTATTTGCCATGGATATTTATTTGTAAATATTATTATAGTGGATGATCAAGATTGGAACATGGTGGTCATGATGATTATGAAGATCGAAGACATGTAAATATTGGAAGCTAATGTAATAGTTGCATTTGCATCCCTTGCATTACCCTAGGATTGGACCTAGGCCCGTGTTTAGCTCACACGGGCCATTAGTATTGGGGCGATTGATCATCCTTGTTTTGTTTACAGTTTATAATATATGCATGATATGTTATAAATAATGATTATGTGCGTTATTATTGTGATAATAACAAAGTTGCATGAATCCGGCAAACATACGATCAAACATGGCGAGCTTTTAAATAAAATTAATGATGAGACCTTTCAAAATTAAAAAATCCTCATTTTGAATAAGATTCAAAATTAATATCATGCCCAAAAAGGAGAATTATAAATTTGTTTATAGTTTCCATGTCTTCCATCGACAATGGGTGCATGATGAACGCTACCCGTACTCGGGGCTCGGCTCATATTATTGGGGGGGCCCTGGGTGCTGGAAAGCTGTGACATCCATTGACATGGTGATGTGAACTACGTGGAACTCCCATGATTTCGGCTCAAATTATTGGGGGAACTCATGGCGACCGTCCATTAAGGTTCAACATCAATGGGTAAGGCTTGACACGTGAAGATGAACGACGTCATATTATTGGGTCCTAATCAAACGTGAGACAAAAGTTTACGTAGAGGGTTGCATTGTGATGCAATTGGAAACTACCTTTTAGGGATTATGATTGGCTGATATTATAAGGGATCATAATTCGCTAATTGGACTTTACGTACCTACTGAGGAAAGGAGTTTCCCATTTTCACTAGAGGGTAGTGAAAATGTCAAAACAGTGGGAGCGAAAATTTATAAAGTAAAAGTCCATACTTTATATCTTACTAAATATTTTAAAATAGTCATTAACATTTATCTGTTTTACTTTTCAGTACAAAATTTGACAATGTCTTCAATTCGCAATCCGCTTTTTGCCATAATTGAAAAACACGTATTAACCGGACCTAATTACATCACTTGGCTAAGAAATCTGAAAATCATCTTGAACTAGGAAAAGATTGCATATACACTGACTGAGTCGCCCCCTGCTGAGGCTCCGACTAGATGCACTCCTGAGGAATTGGAGACCTTCAAGGATTGGTGTGACCATGACTTGAAGGCCAGGTGTTATATGCAGGCTTCTATGAATGATGAGTTGCAGAGGCGTTTTGAGGATGCAAAGAGTGCTGATGACATTCATTTGCACCTCAAGGAGCTCTTTGGAGAGCAAACACGGCCTCTTAGGCATGCTACCGTCAAGGAGCTGATCACTTTGCGCATGCGAGATGGGGCCCCGGTCCATTAGCATGACCTAAAGATGATTGGGCTCGTGGACAAGCTCGTTGGCATGGATTTGATATTGCCTTTGGAGTTGACCACCGACGTGTTGCTGTTATCGCTGCCTAGCTCATTTGATCCTTTTGAGGTGAGCTTCAACATGAACAAGATGGAGCCGACCCTTGAGGAGTTGGTGAACATGCTAGTGACCTTTGAGTCCACCATCAAGAAAGAGAAGCCGGTTCTTTTGTGGGCTCTTCATCTGGTACGAAGACCGGTCCACCTGGGAAGGGAAAGAAACATTCTTTCCAACGTCCCAAGAAGAACGTGCCCTTGAAGAGGCAAGCTCCGAATCCCGTTGTGGCAGCCACACCAGTAAAGACTGACAAGACTGCTGATATTTGTCATCACTGCAAAAGGCCTGGACATTGGAGGCGTAACTGCAGAGAATATCTTGCCCAGAAGAGTTCTGGAAACGGTATGTTCTATATTGAAGTAAACATTTCAATTTACTCTACTTCTTGGGTATTGGATACCAGCTGTGGCTCACAACTTTGTAATGATTTACAGAGGATGAGAAGAAGTAGAAGACTTAGGGAAGGTGAGACCTTCTTGAGGTTGGACAATGGAGCAAGAGTTGCTGCCAAGGCCGTAGGAGATGTTTACTTATTGATGAACAATGATTTTAAGTTGATTTAAAGAGATATTTTGTTTGTACCTGATTTGGTGAAAACATGATGGATATTCTTGTTTATTTAGCAAAGGTGTTTGCAACATTTACAAGAATGAATGTTTAATTGGTACTGGAGAACTTGAAAACGATCTCTATAACTTAAAATTGAAAGATATTCCACTAAACAATGTCTAAGAAATAACAACAACAAACGAGCAAAAACAAGTTACTCTAAATTTGGCACAATTGTGGCATGCTCGATTAGGACATATTTCCCTAAGAAGAATGAACAAGCTAGTGGGAGTAGGCATGTTTGATATGTCTGATATTAATGCTCTCACGACTTGTGAATCCTGTCTAAAAGGAAAGATGACCAAAATTCCCTTTAAGGGCCACGTGGAGCGAGCCAAAGGGTTATTGGATTTGATCCATACCGATGTGTGCGGTTCGCTTAACATCACCACTAAGCATGGACATGCCTACTTCATCACCTTACCGATGACTTTTCGAGGTATGGGTATGTGTATTTGATGAAATACAAATCTGAAGCCTTTGAAAGGTTCAAAGAATTCAGAAGTTAAGTAGAGAAACATTTGGGACGAAGCATCAAGTCACTTCGATCGGATCGAGGTGGTGAGTACTTGAGTGCCGAGTTCCAAGAGTATCTTAGAGAGAATGAGATTCTCTCGCAGTAGACTCCGTCCGCTACACCACGGTTGAATGGTGTTTCGGAGCGTCGTAACCGGACTTTGATGGACATGGTTTGGTCTATGATGGGGTTCACGGAGTTGCCGCCATCCTTTTGGGGATATGCGCTTGAGACAGCGGCACTGTTTTTGAACAATGTCCATTCAAAGGCAGTTGATAAGACACCATATGAGATATGGATGGGTAAGCCTCCCAAGTATTCTTATCTTAGAATATAGGGGTGCCCTGCTTATGTGAAGCAGGTAGTGGGAGATAAATTGGATAGTCGATCCATTTTATGTTACTTTGTGAGATATCCAAAGAATTATGTTGGATACTATTTCTATCATCCCCAAGAAACGAAGCTGTTTGTTTCTAGGAATGCAACCTTTTTGGAAAAGAAATTTTTATTGGATAGAAAAGGAGAGATGATAGAACTCGAAGAGGTTCGAGAGACACCCACAATTGTAGAACCCACACCCGAAGAGCCAAGAGAGAAGATACAAGCTCCTAGAAGATCCGAGAGAGTCTCAAGACCATCTATGAGTTATGGTCTTCTTCTTGAAGAGGGCCATGATGAGCCTAACCATGGATGTGATCCAAGGACCTTCAAGGAAGCGTTATCTGATGCCGATTCATCCAAGTGGCTTGAAGCGATGGAATCTGAGATGAATTCCTTGCATTCGAACCAAGTGTGGAATCTCGTGGATCCACCTGAGGGAATTGTTCCTATAGGGTGTAAATGGATTTACCAGAGGAAACTTGGGGCGGATGGGAAGGTATTGACCTTCAAGGCACGATTGGTGGCAAAAGGATATACTCAAAGACAAGGAGTTGACTTTGAGGAAACCTTTTCTACAGTTGCAATGTTTAAGTCCATAAGTATATTGCTAGCCATAGCTGTATCGTATGACTATGAGATATGGCAGATGGATGTCAAGACAGTCTTTTTTCTTAATGGGGATATTAAGGAAGAGATTTACATGTCTCAACCTGAAGGGTTTACATCTGCCGGAAGTGATCATATGGTATGCAAACTTCATAGATCTATTTATGGTCTAAAGCAGGCATCTAGGAGTTGGAACCTCAGATTCGATAGTACAATCAAAGAGTTTAGTTTTGCTAAGAATCCTGAGGAACCCTGTGTGTATAAGAAGGTCAGTGGGAGTGCTGTGACATTCCTGGTGTTGTATGTTGATGACATTCTACTCATTGGGAATGATGTAGGAATGTTGCAATCAACGAAGATATGGTTAACGAGTAAGTTCTCGTTGCAGGACTTGGGTGAAGCATCTTTTGTATTGGGAATACAGATCTATAGAGATAGATAAAAAAGATTGCTTGGTCTCACCCAGTCCACATACATTGATACCATCGTGAAGAGGTTCTCGATGGATGAGTCCAAGAGAGGACATCTACCAATGTGTCATGGCGTGTCCCTATCCAAGTCTATGTCTCCCAAGACTGATGCAGAGATAGCGGCGAGGACACACATTCCATATGCATCTGTGATTGGTAGCATCATGTATGAGATGATATCTACACGTCCTGACGTGGCTTTCGCACTATGTGTAGTGAGTAGATATCAATCGAACCCTGGTCTTCCACATTGGAAAGCTGTGAAAGATATCCTCAAGTATTTGAAAAGGACCAATGAATTGTTTTTGGTCTATGGGGGTGGGGTACTGAAATTGGAAGGCTATACCGACTCTAACTTCCAAAGCGATATCGATGAATCGAAGTCAACCTCTGGGTTTGTATTCATGCTCAATGGTGCTGCTGTCTCTTGGAAGAGTTCCAAGCAAGACAATACTGCGGATTCCAGCACAGAGGCCGAATACATTGCTGCATCAGATGCAGCAAGGGAGGCTGTTTGGATGAGGAATTTCGTCCAAGAGTTGGGCGTCATTCCTAATGGAGTTGCACCTGTCCCGGTGTTTTGTGACAACACGGGAGCCATTGCTCGAGCAAAGGAGCCAAGGTCTCATCAGAAATCCAAACACGTATTGAGAAAGTACAACATCCTCTGAGAGATTGTGGAAAGAGGAGATGTCTCGATTGACAAAGTCGGCTCCGCAGATAATGTTGCTGATCCGCTAACTAAGCCTTTACCTGGACCATTATTCGAGTAGCATCGCGAATTGATGGGTTTGAAGCATATGGGTAGTTGGCTCTAGTTCAAGTGGGAGATTGTTAGTGTAGGTGCACGTCGAGCCAAGTGTTGGCCGAGTGTTCACAATGAAACTCTATGTATAAACAGTCTTTATTTTAATAATATTTGAAATTATTGTTTTGGCACATCTTTATTTGTATACCCATGCTATTTGTATAGATAAAGTCCTTGAATATACAAATAATAGAAAGAATATGAGATGCTCATATGATGAGTATCATGAAACTCATATTTGGAATACTGTATGTTCTAAACAGTTCCTAGTCGATTCAGCCGCCGCTAAGAAGGATATAGGCCGCTCGAGTTTGAGACTAGTATCTGCGATGTGAGTACCATGTTTCATTGGTAGGGGACATTGTGATGTCCGAGCATCCAGATAGGTGCTCCTGGTAGAGTTCACTGAACAACCCTCCATAAAGGACTTTCCAAGTAGTTCTCACTTATCGAGTAGAAACGTCCTAGTTTATGGTTGTACACCATTAGTCCTTATGACCCGGGACAACATTGAGACTCTATGTGCTAGAATTACACTTTGACTTGTTTACCGACTCTCATGGGGTCATCAGGTGGCAGGATTGGGTGTTCTGTCGAAACATATAGGAGTCGATGCATTGTAGTCGGGGATTCACCGCTTACCTTCGGATATGGATATCCTATGTGTATGTAGTATGAAATCTCTGATCAGAGTATGGTGGTAATTATGAAATGGGTTTCATAGATAACACCATCGATACAACTACGACATGACACATAGTATCGATTCATTGACAACTCTCAATATACCAATGGTTGTCGAATCGGTCGGAATATATGAGTTGAAGGGACCGTACTGTACGCTAACCATAATTGAATGGTTCTTGCAGGCACTATCATTTGATATCTAGGGAATCATGTAAGCGATACTGCTAGGCGTTTAACCTGATTGGTTGGGTACTATCAGACTTGAGTTCTGACGTTCTTGTTATCAAGGAGTTGATAAGTAAAAATGGAGCAATTGGGGTATGCTCATGTAAGGACATGTTTAGTCCGAATCACATGGAGATGTGAACCTACGGCTAGTTTTATCAATGAACCATTGAGGGCCACACAAGTGCTAGCTTTTTAGATCCCGTTGAGAAGTTAAAATAGTTCAATGTGTTGAACGGCTTATAAATGAGTTTATAAGCGTAAAGAAAAATAGAAATATGACTTCTATGAGAGAAATGTAATTTTTAATTTATGAATGTGTTCCTAAATTAAAAGTAGGCCAAGTGAATAATGTATTTTAAAATTGTGATTTTCATAAACATTATTATGGACTAAATTAAATTAATTCAAGTGTTGAATTAATTAAACACTAGTGGGCCTAGTAGAGTCCAAATAATTAAATTAATTCAACTATTGAATTAATTAAATAACATTGGGTCTTGTAGAGCCCAATTGGAAATAATTATTTAACTAGTGGGCTTGAGTAAAATCAAGTAAAGTTTAATTGGGCTCAAATATGTTTGAGACAATTAAATTAAAAAGGTCCATGGGCCCTTTGTAAATGTTACAAGTCCACTAGGTTTTGCATGCTTGGGAGGTGAAGAGTTGTGGAATACTTTTTCATTAAAAATTGTTTGGCATGCAAAAGGGTGATGACTACTTTTCCCACAACCAAGACAACTCATCCTTCTCCCATTCCATCACTAGTTGGCCGAAATTTAAGAGGAATTCTCCTTCAAATTTTTCTCTTTTTTGTTCTTCAATTGTTGGATAAACAATTCTCTTCTCAAAGAAAAATCCTCATATTTTTCTAGTGCAAAATATGAAGGGATCTTCCTAGTTGGTGGTGGGCTTGATTTTTGAACAAGGAGTGTTCAAAGGAAGCTTGTAGAAGTTCATCCTTTCAAGAGCCAAGTTGTTTACAACTTGGTTGGAGCCATCATCAATCCATTGTGATTGATAGGTATATTTCTAAACACACTATGAATGTCATATTTTTGTGTTTTCGTATTTGCTACACACTAGTATTGAGGTGCTCCAAATTTTATGCTAGAAAATATGATTTTCGAAAATTTTGTTGCTTCCGTTGCGAATTCGGACACATAAAATCGATCCCTTTCAAGCAGTGCCGAGGAGATGAAAAAAGATCGTGAGTAGAGTGGAGACTACGGACTTGGATTCTAGATAGGGTTTGAACACTTGATATGTAGTTGTTAAACCTTAGTTTTAAATTACTGTATACGGTACAAGACTTGTACTTTGTTTTCGATGTATATATTCGAATGAATTCCATTACGTTCCGCATTATTCCCACAGACGATTAAGAAATGAATTAGCGTACGGGTCCCCACAGCTAGACTTTCAGCTTTGGTTATTCGACCTACATTGACAGATAGGATACGTCAGGAGCAGCCTAATGATAATCAATTGATGGAATTGCAATCCAAAGCTGATAAGAAAGGAAATACAGAGTTTACGATGAACACTGATGATTTGTTAACGTGGAGAGGTCGGATATGTGTTCCCAGTGGTAATGAAATTTGACGAGATGTTTTGACAGAGGCTCATACCGTGCCATACTTGATACAAAACCTCGTACGAATGAAAAGCAAGCACGAATATTGAAATCGCACCCTCAATTCAATAATGAACAAGAATCGATTATGTTGTCCCGATCTTTTGAAACAAGTAACAATTTGTGATATTCACCTCTAAGCGATTATAACTTAGCAACAAATATCAACGATAATAACAATCGAATTTCAAACGAACCTTCAAAGAACTTGTTTTGACAATCCGTGCGAAAAACAATCGACAAACGTCACAAAGATACAATCTTTGATAAGTTTGATTTGTGTTGAAGATCAAAACAAAATGCCTTGAATATTGAGAGTAATCTCCAATAATATGTTTAAAGTCTGAAATTATTTCGTTCATGGTCTGATACAATGCATATATAATCAATAATGCATGAAAAAGTAGTGTAAAAAGGCTTAATTAAGATAACTAGCAAATTTGACACGGAAGTGAAGACCGCGGGTGCGCCGATGATTCGACCGCGGGTGCGGTGAAGCTTCGAGATTAGCAAATTTGACACGGAAGTCAAGACCGCGGGTGCGCTGATGATACGACCACGGGTGCGGTGCAGCTTCGGGAATTTTTTTTAAATTCGATTATCATGGACCGCGGGTGCGGTCCTTGTTTTAGCGCGGGTGCGCTGGACCTTCGGCAATTGCACTTGAATAACATTCCAAAGACCTCCAATATTAATCCCATCATTCCCAACCTCCTCTAATTTAGTCACCCAATTTGTAGTTCCTCCTTGAAGTGTGCTTCTTTAAACTTCTTGCTACGTCCCCTCGTTATAGGTCCTTCGGGCAACTCCAACGACTCCCATGCTTTCTTTGGTGCTTGATCAACCACGTTTGCATCATTATTCCCTTCTTGAAAAGGATTTGTCCTCAAATCTTGATCATCTCCTACATCAAACAAGGAAAGATCACTAACATTAAAAGTAGAACTGACATTGTACTCATCTGGTAGGTCTAATTTGTAGGCATTGTCGTTGATCTTTTCAAGCACTTGAAATGGTCCATCACCCATAGGTAAGAGTTTCGAACGTCGTTTTTTTGGAAATCTTTCCTTTCATAAGTGCAACCACACCCAATCTCCCTTTTCAAAAACCATCTTTTTCCTCCCCTTGTTGGCTTGCTTCGTATATTGTAAATTCTTCTTCTCGATGTTATTCTTGACCTTCTCATGCAAACTTCTAACGAATTCAGCTTTCTTCTTGCCATCCATGTTCAACCTTTTACTCACAGGCAAAGACAATAAATCCAAAGGAGTTAAAGATTAAAACCATAAACAATCTCAAATGGTGAATAATTCGTAGTATAATGCACGCTACGGTTATAAGCAAACTCAACAAATGACAAACATTATTCCTAATTTTTCAAGTTCTTTTTGAGTATAGCACGCAAAAGTGTCCCTAGAGTTCTATTAACAACTTCAGTTTGTCCATCCGTTTGAGGATGACATGTAGTAGAAAACAACAGTTTTGTGCCAAGTTTAGCCCACAAAGTTTTCCAAAAGTAACTCAAAAATTTAACATCAAGGTCAGATACAATAGTCCTAGGCATACCATGTAACCTAACGACTTCCTTGAAGAACAAATCCGCAATATTTGATGCATCATCGATTTTATGACAAGCAATAAAATGTGTCATCTCAGAGAATCTATCAACAACAACAAATATTGAATCCCTCCCCTTCTTAGTCCTTGGCAAACCTAAAACAAAATCCATAGAAATATCAATCCAAGGTTCACTAGGAACAGGAAGTGGCGTATACAATCCATGTGGTTGTGTTCTAGACTTAGCTTGTCTACAAATAATGAATTTTTCACAAACACGTTCAACATCACGTTTCATATGCGGCCAATAAAAATGCTCATGCAAACAACTCAAAGTTTTAGCCACACCAAAGTGCCCCATCAAACCACCACCATGTGCCTCCCTCACAAGTAATTCACGAATTGATGACTTAGGAATGCACAATCTATCTTTTCTAAATAAATACCCATTATGCAAATAAAATTTATCATGTGGACCTACATTCATGTTTCAAATACTTCCTTAAAATCCTCATCCATCGCATACAATTCATTCACATGTTCAAATCCCAAGATTTTTGAATCCAAGGTAGAGATTAGTACGTACTTCCGTGATAGTGCGCCGGCCACTACATTATCCTTACCTTGTTTGTACTTGATTATGTAGGAAAATGTTCCAATGAATGCCACCCACTTAGCATGCCGCTTGTTCAGTTTCTGTTGTCCCCTAAGGTACTTTAGAGACTCATGATCGGTATGGATAACAAATTCCTTAGGCCTCAAGTAGTGTTGCCACATCTCCAAAGTCCTCACAAGCTCGTACAACTCCTTGTCATACGTTGGATGGTTCAGCGCTGCTCCATTGAGTTTCTCACTAAAGTACGCCATTGGTCGTCCTCATTGCATCAAAACTCCTCCAATACCTACACTTGAGGCATCACATTCAATTTCAAAAGTATTAGAAAAATCAGGTAAAACAAGTAAAGGAGCATTAATTAATTTTTGTTTAATAATATTAAAAGACTTCTCTTGTTCCTCGCCCCAATGAAATGGAACGTTTTTCTTAATCACCGCCGTCATTGGTGCCGCCAGTGTGCTAAAATCTTTTAATAACCTCCTATAGAAGCTTGCTATACCATGAAAGCTTCGAACTTGACTAACATTAGCAGGCGTTGGCCAATCTCGAATAGCACTTATCTTGTTCTCATCCACTTGTATCCCCTGTGAACTTACCACAAAACCAAGAAAGACAATTTTGCTTGTACAAAAATCACATTTCTTAAGATTAGCATATAAATGTTCATCCCTAAGTGTGATCAGTACAAATCTCAAATGCTCAACATGCTCTTCTAAATCTTTGCTATACACAAGAATATCATCAAAATAAACCACAACAAATTTCCCTATGTAAGCACGCAAAACATGATTCATCAACCTCATAAAAGTACTAGGAGCATTAGTTAAGCCAAAAGGCATGACCATCCACTCATATAACCCATATTTGCTTTTAAATGCCGTTTTCCACTCATCACCTTCCCTCATTCTAATTTGGTGATAACCACTTTTTAAATCAATCTTATTAAAAATACATGCACCATGCAACTCATCTAACATATCTTCTAGTCTAGGTATGTGATGCCTATACTTGATGGTTATATTAATGATTGCCCTACAATCTACACACATTCGCCATGATCCATCTTTCTTAGAACTAATAAAACAGGTACAACACAAGGAGACATGGACTCACGCACAAAATCCCTATCTAACAATTCACTTACCTGTCGCTGAAGCTCCTTAGTCTCATCCGGATTGCTTCTATAAGCTGGACGATTTGGCAATGCACTTCCTGGCACAAAATCAATTTGGTGCTCAATCCCCCTCAATGGTTGTATTCCTTGAGGTAGCTCCTCCGGAAATATATCATCAAACTCCTGCAAAAGGGAAACAACAATGCTCAGAAAATTTCCGGCTATATCACTTGTGTTAAAGAGAATCTCTTTGTAAAGAATCAACACAAGTGTATCATGTGTGTGCAACAATTGTTTCATATCACTCTTTTGGACCATATATGTTTTCTTTTTGACCTCTTTCCTCTCATTTTCTTTTCCCTCTTTTTTTATCTCAATGGTCATCTCAACATTTTTTTTATCACTTATTTTTTTGACCATATCTTTTTCTTCTTTGTTTAAGGCCACCTCACTTTTCTTTTCACTCTTTCTTTCAGCCTCATCTCTTTTTTTCTTTTGTCGTTGGTCTTCCATTATTTGTTTTGGGGACAAAGGAAGTAAAACAATGGGTTCTTTCTTGAGTACAAAAAAATATCTATTTTTAAACTCATCATGTGTCACTTGCCTATCATATTGCCATGGTCTCCCTAACAAAATATGACAAGCATGTATTGGTACCACATCACATAACACCTCATCAATATACTTCCCAATCGAAAACGCAACCAAGACTTGTTTGTTCACTTTCACTTCACCACAGTCATTCAACCACTGTAGCCTATATGGTTGAGGATGTTTCAAAGTAGGCAAGCTCAATTTTTCAACCATCTCAAAACTAGCAACATTGGTACAACTTCCTCTATCTATAATAAGATTGCAAACCTTGCCATTGAAAAAACACCTAGTATGGAATAAGTTTTCCCTTTGGTTAGTTTCTTCTTCCTTGACTTGGGTACTCATTATACGCCTAGTCACTAATGCTTCTCCCATAACTTCCTCATATCCCTCATCAGGATCCTCTAATGCAGGCATCTCATCTTCATCCTCTCCATCATCTCCCTCACTATGAGATTCATACTCCCCATAATTATTCAACACCATCACCCTTTTATTGGGACATTGGTTAGCAATATGACCAACTCCTTGACACCTAAAACATTTAATATCTCTAGAACGATTAATAGGAGTTTCAGGTTTACCTTGCACTCCCTGCTTAGGCGCCTCCTGTTTAATGTCAACTTTTGGTTTGACCACTACCTTGCTTTCTTCACGTTTAACAACATTGGAACGCCAAGGTGTTGATGTATTCCCATATTGTGTGGAACGGCCAACTCCTCTCCTCTTGAGTTGTTGCTCCATTTTTATCGCCATCTGCACCATTTCATCTAGATCCAAGTAATGTCTAAGCTCCACTTGGTCTTGAATTTTCCTGTTCAAACCACACAGAAAACGAGCCTTAGTAGCCTCACTATCCTCATCTATATTTGTTCTAATCATGACTACTTCCAACTCTTTATAGTAGTCCTCAACACTCTTTACACCCTGTCTCAAAGTTTGTAAATTCTTAAACATTTCTCTATAGTAGTGATTTGGTACAAACCTCTTTCTCATTACGCTCTTCATCTCAGCCCAAGTTTCTATAGGCCTCTCATTGCATCTTCTCTTAGTGGTTACTAATTGATCCCACCAAATAAGTGCATAATCAACAAACTCAACCACGGCCAACCTAACCTTTTTGAGTTCAGAATAATGGTGACAATCAAACACAAATTCAACTCGCTTTTCCCATTCTAAATAAGCCTCTGGATCCGACTTACCATGGAACGACGGAATTTTCATCTTAATGCTAGCTATGTTATTATCTTTCTTATTCCCATCATCATACCTACCTCGTAAGGCTTCTCTTCTTCCCCTACCAAATCCTCTACCTCTTCCGCTCCTACCCCAGTTCTCGTTTTGACTCTCCTCTTCTTCTCCTAATTCATAATCATCCTCTTCTTCTTCGACTGTACCCAAACCTTTAGGTTTAGATTTATTTTCACTAGTGCTAACTTCAAGCCTATCCAACCTCTCAAATAAAGGAGCCAACTCGGCCCTCATCATTCTACTAAAATGCCCAAATAATGCCTCCATTTGAACCTTAGACAACCCCTGGTTCGAACTTTCTCCTACTTCCCTCTCCATTTTATATTCAGATTTTGTACCTGCAAGAAAATGTTAGTAGAAATAAAAGATGTTCCTCACCCAAATTCTCACAATCACTCCAAAGAAATAACACTCTCACTCAAATATTTTCACTCGAATGTGATAGTTCTCTCAAAGATGTGATCAATCTTTATATTTGTACACCAAACTATCAAGATTCAACTCGTGACACTTGCAACTGTCTCACTTGGATTGCACAAAGCCAAGAACACTAGAATAACACAGATTTGAAAACAGAACAAAGGATTATACAGATCTGAAAACAGAAACGTAGGAATAACACCGATCTGATAACAGAATGAAATTTATATTTTTCTTTTCTTATATAAATTTTATATAAATAGAAAAATTTGACAAAAGAAACGAAAGGATACCACAGATCTGCTAACAGAACAAAATTTTAGATAGATCTGAAAATTAAGAACAAGATACTTACTTGAATTCAATGAGCCAAAACTCTGATACCAAATGATACGAAACCTCGTACGAATGAAAAGCAAGCACGAATATTGAAATCGCACCCTCAATTCAATAATGAACAAGAATCGATTATGTTGTCCCGATCTTTTGAAACAAGTAACGATTTGTGATATTCACCTCTAAGCGATTATAACTTAGCAACAAATATCAACGATAATAACAATCGAACGAACCTTCAAAGAACTTGTTTTGACAATCCGTGCGAGAAACAATCGACAAACGCCACAAAGATACAATCTTTGATAAGTTTGATTTGTGTTGAAGATCAAAGCAAAATGCCTTGAGTATTGAGAGAAATCTCCAATAATATGTTTAAAGTCTGAAATTATTTCGTTCATGGTCTGATACAATGCATATATAATCAATAAAGCATGAAAAAGTAGTGTAAAAAGGCTTAATTAAGATAACTAGCAAATTTGACACGGAAGTGAAGAACGCGGGTGCGCTGATGATTCGACCGCGGGTGCGGTGAAGCTTCGGGATTAGCAAATTTGACACGAAAGTGAAGACCGCGGATGCGCTGATGATACGACCGCGGGTGCAGTGCAGCTTCGGGAATTTATTTTAAATTCGATTATCATGGACCGTGGGTCCGGTCCCTGTTTTAGCGCGGGTGCGCTGGACCTTCGGCAATTGCACTTGAATAACATTCTAAAGACCTCCAATATTATTCCCATGATTCCCAACCTCCTCTAATTTAGTCACCCAATTTGTAGATCCTCCTTGGTATTTCATCATGAGTCCTTGTAGCGCTTCTTTAAACTTCTTGCTACGTCCTCTCGTTATAGGTTCTTCGGGCAACTCCAACGACTCCCATTCTTTCTTTGGTGCTTGATCAACCACGTTTGCATCAATACTCGATACATCCAGGTAGCACCAAGATGTAACAGGATCTCCGACGTCTATACTGGTGGCCAGGTATGAAAAGTGATATTGCAAAGTTTATATCCGAATGTCTGTCAGAAAGTAAAGATTGAGCATCAAAGACCTGCTAGAACTTTGCAATCCCTCCCAATACCTCAGTGGAAGTAGGAGCACATCACCATGGATTTTGTAACAGGACTTCCGAGAACACTAAAGGGTTACAACTCCATCTGGGTGATTGTTGACATGTTAACCAAGTCGGCTCATTTTCTTCCGGTCAAGACGACGTTTACAATGAACGAGTATGCTGAAGTCTATGTAGCTGAAATTGTGAGACTTCATGGTATTCCTGTGTCAATTGTATCTGATCGTGACGCGAGGTTTACTTCTGAATTCTGGAAGAGCTTGCATAGAGCCTTGGGCACCAGATTGGCTTTTAGCACATCATATCATCCTCAGAGTGACAGGCAGTCAGAGAGGGTGATTCAGATTCTTGAAGATATGCGAGCCTGCACGATTGACTTCTCTGGTAGCTGGGATTCTAAATTGCCACTTGCGGAATTTACATATAACAATAGTTATCAGGCGAAGATTGGCATGGCACCATACGAGGCATTGTATGGCAGAAAATGTAGGTAACTGTTGAACTGGGATGATGTGGGGACCCGGA
Organism: Primulina tabacum; assembly: GCF_025594145.1. Lineage (NCBI taxonomy): Eukaryota > Viridiplantae > Streptophyta > Magnoliopsida > Lamiales > Gesneriaceae > Primulina > Primulina tabacum. The sequence continues at coordinate 12,037,061 of NC_134567.1, forward strand.
CGCTAATCATATTCTTAATCATCATTGGGACCATTCAATTCATTATAATAAACAGGGTCTAATTTTTTTTTTAAATACAATATTAAATGCGGAACGTAATGGAATACATTCTAATATACATGTCAGTATTAAAGTACAAGTCTTGTACTATATACAATCATTCAACTGAGGTTTAACATCTAAATCTCAAGTGTCCAAACCCTATCTTTAATCAAGTCCGTAGTCTCCACTCTAATCACGATCTCTCTTCATCTCCTCGACCCTGAACCTGTCCCACCTGTTGTCATGCACATATACAAACACGACAACAGCCGGATAACTCCGGTGAGAATAAAATCCTAGTATAAATCAATGAAACATGCTATCATATAAACAATGTAAAAGCATGAAACAAATATAAGTAATATGTATCAAATCTGAAAACATAATCAATATAAAACTGTCAATCAGACTCGTGACTCTACGTCTCAGACTAGACTCATTCCTAGTCTAGGGATCCCGGTTTCCAGACGTTGGCATTCCTATATCAAATTCAGTAATAGAAGAAACTTCAATTCTATTCAATCGATATAACTGAACATCCAGTGTCTTGACCTATCCGTCACAAACTGTGGCACTATCGCCAATTCACTATCATGTGACAATGTGCAATGTGCCAGTGACGATTCCATCACTATCGGCACTTACGTCACAAGATCACTCGTCTCATACTCATCTAATACGTGCTTCTATAAATCAATAGAACAAGCATATCAATTCAATTCATTGTAAATAATAACAATAAGTATGTGATTTAGGGAAACTCAAGTATATCCTACTCGAGTCATTCTCTCGGTACCACATTGACTTATACCTTTCTTTTATTGTAGTTCGGACGTCGTTCCTGTCTGGAATTCAAAATCTGTCAACCCTCAATCTGGCAATGACAACATCAATAGTACCATATCAATATACTGCTCAAATTAATACCGAGTCTGATCAATCTGAATTCAATTCAAAATCAACGGCATAACGGAACAATCTGAATATCCCCATCAATACAATATCAACAGATAATAATTACAATCCATAACTGATATCCAATACAATCGGTAATAAATCTACAATCCAAATCTGTCCAATATCAATCAATATATTCTGAAAAATCATAACAATTCCATAATCAATCTGTTTCTCAATCTGACTTCGATTCTACAATGTTTAACATGTCAAGAACATCATATATTAATCATATCCGATTTTGAAAATATCATAATTTCAAGACATATCAAAACATAACAAACATACGTCCAGTTGTAGCCTGCTTCGATAAGAACACAGTACTGAAGTCGGATTTAAATTCTGATAGACGGATTTGCTAAAATCACAGATCTATGGTACGAAAAGTCTTGAGGGAATTTATTCTGATTCTCTCGATTTTCCTCTGACCTGGTGGAATGAAGTTTAACAAATTTATATATCAAATGCATGGCAACGTACGTGGCACGATTCTTGACAAAACACGTCTCGCGCTCGGGCGGACATAAAGTTCTGCCCGGGCGCGGAACTCTTGGCCCTCTCATTTTATTCAATCGCGCACGGGCGGACATACACTTTCGTCCGGGCGCAAGATGCTCGGGTTTCTGGCCTCATTCATTGGCGCTCAAGCGAATAACAACTTCTGCCCGGGCGCCCAGCCTTGGATCCAAAAGTTGTACCTTTCATATACTTGCCCAAATTGGTCTCGGAATGGCCCGGCTATAATCACATCAATTAATCAACAATCACATCAGATTACAGTAATCAAAATCTCGGGCATTACATTTCTCCCCCCTTAAGATACGATTTTGTCCCCGAAATCACAGGCAGTCGAATCATATCAAAAGGAAATGTATATCAGAAGCTAAATAAAAAACTCACATCAGTTAAATAATGCTGGGAATTCCTGTCTCATATCTGATTAAGTCTCCCAAGTAGCTTCTTCAGTGCCATGATGAGTCCATTGAACTTTTACAAGAGGAATAGTATTCGTTCTAAGTTGCTTTTCCTTGCGATCGATAATCTGGATCGGTTTTTCGACATAACTTAGACTTTCATCAAGTTATGCCTTGTCTGGCTGAATAATGTGAGAATCATCAGGGATATATTTCCGCAGCATAGATACATGAAAAACGTCATGTATACCCGATAATGAAGGCGGTAATGCGAGTCGATAGACACGATCTCCTATCTTCTCGAGAATTTGATATGGACAAATGTATCGTGGAGACAACTTCCCTTTCTTGCCAAATCTGACAACTCCTCTGAAAGGTGAAATCTTCAAAAATACTCTGTCTCCTGCCTCAAATACCAACGGTCTACGTCGAATGTTGGCATATTTGGCTTGTCTGTCCTGTGCTGCCTTCATTCTTTTCTGAATCAGTTTCACTTTCTCAGTCATATCTTTGATCATATCAGGTCCAATCTCAGGAACCTCATAGATATCGTCCCAATACAAAGGGGATTGACATTTCTTTCCGTACAACGCTTCAAATGGTGCCATTTCAATACTCGTCTGATAGCTATTGTTGTACGAGAACTCACAAAGTGGCAATGCATCCTGCCAATTAGTGCTAAAATCAAGCACTATGGCTCTAAGCATATCCTCCAATGTCTGAATAGTCCGCTCTGACTGTCCGTCGGTTTGAGGATGATATGCGGTACTCAGATGTAACTTCGTACCTAGAGCCTGCTGTAAACTCTGCCAGAAGTGCGAAGTAAACCGAGGATCACGGTCCGAAACAATCGACTTCGGCACTCCGTGCAATCTGACTACCTCTCTGATATAAATATCGGCCATCTGGTCATATCTGTACGTCATCTTGTATGGAATAAAACATGCGGATTTGGTCAATCTGTCAATCACAACCCAAATCGCATCACAACCTCTGGAGGAACGTGGTAACTGCGTCACAAAATCCTTGGAAATGTGATCCCATTTCCATTTAGGAATAGATAAATTCTGCAGTAAACCTCCTGGTTTCTTCCTCTCGGCTTTCTCCTATTGGCAATTCAAACATTTGGATACAAATGTAGCAATATCAGCTTTCATTTGCTTCCACTTGTATCATGTCTTCAAATCATTGTACATCTTCCTGCCACCAGGATGAATGCTAAAACGACTGCTGTGCGCTTCTGTCAGTATCCGCTGTCTCAAATCTGAAACATTCGGCACAAAAATACGATTATTCACATACAAAACACTATCATGAACCTGATATTCCGATTGATGTCCAGCTCTGACCATAGCAATCGAATTCTGCACATTCTGATCAACTTTCCGAGCCGTTTTAATACTCAAAATCAGCTCTGGTTCGGGTTGAACAGCATATAATCTCATAGGTTTATAATCTGTCTCAAATAATAATCCAGACAAACAGCAATCTTTTATCAAATTTGAAACACCAATCGTCGATAAGGATAAAGAACATACCTTTCGACTCAGTGCATCTGCTGCGGCATTAGATTTCCCTGGATAGTACTTGATTTCACAATCGAAGTCTTTAAGCAAATCAAGCCATCTTCGCTGTCTCATATTCAACTTTGACTGTGAAAAGAGATTTTTCAAGCTATGATCAGAATAGATTTCGAACTTCTCACCATAAAAGTAGTGTCGCCATATCTTCAAAGCAAATACAATGGCAGCCAATTCAAGATCATGAATTGGGTAACGAGTCTCATGTGGCTTCAGCTGCCTTGAGGCATAAGCAATCACATGCCCTCGCTGCATCAGAATACAACCTAATCCTCGGTGAGATGCATCACAATAAACCATAAAATCACCAGTACCTGATGGAATAGTCAATATCGGTGCACTGGTCAGTCTTTTCTTCAGCTCAAGAAAACTGGACTCACAGTCTTCAGAATAAACAAATGGAGCATTCTTCTGAGTCAACTGAGTAATTGGCTTGGCAATGCTAGAAAAATCTTTAACAAATCGACGATAATATCCTGTCGAACCCATAAAACTGCAAATCTTGGGTACTGATGTCGGTCTCGGCCAAGAAATCACTGCCTCAACCTTACTGGGATCAACTGATATACCGTCTCCGGATATAATATGCCCCAGAAATACAACCTGTCTCAACCAAAACTCACATTTTTACAGTTTAGCATACAATTTCTCAGCCCTCAGAATTTTCAACACAGTTCTCAAATGCTCGGCATGGTCAATCATATTCTTCGAATAAATCTAGATATCATCAATGAATATAATAACAAAATCATCAAGATACCTCTGGAATATGCGGTTCATCAGACCCATAAACATAGGTGGAGCATTAGTCAAACAGAACGGCATGACAATAAACTCATAATTTCCATACCTGGTTCTGAATGCTGTCTTCGAGATATCATAATCCCTGACTCTCACCTGATGATATCCAGATCTCAGATCGATCTTGGAATATACTGAAGAACCCTGCAACTGATCAAACAAATCATCAATGCGAGGCAAGGGATATTTATTCTTTACCATTGCTTTGTTCAGTTGCCGGTAGTCGATATAGAGTCTCATAGAACCATCTTTCTTTCTCACAAACAGTACTGGAGCACCCCAAGGAGACACACTCGGTCTGATATACCCCTTGGCCAATAAATCCTCAAACTGTTCTTTCAACTCTTTCAATTCAATCGGTGCCATTCTGTACGGAGCCCTCGAAATCGTAGTTGTACCTGGCATCAACTCAATACTGAAGTCTATCTCTCGAATCGGAGGCAAACCAGGAATCTCATCCGGGAAGACATCAGCAAACTCGCACACCACTGGCAAATCAGCCAATGATGGACTCGATTTCAGTAGATCAACTGAATAGACAAGGAATCCTTTCGCTCCTTTCTGCAACAATCGAGTCAGAGACACTACGGATATCAAAGGAATTCTAGATCGAGAACCCTTACCGTAGAATTTCCACTCATCATCCATATCCGGTTTGAATCTCACAATCTTGTGGAAACAATCAACAGTGACTCTGTACTTGGTTAACATATCAATACCGATAATACAGTAAAAATCAGACAACCCAAGCACAATACAGTCTAACTCAATCTCATGCCCATCATACTGTAGTATACAATGTTTCACAGACTTCACTGATATCAAACTTGTCCCCAAAGGAGAAGAGACAGACACTACAACAGATAATGACTCAATAGGAAAAGAATACATCAAAGCAAATCGCTCATATATGAATGTATGCGATGCACCAGTATCTATCAATACATATGCAGGATAACAAGAAATAAAACAGTTACATGCAACAACATCGTCAGGTGCCTCCTGAGCCTGCTCCTCTGTCAAAGCAAATACTCGGGCCTGCTGTCTAGGAGGCTTGCTCACTGTCTGGCTACCTCCTGGCCTCTGCTGTGACTGAGATGGTGCTGGCTGGAACGAATGAACAGCGGCTGATCGTCTATCAGTCTGTGCCGCTGATCCAGAAGATTCGGCACCCTGTGATCTCTGAGAATCTCTCTGTGGGCAGACTCTAGTAAAATGTCCCTGCTGCCTACAAATACGACAACTGCCAAACACTCCTCGGCACTGCTCTTTGGAATGCTTCCCTCCACAAGTGCTGCAATAAGGTCCTGTATAACTCTGGCCCTGACCGGTCTGTCTCGAGCCACTAGAAATGGATGAACTACTTCCAGATCTTTTGAAATGCTTCCCTCTAGCTTTCAGGAAGTCTTTCCTTCCTCCACTGCTGCTGCCACTCTCAAACCGGGGAGGTGGTTGCTGTGGTCTCGGTGCTGGAGGTACAAACGAAGCTCCTCTCAGTCTCATCAGACCTGCTTCGGCTCCCTTAGCTCTGTTCAAAGCATCGGTGAAATTATTCGGTCTCCCGGTATTCACCAAGGTAAAGATTTCCAGATTCAGGCCATTAATGAACTGATTAGCAACGACTTCGTCATTCTCGCCACATGTGGAGCAAATCGTAGCAGTGTAGAGAACTTAGCCACATGTTCCTCGATGTTCAGCTGAACCTGTCTCAAGTTTGCAAATTCTGCTCCTTTTTCCTTCCTATACAACACTGTAAAGAACCTCTGATAGAATTCAGTTCTAAAGACATTCCAGGTAATAGTCGTACCTCGATGCTCCAAGGTTCGCTTTGTTGTAATCCACCAGTTCTTTGCAACATCATGCAACTGGTGCCCTATCAGTTTCACTCTCCGCTCATCAGTATAATCCAAGGACTCAAACAGTATCTCAATGTCGTCTAACCAACTCTCGCAATCAACTAAAGTCTCAGTACCCTTCAGAGTCGGTGGATGGAATGAATGAAATCTCTTCAATAATGTCTCCATCGGTGTCGCTGTTACATCCATTGGAGGATTCGAAGTGCTACCTTGTTCCGGTACTCTTCGAGGAGGCATATCTGATTATCAAAAGTGTTAGAAACCAAATACAACAATATGTATATATCAGTTCCCTTCTGATCATCTTACCTCTAATCAAGAATTGGTTCTGGTTCAATCTCAATAATAGACATTACCAAATCAAAGTCAGATAATCAGGTAAACATGTATTAAAGCAGTAAATCATGCTAGCAATCAAAAGCAAGAAAGAAAACTCAATCTACCCTGCTCACTAGCTTCTATCTCAGTCTAAAGGATCTATCGCTCTGATACCACCTGTTGTGGGGACCCGGACGCTAATCATATTCTTAATCTGTGAAGGGCCTAAAACTCCTTTCTTGAAAATTTGTGGAAAATTAAAATTTTTCTTTTTAAAAGAACTTAAATGGCCTCATTAATAAAATCACTGGTGAATCAAGTTCAATATTTCAAAATATTGCAGCGGAAGAAAATTAAAGTTTTGCCAACAACAACGGTTTAAAAATATCCAACGACTGATAAAATTGTTTGCGGAAAAAAAATTAACAACTGCTGCTCTGAGGTCCTCGGGTGCCACTACTGCCGACCCAAGCTGGCTCACTGGTCCCCGCCCTCAGCCCTGGCCTCATCAATACCTACAACAATCAAGTCTAGTGAGCCTAAAGTCTCAGCATGCATATATCGCAGGTAACGAGTAAAAATCTGAATTTAAAATATGCATGAGTTAACATATCCTGTCCTGAGGCATACTGAAAATAATCTGTACTGAGCAATTATAATACGTGCATAACTGAACTGAAATCACTGTAAAAATATTTGCTCCTTGGAGCGTGTACTGAAATATCTGGTAAAATTTTCTGTTGAGATTATGTTTTACGCCTGTGGCCACTGCACTAAGCTGAACTGATCGGTAACTGGCTACCGGGGAGGCTGAAACTGAACTGAGCTGGCCGGTCACTGACGACCGGGTGGTACCATACTGAACTGATCGGTCACTGGCGACCGTATAAAATAACACTCCCACATAGTGAATGAACCACAAGCCATATCGCATAAATCTCAAAAATAATCATTTTCTATTTAATGCACGTAAAATAATTAACTGGCTTAATGAAAATGTCCCGTAATTTTACCAACTGGATTGGATTGGATCGTTCCCAGGCTCGCTGCAACCTAACTGTGCCATGAAAATTATGCAATAGCTTAAACTTGACCAACTACGCAATTTACGTTCAAAAGATGCGACTATGACGCCTAATGACTTCGCATTTAATCATGACTCCGAGCCAACTTGAACCGACACTGAACCGACGTATAGTCATGATTAAAATACGCTGAAAAATCATAAAATAATGTTCCTAAAATGATAGGGTCGAAATCTAGGTTGAATGGAGGCCAAAACACGAAACGCTCTTTCGAGAGTCAATTTGGCACATTGCACCGTAAATTCTCGTACGACTTCAAAAATGATCCAAATGACAAACGGTCGAAAACATGACCTTCCTAACTCAATGAGGCATTGTCCAGTCCAAGGCCATGGGCTAAAAGCCAACCAAGAACACGAACAAGCCTCTGAACCGACACAGCAACTTGCTGTAATTTCCAGCAGCTGCGCAACTACAAGACTTGCGTTGGTTTCGAGACTATCGGCCATTAGGGGAGTGAACCACCGACCAGAGACTCTTTGAATTTTAAGGAAGAATCAAGACCAAGTCCACTCCCCTTTGAATTTTAAATTTTGAATTGATATCAAATGAGTTGGTGGATGCTTCTAGGAGGTAGTGGCCAAAATTTTGCTTATTTTCTAGTCTAGGATATGTCCATTAATTAATTAAATTGTGCTCCCAAAAATCCTAGAATTATCCTACTAATTACATGCAAAGAATTGGTCAAAGTTGATGAGTTGGAAAATGAATCTTCTAGCACTAAGGGTGGCCGAAAAATGCATGATAAAATAAAGGGAAATGTTGATTATCTAGTCAACTAATAATCCTTGAAAGCCTTACTAATCCTTTAAATAATTTAGTGAGCTAACCCCTTAATTAAATAACTTAAATGAGTTCATTTCTTAATCACCTCAAATAATTAAATTAAATCCTCAAACCTCCCTTTCTAACTTAAATGAACTTGGTTGCTAGCTAAATTAACTTCTGAAAATATTTATCGAATCTTAAATTCTATCTCAAAACTCCAACTCCGGTCCGGCCTCACTGAAATAACTGAAATGCTAAAAATCAAACTACTGAACTGAAATAATAAAATAATTAACTTCAAACAAATGCATTTAAAATAATCATGCAATGAAGTCAATTAAATTTAAAATCTAGAATTATGCATGGCTTATACGTCTACTGACTTACGGGTTCTACAATCCTTCCCCCCTTAAATAAATTTCGTCCTCGAAATTAGAACTCATCGAATAACTCAGGGTATCGACTTCTCATCTCCGGCTCAGATTCCCACGTAGCTTCCTCCTCTAAATGGTTTAGCCATTTGACTTTGACTCGCTTAACCAACTTGTTCCGAAGTTTCTTCTCCTGTCTGTCTAGGATCTGCACGGGTCTCTCCTCATAAGATAAGTTCGGAGTAAGCTGCAACGGCTCGAAATTCAGCACATGCGAAGGATTTGCCATATACTTCCTCAGCATGGAGACGTGAAAGACATTGTGTACTCCGGCCAAATTCGGCGGAAGAGCCACACGATACGCTAGCGTCCCAACTCTGTCGAGGATCTCAAACGGTCCGATGAATCTCGGACTGAGCTTCCCTTTCTTGCCAAATCTCATGACACCCTTCATAGGTGCCACTTTCACGAAGACATGATCGCCCACTGCAAACTCTAACTCTCTCCTCCGCTGATCGGCATAACTCTTCTGTCGACTCTGAGCAGTCCTCATTCTATCACGGATCTTGACTACTACATCTGCTGCCTGCTGAACAATCTCTGGACCCAACTCTGCTCTCTCTCCTACTTCATCCCAATGAACAGGAGATCTACACTTGCGGCCATACAGCGCCTCATACGGAGCCATACCTATAGACGACTGGAAACTGTTGTTATAGGTGAACTCTACCAATGGTAAGTTCGACTCCCAACTCCCAGAGAAATCAATGACGCAAGCACGGAGAAGATCCTCCAAAATCTGAATAACTCGCTCTGACTGCCCATCCGTCAGCGGATGGAAAGCTGTGCTAAACAGCAACTTCGTACCCATAGTCGAATGCAAACTCTTCCAAAACGAGGAAGTGAATCTGGGATCTCTGTCGGATACGATAGAAACTGGAATACCATGGAGTCGGACTATCTCTCGGATATACAGCTCTGCATACTGAACCATGGTGAAAGTCGTCTTAATAGGCAAGAAGTGCGCTGATTTGGTAAGACGATCTACAATCACCCAGATAGCATTCGATCCTCTGGCTGACCTCGGCAATCCGGTCAAAAAGTCCATGGTAATGTTCTCCCACTTCCACTCGGGAATAGGAAGAGGCTTGAGCAAACCTGCTGGTCTCTGATGCTCGGCCTTCACTAACTGGCAAGTCAGGCACTCGGATACAAAACGCCTGATGTCCTTCTTCATTCCTGGCCACCAATACAATAGCTGCAGATCTTTATACATCTTCGTACTCCCAGGGTGAATGGAGTACGGGGACGTATGGGCCTCTGATAAGATGTCTGCTCGGATAGAATCACTGCTAGGAACCCATATCCTATCTCGGTATCTCACAATACCGTCGCTGACTGAATACAAAACACTGCCCTTGGCTTCATCTCTCTTCTTCCACTGTGCCAACTGCTCATCTGCTGCCTGACCGCTGCGAATACGATCAATAAGAGAGGACTGGATAGTCAAGGTAGATAAACGAGGAACTCTACCTCGAGGATAAGTCTCAAGATCAAACCTCTGCATCTCAATCTGAAGAGGTTTATGCATCGTCAAATGAGCCATCACTGCGACTTTCCTGCTCAAAGCATCCGCAACTACATTAGCTTTACCCGGGTGGTAGCTAATGTCACAATCGTAGTCTTTCACAAGCTCCAACCAACGCCTCTGACGCATGTTCAGCTCCTTCTGCGTGAAAAAATACTTGAGGCTCTTATGGTCGATAAAGATCTGGCACTTCTCTCCATACAGATAGTGCCTCCAAATCTTCAAAGCAAAAACTACGGCCGCTAACTCCAGATCATGGGTAGGGTAATTCTTCTCGTGGATTTTCAGCTGTCGAGAAGCATACGCTATCACTCTCCCATGCTGCATCAAAACTGCACCTAAACCAAGCTTCGAAACATCGGTATAAAGGACAAACTCGCCGGGCCCTGATGGCATGGCCAAAACTGGTGCTGAAATAAGAGCTTGCTTCAAAGTATCGAAGCTCTTCTGACACTCCTCGCTCCACACAAATTTCACATTTTTCTTTGTCAGTGCTGTGAGTGGAACGGCGATAGAGGAAAATCCTTGGATGAATTTTCTGTAATATCCTGCTAGCCCAAGGAAACTGCGGATCTCGGATGCATTCTGAGGCACAACCCAATCTCTGACTGCTACAACTTTTGCGGGGTCTACCTCAATACCACTGCTAGAAACAATGTGGCCCAAGAACGCCACCTTCTCTAACCAGAATTCGCACTTACTGAACTTTGCGAATAATTTGTGCTTCTGCAATGTCTGCAACACTGTGGTCAGATGCCTGCTGTGCTCCTCCCGATTCTTGGAGTAGACGAGAATGTCATCTATGAACACTATCACAAACTGGTCGAGGTACGGCTGAAATACGCGATTCATGAAGATCGCTGGCGCATTCGTCAGACCGAACGGCATCACAAGGAACTCGTAGTGACCATAACGAGTCCTGAAAGCTGTCTTCGAAACATCAGCACCTCTCACCCTCAACTGGTGATAACCGGAACGCAGATCTATCTTGGAGAAAATCGAAGCTCCCTGCAACTGGTCAAACAGATCCTCAATCCTCGGCAGTGGGTATTTATTCTTCACTGTAACCCTGTTCAACTCCCGGTAGTCAATGCAAAGCCTCATCGTGCCATCCTTCTTTTTCACAAATAAGACCGACGCGCCCCATGGAGAAAAGCTCGGGCGAATGAACTCCTTGTCGAGAAGTTCTTGGATCTGCTTCTTAAGCTCTGCCATCTCTGTCGGTGCTAGTCGGTACGGCGCTTTGGATATCGGAGCCGTACCTGGCATAAGCTCAATGGAAAACTCCACCTCTCTCTCGGGTGGCATACCAGAGACGTCTTCGGGAAAAACGTCTAAGAAATCTCTGACAATCGGAACATCTGAGGCTGACTGGCTGGGTTCCTCGGGGACAGATAAAAAGGTTGCAAGAAATGCCCGACACCCTCTATGCATGAGCTTCCTAGCCTGAACATAAGGAATAATGCGCGGTAAAGGAAAGTACCTGTCCGGCTCAAATAAGAACTGCTCCATTCCAGGCGGTCGGACAAGAACGGATCTCCGCTGGAAGTCTATCAACACTCTGTTCCTCAATAGCCAGTCCATCCCTAGGATGATGTCAAATTCCGGCATCAGTAGCACAATCAGATCCGCATAAACAAGATTACCGTGCAGCTCAAGGTCTATATCTCGGATAACATTGGTAGCTGCCATCTCCTCGCCTGACGGAAACACTACTAAAAAGGCTGTATCTAGCCCAATGGTCTGGATCTTGAGAAAGTTTGCAAAGATCTCCGAAATAAACGAGTGAGTGGCCCCTGAATCTATCAAGGCCTTGGTAGCGGAACCAGATATAAAAATTCTCCCTGAAAGAGCGAAGCTCTAAGTTGAATCCCACTACAAGATCTAAACTTATAGACATGCAAAGGTCTAGGTTCCTCTAGCTTAATTTCCCCGAAATAAATCTGAGTAGAGCATGCAATCCTATAACAGTTCTAAGTTCAAAATCTAAATCCCGATTCCAAAAACGCGGAAATTCAAATAATAGCTTAAAGTTTAAAGGTACCTGTCAATAACATAGTTTCCGGGTTGGTTTCCGCGGCATGGAGAGCAAAAACTCTGCCTTGGGTAGGCAGATTCCTCTGAGGACACTGCAGCAACATGTGGTCTGGACTGCCACACTTAAAACACTTTCCTAGGCCAGCCATACATGCTCCAGGATGGCGACGTGAGCACCTGGGACAAACTAGGTGCTCTTGAGTCCTCGGGGCTGGGCGTCCCCGCTGCTGCTGCTGCTGCTGCTGGCCCCGGTTCCTGGGCGGTCCATGAAAAGGCCTCTTATTCTGCTGCTGATGCTGATGAGGAGGAGGGCGGTGCGGTGCCTGGACTGGGCGCTTGCCCTGGCGATCCCTCTCGATATCCCGCAGATCCTGCTCTGCGGCTAAGGCCTTGGAGACGGCAACCTCATAAGTAGCAGGGTCAGATACCCTAACATCCCGGCGCAAGATCGGCCGTAAACCCACCAGGAAGTGCATCAGCTTGGCTCTGGCATCATTCGCTATCAGGGGCACAAAGTGACAGCCCCTCTCGAACTTACGGATAAACTCCGTAACCGACATATCCCCCTGTCTCAGACTCATGAACTCGGTGGTCAGCCTGGTCCGAACCTCCTCAGCAAAATACTTGGAGTAGAAAACCTCCGTAAAGCGGGTCCAAGAAAGTGTAGCCAATGTCAGGGCTACCGAAGCTCCTTCCCACCATAAGCGGGCGTCTACAGTGAACAGGTAGGTGGCACATCGGACTCGGTCTGCGTCCTCCAGCTCCATAAAATCGAAGATAACCTCGCGGGATTTGATCCATCCCTCGGCAACCATGGGGTCAGATGCCCCAGAGAATTCCTTCGGGCGCATCTTCATGAATCGCTCATACACAGCCTCGGGCCCTGTCGGCCTGGCTGCGGCTGCGGCTGCGGCTGCGGCATTGCCCCCCGCAAACTGTGCGAAGACATGTGCCATCCCAGCTAACATCTGGGCACTCATGTCCGATGGGGGCGGTGGAGGAGGTGGTAGGTCTCCCTCTGGTCTACGCTCCTCCCTGTCTTCTCGGCGAGGCTCCTCCTCTCTGTTGCGCTCTAAAATGCGTCTAGGGGGCATACTGTTCCAACATAACCCATACGTAACTAACATGCATAATTCCATAATTTATTTTAAATGGACACTGAAGTACTGAAAATCTGGAAGCATGCTGACAAACTAATTCATGCTTTAACTAAAATGCTGAACAAAATGTTGAACTGAAAAACTTACAGACCAAAGGCGTGGCTTCGTGAGCTTCTCGCGGTCAGTAGTAGTGAAACCCTATACAGAACCACCGCTCTGATACCAACTGTGAAGGGCCTAAAACTCCTTTCTTGAAAATTTGCGGAAAATTAAAATTTTTCTTTTTAAAAGAACTTAAATGGCCTCATTCATAAAATCACTGGTGAATCAAGTTCAATATTTCAAAATATTGCAGCGGAAGAAAATTAAAGTTTTGCCAACAACAACGGTTTAAAAATATCCAAGGACTGATAAAATTGTTTGCGGAAAAAAATTAACAACTGCTGCTCTGAGGTCCTCGGGTGCCACTACTGCCGACCCAAGCTGGCTCACTGGTCCCCGCCCTCAGCCCTGGCCTCATCAGTACCTACAACAATCAAGTCTAGTGAGCCTAAAGACTCAGCATGCATATATCGCAGGTAACGAGTAAAAATCTGAATTTAAAATATGCATGAGTTAACATATCCTGTCCTGAGGCATACTGAAAATAATCTGTACTGAGCAATTATAATACGTGCATAACTGAACTGAAATCACTGTAAAAATATTTGCTCCTTGGAGCGTGTACTGAAATATCTGGTAAAATTTTCTGTTGAGATTATGTTTTACGCCTGTGGCCACTGCACTAAGCTGAACTGATCGGTAACTGGCTACCGGGGAGGCTGAAACTGAACTGAGCTGGCCGGTCACTGACGACCGGGTGGTACCATACTGAACTGATCGGTCACTGGCGACCGTATAAAATAACACTCCCACATAGTGAATGAACCACAAGCCATATCGCATAAATCTCAAAAATAATCATTTTCTATTTAATGCACGTAAAATAATTAACTGGCGTAATGAAAATGTCCCGTAATTTTACCAACTGGATTGGATTGGATCGTTCCCAGGCTCGCTGCAACCTAACTGTGAAGGCCCTCGAACTACTTGCTTGAAAATTTGCGGAAAATTAAAAATTTTCTTTTTAAAAGAACTTAAATGGCCTCATTCATAAAATCACGGGTGAATCAAGTTCAATATTTCAAAATATTGCAGCGGAAGAAAATCAAAGTTTTGCCAACAACAACGATTTAAAAATATCCAACAACTGATAAAAATTGTTTGCGAAGAAAATAACAACTGCTGCTCTGAGGTCCTCGGGTGCCACTACTGCCGACCCAAGCTGGCTCACTGGTCCCCGCCCTCGGCCCTGGCCTCATCAGTACCTACAACAATCAAGTCTAGTGAGCCTAAAGACTCAGCATGCATAAATCGCAGGTAACGAGTAAAAATCTGAATTTAAAATATGCATGTGATAAAATATCCTGTCCTGAGGCATACTGAAAATAATCTGTACTGAGCAATTATAATACGTGCATAACTGAACTGGAAGTCACTGTAAAAATATTTGCTCCTTGGAGCCTGTACTGAAATATCTGATAAAATTTTCTGTTGAGATTATGTTTTACGCCTGTGGCCACTGCACTAAGCTGAACTGATCGGTAACTGGCTACCGGGGAGGCTGAAACTGATCTGAGCTGGCCGGTCACTGGCGACCGGGTGGTACCATACTGAACTGATCGGTCACTGGCGACCGTATAAAATAACACTCCCACATAGTGAATGAACCACAAGCCATATCGCATAAATCTCAAAAATAATCATTTTCTATTTAATGCACGTAAAATAATTAACTGGCGTAATGAAAATTCCTGTAATTTTACCAACTGGATTGGATTGGATCGTTCCCAGGCTCGCTGCAATCTAACTGTGCCATGAAAAATATGCAATAGCTTAAACATGACCAACTATGCAATTTACGTTCAAAAGATGCGACTATGACGCCTAATGACTTCGCATTTAATCATGACTCCGAGCCAACCTGAACCGACACTGAACCGACGTATAGTCATGATTAAAATACGCTGAAAAATCATAAAATAATGTTCCTAAAATGATAGGGTCGAAATCTAGGTGGAATGGAGGCCAAAACACGAAACGCTCTTTCGAGAGTCAATTTGGCACATTGCACCGTAAATTCTCGTACGACCTCAAAAATGATCCAAATGACAAACGGTCGAAAACATGACCTTCCCAACTCAATGAGGCACTGTCCAGTCCAAGGCCATGGGCTAAAAGCCAACCAAGAACTCAAACAAGCCTTCTAAACGACACAGCAACTTGCTGTAATTTCCAGCAGCTGCGACCTTGCTTGCATCGCGTCGTTTGCGAGACTTTTGGCCATTGGGGCTTGAACCACCGACCAAAGCCTCTCCACAACGTCCCAAGGAGTGATTTGAACCATGGCTAAGGGCCCTAGGCCAGCCACAATTCGCCTCATTCCAGCAACCACTTGAAAGTTCTCACCGAGGGCCCTCATGCGTGCGTGTGTAGTGTTTATGCTATGATCGATGTCTTGCGTCGTTCCAGTGGCCATTTGATTGACCATGGCACGACTTAGACATCTAGGAGCATGATATGAACCGTGGCTAAGGGCCATAGGCCAACCAAGATCCACACCAAGCCACAAAAGAAACGAACCATATGCTGAAAAATGGAAGGGCCGAATGGGGAAAGGGGCTGTTTTGACGTTTTTATTAAAAACCGATGAACCATGGACCAAGCCACAAAAAGGGCAACTTAGTCACGTCTTAGACATGCTAGGGAAGTGATCCAACCATGGCTATAGGCCCTTGGGGCAGCCAAGATCAGATCCAACCCCTTGACAAGAAACTGAATTTTCGAACCACATTTTTCTGCACCTAAGGGACTTGCTGTCATTCTGAATTTCCAGCAAGCATGGGGCTGGTTTGAATGGACCAACATGGTCCTAATGCATCCTACTACATGTATACAAGCCGCCTTGGGAGCCTGGAATCGAACCAATCACCTGAAACCACAAAACTCAGAAAAACGTGAAGCTTGTCATGAAAGGGCCGAAATTCTGCATGTGTGTTCCAAAAATATTTTGACATGTATCTCGGTTTTTGCTTGCTAAAACATGATCATATACTGAAAAATAAATGATAATATGACTTGATTGAGGTTTGAAAGAAATCTAGACATGCCTGGTTTCGTTTCGAAAGAAAACGAAAAGAAGAGACGAGACGGCGCGGAGGAGACGGAGTGGCTTGCTTCTCTACCTTTCTTGGCTCTCGATTTTTCTCCCTTTCTCCCTAGCTGTTATTCACGTTTTTTCTACTGAAAAGGGGTCTTATTTTCGGTGGAGGTGGAGGGGGGAGTGATGGTTATGAAGGTGAGGAGAAGGGTGCACAAAAATAGGATCATATCAAGACCAAGTCTTCATGCATTTGAATTTTGAATTTTGAATTGCTATCAAATGATCTATTGGGTGGTTCTAGACTATAGTGGCCGATTTTATCATGCCAAACAAGGGTTAGGATAGTGGTCTAGTATTAATTAATTAAGGTGGAAAAATAGCTAAAAGAATTAGCATGCTAATCAACCAAGAATGGGTCAAAGGTGAGTTGGCAAGTCCTAGTTTGTTCTTCTAGGGGTGTGGCCGAAAATGCATGATAAATGGTAGGGGGAAAATTGATTATCTAGTAATTTAATAACCCTTAAAAGCCTTACTAATCCTTTAATTAATTTAGTGAACTAACCCCTTAATTAAGTAACTTAAATGAGCTCATTTCTTAATCACCTCCAATAATTAAATTAAAATCCTCAACTAACTTAAATAATTCCTTAAACTTCTTTTTAACTTAAATGAACTTACTTGTTAGCTAAATTAACTTCTGGAAATATTTCTCAAATCTTAAATTCTATCTCAAAACTCCAACTCCAGTCCGGCCTCACTGAAATAACTGAAATGCTAAAAATCAAACTACTGAACTGAAATAATGAATAATTAACTTCAAATAAATGCATTTAAAATAATCATGCAATGAAATCAATTAAATTTAAAAATCTAGAATTATGCATGGCTTATACGTCTACTGATATACGGGTTCTACACTAACTGTGCCATGAAAATTATGCAATAGCTTAAACTTGACCAACTACGCAATTTACGTTCAAAAGATGCGACTATGACGCCTAATGACTTCGCATTTAATCATGACTCCGAGCCAACTTGAACCGACACTGAACCGACGTATAGTCATGATTAAAATACGCTGAAAAATCATAAAATAATGTTCCTAAAATGATAGGGTCGAAATCTAGGTGGAATGGAGGCCAAAACACGAAATGCTCTTTCTAAAGTCAATTTGGCACATTGCACCGTAAATTCTCGTACGACCTCAAAAATGATCCAAATGACAAACGGTCAAAAACATGACCTTCCTAACTCAATGAGGCACTGTCCAGTCCAAGGCCATGGGCTAAAAGCCAACCAAGAACTCGAACGAGCCTCTGAACCGACACAGCAACTTGCTGTAATTTCCAGCAGCTGCGCAACTACAAGACTTGCGTTGGTTTCGAGACTATCGGCCATTAGGGGAGTGAACCACCGACCAGAGACTCTTACCAACATCCCAAGGAATGATTTGAACCATGGCTAAGGGCCCTAGGCCAGCCACAATCCGCATCACACCATAACTCAACCGAAGGGTCCAACCGAGAGCAACGTGCATGCGTGTGTAGTGTTTATGCTATGATCGATGTCTCGTGTCGTTCCAATGGCCATTTGATTGACCATGGCATGATCTAGACATCTAGGAGCATGATATGAACCGTGGCTAAGGGCCATAGGCCAACCAAGATCCACACCAAGCAAACACAAACCGAAACCAAAAGCTGTCCAACCGAAGTAGCCGAAGGGGTATAGGGGCTGTTTTGATGTTTTTATTAAAAACCGATGAACCATGGACCAAGCCACCAAAAGGGCAACTTAGTCACGTCTTAGACTTGCTAGGGAAGTGATCCAACCATGGTTATAGGCCCTTGGGGCAGCCAAGATCAGATCCTTCCTCCATGACAAGAAACTGAATTTTTCGAACAACATTTCTGCACCTATGGGGAGGTTGCTGTCATTCTGAATTTCCAGCAAGCATGGGGCTGGTTTGAATGGACCAACATGGTCCTAATGCATCCTACTACATGTATACAAGACGCCTTGGGAGCCTGGAGTCGATCCAATACCTGAAACTCACAAAACAAAAGAAACCGTGAAGCTTGCGAAGGAAATCGAAAATTCTGCATGTGTGGTTTCAAAATGTTTTGACATGGATCTCGATTTTTACTTGAATAAACATGATCATGTACTGAAAAATAAATGATAATATGACTTGATTGAGGTTTGAAAGAAATCTAGACATGCCTGGTTTCGTTTCGAAAGGAAACGAACGAAACAACGACGACGCGGCACGGAGGAGGTGGAGCGCTTCTCTTTCTACCTTACCTTGCTCTCGATTTTTCTCTCTTCTTTTTGGCCAGGTACCTCACGATTTTTTTCTACTGAAAATGAGTGTGAATTCACTCTGAATTTTCGAAAAGGAGAGGGGGGGAAAAATGGTTATGAGGGGTGAGGAGAAGGGTGCACAATATAAGGAAGAATCAAGACCAAGTCCACTCCCCTTTGAATTTTAAATTTTGAATTGATATCAAATGAGTTGGTGGATGCTTCTAGGAGGTAGTGGCCGAAATTTTGCTTATTTTCTAGTCTAGGATATGTCCATTAATTAATTAAATTGTGCTCCCAAAAATCCTAGAATTACCCTACTAATTACATGCAAAGAATTGGTCAAAGTTGATGAGTTGGAAAATGAATCTTCTAGCACTAAGGGTGGCCGAAAAATGCATGATAAAATAAAGGGAAATGTTGATTATCTAGTCAACTAATAATCCTTGAAAGCCTTACTAATCCTTTAAATAATTTAGTGAGCTAACCCCTTAATTAAATAACTTAAATTAGTTCATTTCTTAATCACCTCAAATAATTAAATTAAATCCTCAAACCTCCATTTCTAATTTAAATGAACTTGGTTGCTAGCTAAATTAACTTCTGGAAATATTTCTCGAATCTTAAATTCTATCTCAAAACTCCAACTCCGGTCCGGCCTCACTGAAATAACTGAAATGCTAAAAATCAAACTACTGAACTGAAATAATAAAATAATTAACTTCAAACAAATGCATTTAAAATAATCATGCAATGAAGTCAATTAAATTTAAAAATCTAGAATTATGCATGGCTTATACGTCTACTGACTTACGGGTTCTACATAATCATCATTGGGACCATTCAATTCATTATAATAAACAGGGTCTAAATTTAATTTTTTTTAAATACAGTATTAAATGCGGAACGTAATGGAATACATTCTAATATACATGTCAGTATTAAAGTACAAGTCTTGTACTATATACAATCATTCAACTGAGGTTTAACATCTAAATCTCAAGTGTCCAAACCCTATCTTTAATCAAGTCTGTAGTCTCCACTCTAATCACGATCTCTCTTCATCTCCTCGACCCTGAACCTGTCCCACCTGTTGTCATGCACACATACAAACAAGACAAGAGCCGGATAACTCCGGTGAGAATAAAATCGCAGTATAAATCAATGAAACATGCGATCATATAAACAATGTAAAAGCATGTAACAAATATCAGTATTATGTATCAAATCTGAAAACATAATCAATATAAAACTGTCAATCAGACTCGTGACTCTACGTCTCAGACTATACTCATTCCTAGTCTAGGGATCCCGGTTTCCAGACGTTGGCATTCCTATATCGAATTCAGTAATAGAATAAACTCCAATTCTATTCAATCAATATAACCAAACATCCAGTGTCTTGACCTATCCGTCACAGACTGTGGCACTATCGCCAATTTACTATCTTGTGACAATGTGCAATGTGCCAGTGACGATTCCATCACTATCGGCACTTACGTCACAAGATCACTCGTCTCATACTCATCTAATACATGCTTCTTTAAATCAATAGAACAAGCATATCAATTCAATTCATTGTAAATAATAACAATAAGTATGTGATTTAGGGAAACTCAAGTATATCCTACTCGAGTCATTCTCTCGGTACCACATTAACTTATACCTTTCTTTAATTGTAGTTCAAACGTCGTTCCTGTCTGGAATTCAAAATCTGTCAACCCTCAATCTGGCAATGACAATATCAATAGTACCATATCAATATACTGCTCAAATTAATACCGAGTCTGATCAATCTGAATTCAATTCAAAATCAACGGCATAACGGAACAATCTGAATATCCCCATCAATACAATATCAACAGATAATAATTACAATCCATAACTGATATCCAATACAATCGGTAATAAATCTACAATCCAAATCTTTCCAATATCAATCAATATATTCTGAAAAATCATAACAATTCCATAATCAATCTGTTTCTCAATCTGACTTCGATTCTACGATGTCTAACATGTCAGTAATATCATATATGAATCATGTCCGATTCTGACAATATCATAATTTCAAGACATATCAAAACATAACAAAACTTATGTCCAGTTGTAGCCTGCGTTGATAGAAACACAGTACTGAAGTCAGATTCAAATTCTGATTGACGGATTTGCTAAAATCACAAATCTATGGTACGAAAAGTCTTGAGGGAATTTATTCTGATTCTCTCGATTTTCCTCTGACCTGGTGGAATGAAGTTTAACAAATTTATATATCAAATGCATGGCAATGTACGTGGCACGATTCTTGACCAAACACGTCTCGCGCTCGGGCGGACATAAAGTTCCGCCCGGGCGCGGAACTCTCGGCCCTCTCATTTTATTCAATTGCGCTCGGGTGGACAAACACTTTCGCCCGGGCGCAAGATGCTCGGGTTTATGGCCTCATTCATTGGCGCTCGGGCGAATAACAACTTCCGCCCGAGCGCCCACCCTTCGATCCAAAAGTTGTACCTTTCACATACTTGCCCAAATTGGTCTCGGAATGGCCCGACTATAATCACATCAATTAATCAACAATCACATCAGATTACAGTAATCAAAATCTCGGGCATTACAGATGAAGTCGGTGAAAGAAAGATGTTAGGAGTCCAACAAACAGCTGATGTGATTACTTTAATCCAGGACAGAATGAAGACGCCCAAACAAGACAGAAAAGTTCTGTCGATAACCGAAGAAGGCCTTTGAAGTTTGAAGTTGGAGATCATGTTTTTATCAAAATTGCTCATCTCAAAGGGGTAATGAGATTGGGGAAGAAAGGTAAGTTGAGCCCAAGATTTATCGGCCCATTTGAAATTCTGGACAGGATTGGAGGAAGAGCATGTCGTCTAGCCTTACCGCCAGAATTGGATAGAGTCCACAATGTATTTCACATCTCAATGCTCAGAAAATACATCTCGAACCCTTCCCATGTTCTCAGACATGAACCATTGGATCTGATGCCAAACTTGACTTGTCAAGAAGTACCAATCCAGATTTTAGATCGCAAGGTTAAAGTATTGAGGAATAAGGAGATCGGCATTATAAAGATTCTTTGGCGTAATTAGTTGGTTGAAGAAGCAACGTGGGAACCAGAGGAGGAAATGAAGCAGCAATTTCGGGGACGAAATTTCTTAAGGAGGGGAGAATTGTAACGCCCAGACATTCGTATGCATATGATGTAAGGTAATGATTATGATTAAATATGGTTATTATTCCTTTTATGGTTTATTATGATGATTGTTTGGGGATATGCTATGTAATGGTGATGGTTTATGGTTTCAAGATATGATATGAATGGTATTGAATGATATAGAACGAAACAGAGAATGTATGGGTAGAATAGAAAGCTGATCTTTAGCTAAATAGGTAATGGAAGTGCTAAAACGGTATGAAAAGGTGGCACTAGTTGTGGTTTTTAGCATAATGTTTTGTATTTTATCCAAATGAGGTGAAGCCACTTTCATTAGAAAGATAAGACATAAGGCTATAACTTTCATGTTTTGAGTTTTGTCCAAATCATTGTGGAAGATTAGCTAAATGTGCCCGAAAGGGTGTCGTGTGTATCGTCGTTCCTCCATTCACACATGTTGGGAGATCAAGCATAACTCTTTTGAGGGGACCCGGGCTCTAACTCAATTCTTTTTGGGATTAATTGGATCTTTGCTAGAAAATGTGGGTCAGAATTTTGCTTTTAACATTAAATCAAGTGTATATATATCAAGCACAAGATCTTTCTCTATTTTATTTCAACAAACATAAATACATGTATTGTTTCAGTACACTTATTCAACTAGTGTTCAATACAAACTACAGATCATATGTAAAATCACTAATAATCTTCTACGCCCGAAATCACCACGCTATCTCGATCTCTCATCTCGTCAAGTTCTTCTAGACCCTGATCATGTCCCCCCTGTTGTCATGCACACATATAGACACATCAACAGCCGGAAACTCCGTTGAGAACAAATCCTAATATAAAACATGTACACATGCATATACACATTATAAATCATGAAGCATACTATCATGAATAAAATCAATAACCACATGTCCCATAGTCTATGAAACATAAACAATATAAGACAAGTAACTTAAATCAATTCATACCTTGGACTCGACTCGTATCTAACTCTAGGGATCCCGGTGTGAATAAGAAGTCACAGTCTGCCACCTACCCTACCAATCGCGGTGACGGTACGTCTTATTCCTAGACTTCGGTCCTGTCTGTATCGGATGTCTACAATCGGAGTACATCTGCTCCTATGCGTCGATACCACCGAACATCTAGAAATTTGGAAATTCTTCCAATGACTCCTATCTTAAATGCTTGAATATAAATCTATAAACAAAGCACAAACATATCAAAATATAAACAATCTAGTATGTGATTTTGGGAAACTCAAATCAAATCTAATTCGAGTTGTATCTTCTCGAATCAACATGAATTATACCTTTCGTTGTTCAGTCCTTATCGAGATCGAAGTCTTGATGTCGAAGCTTGTCAAAACAAATCTGAAATGACAATTCAAGATGCATTCTATCAATCCCTAACTCAAATCAATACACATATGTATCAATATTCAATCTCGGCACATTTCGACGGCATAACGGTTTAATCTCGCGATACCAGTCAACTCAATCAGTGTATATATGATATCAACACGCCACAATTCTCAACAACCATCAACCACAACTCATAATCTGCATAATCTCATACATATATATGCTGGAAAATCACAATAATCGCATATCCTATCCGTTATTCGATCCGGTTGCGAATATACGTTACTTATAATCTCAAGAACATCTAATAGTAATCATATCTGATTTCTCCCAACATCTTAACTTCAAAACATGTTGAAATGTAAAAATACTTACATCCTTTTGTAGCTGGTAACAAGTGGAGTACGGAACCAAAGTCGGATCGAAATTTGGGTGGTTAGATCGTGTACAAGCTAATTTCTAAGCTAGGATGTAACTTGAGGAATTCTGGAGCTTTTCTGGTTTTCTCTCGTCCAAATCAAGCTGAAGAATGAAGATTAGTACATGATATATGCATGGCTAGGACAAGTGTCTAATTCTTCATTCTGCACATCCCACCGCGGGTGCGCTACACATTGCACCGCGGGTGCGCTAGGCATATTGATCCAAACTCAAATTTCAGAAGCGGCGGCCGCGGGTGCGCTGGCTCTTGCCCCGCGGGTGCGGTCTTGTCTCTGTACATTTACCGCAGGTGCGGTGGCTTTTATACCGCGGGTGCAGTCAAGCTACTTCAACTTTCAACATTTTATGATAAACGACCGCGGGTGCACTGTCTTTTAGACCGCGGGTGCACTGTCTCTGCTGCCCCAACAATATATTTTGCAACTAAAATCGAATCTCAACGTCGCTTCCTCGCCCTTCGATAAATACATCAAATCATGCATTAATAAGTTCTGCTTACCAATTCACATCTCGGCCATTACATCTTTACTCAGACCTTCAAATAACATGAGGCCAATTGGAGATGCAAGCCAAGACATAGAGCTACAACTTTCATGTTTACCACTTTTCCTAATTATGAAGGGAAGAGGCGTTTCGGAAGCAATCTTTGTCGTAGCTGTGTGCAGAGTGCGCCCGAGCTGAAAAAGATGTCCGCCCAGGCGGGCCTATTTCGAAAATCTGGTGTTTTTGGCCGAGAGTTTCGCGCCCGAGCTGAAAAAGATGTCCGCCCGGGCGCCCAGCAAAATTTAAAAGCGTGTTTTTAGTGTTTTAAGACATAAAATCGATTGAGACTTCATATTTCCTCATTTCCATTCTCTTCCTTTCCCTTCTCCATCGATTCTTAGCTAGGGTTCTTCATCTTTTTCTTCTTCTCTCATTCAATCAAGCAATTAATCTTCAATCCGGAGTTGAAACTTCATCTTTCTAGGAAAAGAGCAAAGGTAAGTGGTTTTTCTTCTTGTTCTTTAGTTATTGAAGATGGTGGAGTTAGGGGATGATAGTTGTGATAGATGTATTGGGTTAAATGGTCATCTAATGTTATTATTTGGGTGTTGATGGTTAGTTATTGGATTTATTGTTGTATGATCACTGTCAAGGTTTAGGAAACCAAGTGCTTCAAGTGTTGTAAGTGGAATCATTTCTTAAATGCATCACATGATCCTATATGTATGTCTTTTGATGATCTTATGATGTTAACTCCTTTCAAATTCCATTCATGATATATATATATGTAAATATGTATATATGGTAGAGCAATTATATGCATTTTTGAATGAAAGGAGTTAAACTTTATATGATGCCTCAAAGATTTTCGATAAAATGCTTGAATGAAGTTTTATATGATTGAATGATTGGATTGATAGTGATAGTAACAGTGTTGCCTCTGGCAATTCTAAATCCGCAATGTAATTGGCCAATTAACGATGAAAACATGTGCTCTCTTATAAGATGCATTTTATGCAGAGGTACGTGTCCCTCCTATAAGATTCGTTTTTACGAAGAGGGTTAGCAATGAATGAACTATCTTATAAGAACTATCAATTCTTCAGTTGATCAATGAAATGAATATTATCCCTATGTATTGTTGTATTATGATTCTTGACGGATGATATTATGATGATTCGACGTTTATGAAATGAAATGGATAATGTTTTCAAGAAAATGAAATTGAGGCTATTCATTTCATGTTTTACAATAAAATGATATATATGTATCTTGTTAGTATCGATTCCATTTGCTAAGTTTTATACTCATTCCAGTTATGTTCATGTGATGCAGGAACAGGTAAGAAAGACTGATCATCCCTGAGTTGTCGAAGCGAGAGAAGGGCATATGCCAAACTTTGGAGATAGTGGTTGAATGCTATTTTGATGTGTTGATTTTTTGGTTATTTTGGAAAATATTGAAAATCTTGTTTTGGTATTTGAATTAAAAATATGTGAAGATACTATATTAAATGGTATATGATATGTATGAAAATCTTTTGCATGTGTTTATATGTGTTAGAGTAGGTGCCCGTCGAGCCAAGTGTTGGCCGAGTGTTCACAATGAAACTCTATGTATAAGCAATCTTTATTTTAATAATATTTGAAATTATTGTTTTGGCAAATCTTTATCTGTATACCCATGCTAGTTGCATAGATAAAGACCTTGAATATACAAATAGTAGAAAGAATATGAGATGCTCATATGATGAGTATCATGAAACTCATATTTGAAATACTGTATATTCTAAACAGTTCCTAGTTGATTCAGCCGCCGCTAAGAAGGATATAGGCCGCTAGAGTTCGAGACTAGTATCTGCGATGTGAGTACCATGTTTCATTGGTAGGGGACAGTGTGATGTCTGAGCATGCAGATAGGTGCTCCTTGTAGAGTGCACTGAACAACCCTCCATAAAGGACTTTCCAAGTGGTTCTCACTTATCGAGTGGAAACGTCCTATTTTATGGTTGTACACCATTAGTCCTTATGACCCGGGACAACATTGAGACTCTATGTGCTAGAATTACACTTTGACTTGTTTGCCGACTCTCAAGGGGTCATAAGGTGGCAATGTTGGGTGTTTTGTCGAAACACATAGGAGTCGATGCATTGTAGTCGGGGATTCACCGCTTACCTTCGGGTATGGATATCCTATGTGTTCTCATGTATGTGTAGGTTGAAATCTCTGATCAGAGTATGGTGGTAATTATGAAAGGGGTTTCATAGATTACACCATCGATGCAACTACGACATGAAACATAGTATCGATTCATTGACAACTCTCGATAAACCAATGATTGTCGAATCGGTCGGGATATATGAGTTGAAGGGACCGTACTGTACGCTAACCATAATTGAATGGTTCTTGCAGGCACTATCATTTGATACCTAGGAAAACATGTAAGCGATGCTGCTAGGCGTTTAACATGATTGGTTGGGTACTATCAGACTTGAGTTCTGACGTTCTTGTTATCAAGGAGTTGATAAGTAAGAATGGAGCAATTGGGGTATGCTCATATAAGGACATGTTTAGTCCGAATCACATGGAGATGTGAACTCACGGCTAGTTGTATCAATGAACCATTGAGAGCCACACAAGTACTAGCTTTCTAGATTCCGTTGAGAAGTAAAAATAGTTCAATGTGTTGAACGGCTTATAAAGGAGTTTATAAGCGTAAGGAAAATTAGAAGTATGACTTCTATAAAGGAG
This sequence comes from Primulina tabacum, assembly GCF_025594145.1. NCBI lineage: Eukaryota > Viridiplantae > Streptophyta > Magnoliopsida > Lamiales > Gesneriaceae > Primulina > Primulina tabacum. Next base: position 12,064,204 of record NC_134567.1, read on the forward strand.
AAATTAGTTCAATGTGTTGAACGGATTATAAAGGAGTTTATAAGCGTAAAGAAAAATAGAAGTATGACTTCTATGAGAGAAATGTGAATTTTAATTTATGGAAGTGTTCCTAAATTAAAAGTTGGCCAAGCGAATAATGTATTTGAAAATTGTGATTTTCATAAACATTATTATGGACTAAATTAAATTAATTCAAGTGTTGAATTAATTAAACACTAGTGGACCTAGTAGAGTCCAAATAATTTAATTAATTCAAGTGTTGAATTAATTAAATCATATTGAGTCTTGTAGAGCTCAATTTAAATTAATTATTTAACTAGTGGGACTTGGGTAAATTCAAGTAATGTTTAATTAGTCTCAAATATGTTTGAGATAATCAAATTTAGTCCATGGTTTTTTAATTGTTAAAAACACCATATAATATTGCATGCATGGGAGGTGAAGAGTTGGAGACAACTTTTTCAAATATCAAGGCTTGGCATGCTCCTTTTGCCTTTTGCTTTTTGCAAGACCAAGACAAGTCTTCCTCTCCCAATTTTTGGGATGCAAGGGCCGAAACTTACACACAAAAATTCTCTCCATTTTCTTCAATTTTTGGTTGAGGAAATCTTGCACTTCTCATTGAAAAATCCTCTTAGTTTTCTAGTGCAAATTAAGAGGGGATCTACCTAGTTGGTGGTGGGCTTAATAGTTGAGCAAGGAGTGCTCAAAGGAAGCTTGAAGATAGTTTCTACCATTGAAGAGCTAAGGTGTTTACACCTTAGTTGGAGCCATACATCAATCCTTGTGATTGATAGGTAAAATTCTAAACACACTATGAATGTCATTTTTGTGTTTTATTGTATTTGCTACACAATTTCATGAGGTGGCCGAAAATTCCATGCAAAATTTCGATTTTAAACTTCCGTTGCGCTTCAGTCACCGTAACCGATCCCCTTTTAAATGTTATCCGAGCTATGGTTACGATTTTGTGTAGCATTTACAAGATATTATGTTGAGATCGATTTCTAACCGCATGAGAACAAAATTTTGCATCGAATCAAGGCCGGTTTCGGGGGAATTTTCTTGGGCTGCCCGAACAGCCCCTACATTTTATAAAAAATAAAAAAAAAATTCGGTAAGTTTGCCGGAATCCGACGACGGAGCTCCGGCGACGGCAATGACGACTAGGGTTTCCAAAAGTGTTTTGGATAATCAAAGTGCCATGGGCCTTGATGTTGTTGGACCATTAGATGGTTAACATATTTGTGAAGTTTAAATGGGCCAAAATGTTTTTGGTGAAAAATGAGTTTTTGGGCCCTTAAGTTTAAAATTACAAAAGTTGCAAATATTTTCTCATGAAATAAATATTTTAAGTTGGATTTTAAATATTTATAGTAAATGGTGATTTACAAGAAATTCGGGTATAAATAAATTAATTTGAAAGTAGACAAAGGTGTTTGTATACTTTGTTAATTTAGTTTATAATCGTGGCGGTTAGTGATTGGATCAAGATATATAATATTGGATCAATTAATTATTGTGATAATTAATTGATGGTGTATGATATGTGATATTATGCATAAAGGATGATCAAAAGCCCAAGACCAATTTGCTAGGTGTATGCTAGGATATTTTGTGTTGAATGATTGTAATAATTATCAATTTATAAAGTGGGCTTGGTTTATGGCCCGTTCCCACCCCCCATGAGATGTATCCCTATTTGCCATGGATATTTATTTGTAAATATTAGTATAGTGGATGATCAAGATTGGAAGATGGTGGCCATGATGATTATGAAGATCGAAGACATGTAAATATTGAAAGCTTATGTAATAGTTGCATTTGCATCCCGTGCATTTCCCTAGGATTGGACCTAGGACCGTGTTTAGCTCACACAGTCCGTTAGTATTGGGGCGATTGATCATCCTTGTTTTGTTTACTGTTTATAATATATGCATGATATGTTATAAATAATGAGTATGTGCGTTATTATTATGATAATAACAAAGTTGCATGAATCCGGCAAACATACGATCAAACATGGCGAGCTTTTAAATAAAATTAATGATGAAACCTTTCAAAATTAAAAACTCTCATTTTGAATAAGATTCAAAATTAATATCAAGCCCGAAAAGGGGAATTATAAATTTGTTTATAAATTCCTTGTCTTTCATCGACAATGGCTGCATGATGAACGCTACCCGTACTCGGGGCTCGGCTCATATTATTGGGGGAGCTTTGGGTGCCGGAAAGCTGTGACATCCATAGACATGGTGATGTGAACTACGTGGAACTCCCATGATTTCGGCTCATATTATTGGGGGAACTCATGGCGACCGTCCATTAAGGTTCAACATCGATGGGTAAGGCTTGACACGTGAAGATGAACGACGTCATATTATTGAGTCATAATCAAACGTGAGACAAAAGTTTACGTAGAGGGTTGCATTGTGATGCAATTGGAAACTACCTTTTAGGAATTTTGATTGGCTGATATTATTCGGGATCATAATTCGCTAATTGGACCTTACGTACCTACTGAGGAAAGGAGTTTCCCGTTTTCACTAGAGGGTATTGAAAGATGTCAAAACAGTGGGAGCAAATATTAATGAAGTAAAAGTCCAAACTTCATATCTTACTAAATATTTTAAATAGTCATCAACATTTATCTGTTTTTACTTTTCAGTACAAATTGACAATGTCTTCGGTTCGCATAATACTCGACAAACACATATTAACTGGACCTAATTACCTCACTTGGCTAAGAAACCAAAAAATCGTCTTGAATTTGGAAAGGGTAGCATATACACTGACTGAGTCGCCCCCTGTTGAGGCTCCGACTGACTGCACTCCTGAGGAATTGCAGGCTTACAAGGAATGGTGTGACCATGACTTGATAGCCAGGTGTTATATGCTGACTTCTATGAATGATGAGCTGCAGAGGCGTTTTGAGGATGCAAAGAGTGCTGCTGACATTCATTTTCATCACAAGGAGCTCTTTGGTGAGCAAACAAGGCCTCTTAGACATGCTACCGTCAAGGAGCTGATCACTTTGCGCATGCGAGATGGGGCCTCGGTCCATGAGCATGGCCTAAAGTTGATTGGGCTCGTGGACAAGCTCGTTGGCATGGATCTGATCTTTCCTTCGGAGTTGACCACCGACGTGTTGCTGTTATCATTGCCTAGCACATTTGATCCTTTTGTGGTGAACTTCAACATGAACAAGATGGAGCCGACCCTTGAGGAGTTGGTGAATATGCTTGTTATGTTTGAATCAACCATCAAGAAAGAGAAGTTGGTTCTTTATGTGGGTTCTTCATCTGGTACGAAGATTGATCCACATGGGAATGGAAAGAAGCGTTCTTTCCAACGTCCCAAGAAGAACGTGCCCTTGATGAGGCAATCTCCGAATCATGTTGAGGCAGCCAGACCAGTTAAGGCTGACAAGACTAGTGATGTTTTTCATCACTGCAAGAAGCCTGGACATTGGAGGCGAAATTGCATGGAATATCTGGCCCAGAAGAGTTATGGAAACGGTATGTTCTATATCGAAGTAAACATTTCAATTAACTCTACTTCTTGGGTATTGGATACCGAATGTGGCTCACATCTCTGTAATGATTTGCAGGCGATGGGAAGAAGTATAAAGCTTAGGGAAGGTGTGACCTTCTTAAGGATGGGCAATGGAGCAAGAGTTGCTGCCAAGGCTGTTGAAGATGTTTACTTATTGTTGAACAATAGTTTTAAGTTAATTTTATGAGATGTTTTGTTTGTACCTAATTTTGTGAAAAACATTGTTTCACTTCTATGCTGATAAAAATGGATATTCTTGTTTATTTTGCAAAGGTGTTTGCAACATTTACATGAATGAATGTTTGATTGGTACTGGTAAACTTGAAAACAATCTCTATAACTTAAAATTGAAAGATACTCCATTAAATGTCCATTCAAAGGCAGACACCTTATGAGATATGGATGGGTAAGCCACCCAAATATTCTTGTCTTAGAATATGGGGGTGCCCTGCTTATGTGAAGCAGGTAGTGGGAGATAAATTGGAATGTCGATCCATTTTATGTTACTTTGTGGGATATCCAAGGAATTCAGTTGGATATCATTTCTATCATCCCCAAGAAACAAATGTGTTTGTTTCTAGGAATGCAACCTTTTTGGAAAAGGAATTTCTATTAGATAGAAAAGGCGAGATGATAGAACTCGAAGAGGTTCGAGAGACACCCACAGTTGTAGAACCCACACCCGAGGAGCCAAGAGAGGAGATACAAGCTCCTGGAAGATCCGAGAGAGTATCGAGACCACCTATGAGGTATGGTCTGCTTCTTGAAGAGGGCCATGATGAGCCTAACCATGGATGTGATCCAAGGACCTTCAAGGAAGCATTATCTGATGCCGATTAATCCAAGTGGCTTGAAGCGATGGAATCTGAGATGAATTCCATGCATTCGAACCAAATGTGGAATCTCGTGGATCCACCTGAGGGAATTGTTTCCATAGGGTGTAATGGATTTACAAGAGGAAACTTGGGGCGGATGGGTAGGTATTGACCTTCAAGGCGCGATTGATGGCAAAAGGATATACTCAAAGACAAGGAGTTGACTTTGAGGAAACCTTTTCTTCAGTTGCAATGTTCAAGTACATAAGGATACTGCTAGCCATAGTTGCATGGTATGACTATGAGATATGACAGATGGATGTTAAGACATCCTTTCTTAATGGGGATATTAAGGAAGAGATTTACATGTCTCAAACCTGAAGGGTTTACATCTATCGGAAGTGAGCATATTGTATGCAAACTTCAAAGATCTATTTATGGTCTAAAGCAGGCATCTAGGAGGTGGAACCTCAGATTCGATAGTACAATGAAAGAGTTTGGTTTTACTAAGAATCTTGAGGAACCCTGTGTGTATGAGAAGGTCAGTGGGAGTGTTGTGACATTCCTGGTGTTGTATGTTGATGACATTGTAATCATTGGGAATGATGTATGAATGTTGCAATCAACTAAGATATGGTTAGCAAGTAAGTTCTCGATACAGGACTTGGGTGAAACATCTTTTGTATTGGGAATACAGATCTATAGAGATAGATCAAAAAGATTGCTTGGTCTCACCCAGTCTACATACATTGATACCATCGTGAAGCGGTTCTTTATGGATGAGTCCAAGAGAGGACATCTACCAATGTGTCATGGCGTGTCCCTATCCAAGTCTATGTCTCCCAAGACTGATGCAGAGATAGCGGCGATGACAAGCATTCCTTATGCATCTGCGATTGGTAGCATCATGTATGGGATGATATCTACACGTCCTGACGTAGCTTTCGCACTAAGTGTAGTGAGTAGATATCAATCGAACCCTGGTCTTCCACACTGGAAAGCTGTGAAAGACATCCTCAAGTAGTTGAGAAGAACCAATAAATTATTCTTGGTCTATGGGGTGGAGAACTGAAATTGGAAGGCTATACCGACTCTAGCTTTTAAAGCGATATCGATGACTCAAAGTCAACCTCTGGGTTTGTATTCATGCTCAATGGTGCTGCTGTCTCTTGGAAGAGTTCCAAGCAAGACAATACTGCGGTTTCTAGCATAGAGGCCGAATACATTGCTGCATCAGATGCAGCAAGGGAGGCGGTTTGGATAAGGAATTTCGTCTAAGAGTTGGACGTCATTCCTAATGAAGTTGCTCCTCTCCTGGTGTTGTGTGACAACACGGGAGCTTTAGCTCAAGCAAAGGAGCCAAGGTCTCATCAGAAGTCCAAACATGTATTGAGAAAGTACCACATCCTCTGAGAGATTGTGGAAAGAGGAGAAGTGTCGATTGACATAGTCGGCTCCGCATATAATGTTGCTGATCCACTCTCTAAGCCTTTACCTGGACCATTATTCGAGATGCATCGCGAATCAATGGGTTTGAAGCATATGGGTAGTTGGCTCTAGTGCAAGTGGGAGATTGTTAGAGTGGGTGCCCGTCGAACCAAGTGTTGGCCGAGTGTTCACAATGAAACTCTATGTATAAGCAATCTTTATTTTAATAATATTTGAAATTATTGTTTTGGCAAATCTTTATCTGTATACCCATGCTAGTTGCATAGATAAAGACCTTGAATATACAAATAGTAGAAAGAATATGAGATGCTCATACGATGAGTATCATGAAACTCATATTTGGAATACTGTATATTCTAAACAGTTCCTAGTCGATTCAGCCGCCGCTAAGAAAGATATAGGCCGCTAGAGTTCGAGACTAGTATCTGCGATGTGAGTACCATGTTTCATTGTTAGGGGACATTGTGATGTCCGAGCATGCAGATAGGTGCTCTTGGTAGAGTGCACTGAACAACCCTCCATAAAGGACTTTCCAACTGGCTCTCACTTATCGAGTGGAAACGTCCTAGTTTATGGTTGTACACCATTAGTCCTTATGACCCGGGACAACATTGAGACTCTATGTGCTAGAATTACACTTTGACTTGTTTAACGACTCTCAAGGGGTCATCAGGTGGCAAGGTTGGGTGTTCTGTCGAAACACATAAGAGTCGATGCATTGTAGTCGGGGATTCACCGCTTACCTTCGGGTATGGATATCCTATGTGTTCTCATGTATGTGTAGGTTGAAATCTCTGATCAGAGTATGGTGGTAATTATGAAAGGGGTTTCATAGATTACACCATCGATGCAACTATGACATGACACATAGTATCGATTCATTGACAACTCTCGATAAACCAATGGTTGTCAAATCGGTCATGATATATGAGTTGAAGGGACCATACTGTACGCTAACCATAATTGAATGGTTCTTGCAGGCACTATCATTTGATACCTAGGGAATCATGTAAGCGATGCTGCTAGGCGTTTAACATGATTGGTTGGGTACTATCAGACTTGAGTTCTGACGTTCTTGTTATCAAGGAGTTGATAAGTAAGAATGAAGCAATTGGGGTATGCTCATATAAGGACATGTTTAGTCCGAATCACATGGAGATGTGAACCCACGGCTAGTTGTATCAATGAACCATTGAGGACCACACAAGTACTAGCTTTCTAGATCCCGTTGAGAAGTAAAAATAGTTCAATGTGTTGAACGGCTTATAAAGGAGTTTATAAGCGTAAGGAAAATTAGAAGTATGACTTCTATAAAGGAGAAATTAGTTCAATGTGTTGAACGGATTATAAAGGAGTTTATAAGCGTAAAGAAAATAGAAGTATGACTTCTATGAGAGAAATGTGAATTTTAATTATGGAAGTGTTCCTAAATTAAAAGTTGGCCAAGTGAATAATGTATTTGAAAATTGTGATTTTCATAAACATTATTATGGACTAAATTAAATTAATTCAAGTGTTGAATTAATTAAACACTAGTAGACCTAGTAGAGTCCAAATAATTAAATTAATTCAAGTGTTGAATTAATTATATCATATTGAGTCTTGTAGAGCTCAATTTAAATTAATTATTTAACTTGTGGGACTTGGGTAAATTCAAGTAATGTTTAATTAGTCTCAAATATGTTTGAGATAATCAAATTTAGTCCATGGTTTTTTAATTTTTAAAAACACCATATAACATTGCAAGCATGGGAGGTGGAGAGGTGGAGACAACTTTTTCAAATATCAAGGCTTGGCATGCTCCTTTTACCTTTTGCTTTTTGCAAGACCAAGACAAGTCTTCCTCTCCCAATTTTTGAGATGCAAGGGCCGAAACTTACACACAAAAATTCTCTCCATTTTCTTCAATTTTTGTTTGAGGAAATCTTGCACTTCTCATTGAAAAATCCTCTTAGTTTTCTAGTGCAAATTAAGAGGGGATCTACCTAATTGGTGGTGGGCTTAATAGTTGAGCAAGGAGTGCTCAAAGGAAGCTTGAAGATAGTTTCTACCATTGAAGAGCTAAGGTGTTTACACCTTAGTTGGAGCCCTACATCAATCCTTGTGATTGATAGGTAAAATTCTAAACACACTATGAATGTCATTTTTGTGTTTTATTGTATTTGCTACACAATTTCATGAGGTGGCCGAAAATTCCATGCAAAATTTCGATTATAAACTTCCGTTGCGCTTCCGGTCACCGTAACCGATCCCCTTTCAATATGTTGCTTGAGGCAGTTGGCATGTCCTATTTACGGGGAGATGCTGCCCAAATTTTTTAAAAGTACACATTTTCTCCAAATTATATTTTAAAGCTTCCGCACTAATTATGCATTTTAGTCATGAGTGTTACAGAGTATTTGTTGTGAGCAAAAAAATAAAGAGAGGAGAGACGAGTGAATTTCTTTGGAGTTATCGTGAGCATTGGATGAGGAATATCTTTTATTTCTACTAACATTTTCTTGCAGGTAAAAATCTGAAATTTAAATGGAGAGGGAGGTAGGAGATAGTTCGAACCCGGGTTGTCTAAGGTTCAAATGGAGGTGTTGTTTGGCATTTTAGTCGAATGATGAGGGTTGAGTTGGAGCCATTACATGAGAGGATGAGTAGGCTTGAAGTTAGTACTAGTGGTGGTAAAACTAAGTCTAAAGATTTGGGTACATGAGAAGAAGAGGAGGAGTGGGATTTGGGAGGAGACGAGGAGAGCCAAAATGAGAATGGAGGTAGGAATGGAAGAGGTAGAGGATTTGGTAGAGGAAAAGAGAAGCTGTATGGGGTAGATATGATGGGAATAGGGAAGATGGTAACATGCGTAATATTAACATGAAAATTCCTTCGTTCCATTGGAAATCTGACCCGGAGGCGTACTTAGAGTAGGAAAAGAGGGTAGAGTTTGTATTTGAATGTCACCACTACTCCGAACAAAAGAAGGTTAGTTGGCGGTGTGGAATTCTAGATTATGCTCTCATTTGATGGGATCAATTAGTGACCAATAGAAGGACGTATAATGAGAGACCCATTGAAACTTGGGATGAGATGAAAAGGGTCATGAAGAAGAGGTTTGTGCGCAATCATTATTATAGGGAGATGTTTAAGAGGCTACAAACTTTGAGGCAAGGGTTGAAGAGTGTGGAGGACTATTATAAGGAGATGGAAGTAGTCATGATTAGGGCAAATATTGAGGAAGAGTAGTGAGGCGACGATGGCTCGTTTCTTTGTGGTTTTAACAGGGAAATACATGATCAAGTGAAGCTTAGGCACTACTTGGATCTAGACGAGATGGTGCAAATTGCCATATACGTGGAGCAGCAACTCAAGAGGCGAGGTGTTGGCCGCACTAATCAAGCTGGTGGTTCATCATCTTCTTGGCGATCAAATGTGGTGAAATGTGAGGAGAATAAAGTGGTGACCAAGCCCAAGGTTGAGACCAAACAAGAGGCGCCTAAACAAGGTGTGCAAGGTAAATCTGAAACTTTTCTTACTCGAGCAAGAGATACTAGAAGTTTTAGCTGTCAAGGGTTGGGTCATATTGCTAGTGAATGTCCTAATAAAAGGGTGATGATTTTAAATCACTATGGTGAGTATGAATCGCATAGTGAGGGTGATGATGATGATGAGATGCCTGAATTAGAGGATCCTGATGAGGGATATGAGGCGGTTGTAGGTGAAGTACTAGTGACTAGGCGAATCATGAGTGCCCAAGTCAGGAGAAGGATACTAACCAAAGGAAGAACTTGTTTCCACACTAGGAGTTTTGTAAATCAAAAGGTTTGCAATCTAATCATAGATGGGGGGAGTTGCACCAATGTGGCTAGTAGTGAGATGGTGGAAAAATTGGGTTTACCTACATTAAAGCATCCTCAACCATATAGGCTTCAATGGTTGAATGATTGTGCGGAGGTGAAGGTGAACAAACAAGTGTTGGTGTCTTTTTCTTTTGGAAAGTATGTGGATGAGGTCTTGTGTGATGTGGTGCCCATGCATGCTTGTCATATCTTGTTGGGTAGGCCGTTGCAATATGATAGGCGGGTGACACGTGATGAGTTCAAGAATAAGTACTCATTTGTATTGAAAAAGGATTCCATTGTATTACTTCCATTGTCCCCAAAGCAAGTGTTGGAGGACCAATTTGAAAAAAAGGAGAGATGAGGCCGAAAAAAGGAATGAACAAAAAAGTTAGACGGCCTTTGAAAACAAAAATGAGATGGCTGGAAAAAAGAGAGATAAAAAGAGTGAGATAGCCATACAAAACAAGAAAGAGAGGAAAGAAAATGTGGGAAAAGAAAATGAGAGGAAATAGGCAAAAAAAAAAAAACATATATGACCCAAAAAGGTGAGTTGAATCAATTGTTGCACACACATGAACCACTTGTGTTAATGATTTTTAAGGAGATCCTCCTTAATACAAGTGATATAGTCGGGTCCCTTCCGAGCATTGTTGTTTCACTTTTGCAGGAGTTCGATGATATATTTCCCGGAGGAGCTACCTCAAGGACTACAACCATTGAGGGGATTGAGCACCAGATTGATTTGTACTCGGGAGTGCATTGCCGAATCGTCCAGCTTATAGGTGAAATTCGGAGGAGACTAGGGATCTTCAACGACAGGTAAGTGAGTTGTTAGATAGAGGTTTTGTGAATGAGTCCATGTCACCTTGTGCTGTACCTGTTATATTAGTTCCTAAGAAAGATGGCTCATGGCGTATGTGTGTAGATTGTAGGGCAATTATAATATAACCATCAAGTATAGGCATCTTATACAAAGACTAGATGATATGTTAGATGAATTGCATGGTGCTTGTATCTTTAGCAAAATTGATTTGAAGAGTGGTTTATCACCAAATTAGGATGAGGGAAGGTGATGAGTGGAAAACTGCATTTATAACCAAATATGGGTTATATGAGTGGATGGCATGCCTTTTGGCTTAACTAACGCTCCTAGCACCTTTATGAGGTTAATGAACCATGTCTTGCGTGCATACATAGGAAAATTTGTTGTTGTTTACTTTGATGATATCCTAGTATATAGCAAAGACTTGATGAGCATGTTGGTCACTTGAAACTTGTGCTAATCACCTTAAGGGCTGAAAATCTATATGCTAACTTAAAAAAATGTGATTTTTGTGCAAGAAACTTGTCTTTCTTTGTTTTGTGGTAAGCTCACAGAGGATACAAGTGGATGAAGACAAGGTAAGTTCTATTCGAGATTCGCCATCGCCTACTACTGTTGGTCAAGTCTGAAGTTTCATGGACTTGCAAGCTTCTATAGGAGGTTTGTTAAGGATTTTAGCACACTGGCAGCACTGATGATGGCGGTAATCAAGAAGAACGTTCCATTGCATTGGGGCGAGGAGCAAGAGAAGTCCTTTAATATTATCAAGAAAAAATTGATTAATGCTTCTTTACTTGTTTTACCCTTATTTTGCTAATACTTTTGAAATTGAATGTGATGCTTCAGGTGTAGGTATTGGTGGAGTGTTGATGCAAGGAGGGCGGCCGGTGATGTACTTTAGTGAGAAGCTCAATGGAGCAGCGCTGAACTATCACACGTATGACAAGGAGTTCTACGCGCTCGTGAGGACCCTAGAGATGTGGCAGCACTACTTAAGGCCTAAGGAGTTTGTGATTCATACGGATCATGAGTCTCGAAAGCACCTTAAGGTCAACAAAAGCTGAACAAGCGGCATGCTAAGTGGGTGGAATTCATAGAGACATTCCCCTACATAATCAAGTACAAACAAGGTAAGGGAAAATGTAGTAGCCGACGCACTATGACGGAGGTACGTACTAATCTCTACTTTGGAGTCAAAAATTTTGGGGTTTGAGCATGTGAAAGAGTTGTATGTGCTAGATGAGGACTTTAAGGGTGTATTTGAAACATGTATGCATGGTCCACATGATAAATTTTATTTGCATCATGGTTTCTTATTTAGAGAAAATAAGTTGTGCATTCCTAAATCTTCAATTCGTGAATTACTTGTTAGGGAAGCACATGGGGGTGGTTTGATGGGGCATTTTGGTGTGGCCAAAACTTTAAGTGCATTGCATGAACATTTCTATTGGCCACATATGAAACATGATGTTGAGCGAGTATGTGATAAGTGCATAACGTGTAGGCAAGCTAAATCTAGAACACAACCACATGGATTGTATACACCACTTCCCGTTCCTAGTGAACCTTGGGTTGATATTTCTATGGACTGTTTTGGGGTTGCCTAGGACAAAGAAGGGGAGGGATTCTATATTTGTTGTTGTGGATAGATTTTCTAAGATGACACATTTATTGCTTGTCACAAGACCGATGATGCTTCTAACATTGCGGACTTATTCTTTAGAGAAGTCGTTAGGCTGCATGGTATGCCTAGGACTATCGTGTCTGATCGCGATGTTAAGTTTTTGAGTTATTTTTGGAAGACATTGTGGGATAAACTTGGCACAAAACTGTTGTTCTCTACTAATTGTCATCCTCAAACGGATGGACAAACTGAAGTTGTTAATAGAACATTAGGAACACTTTTGCGTGCTATACATAAGAAGAACTTAAAGAATTGGGAAAATTGTTTGCCTTTTGTTGAATTTTCTTAGAATCGCAGTGTGCATTCTACTACAAATTATTTGCCATTTGATATTGTGTATGATTTTAATCCTTTAATTCCGTTGGATTTGATGTCTTTACCATTGAGTGAAAGGTTAAACATGGATGGCATAAAGAAGGCTGAATTTGTTAGGAGTTTGCATGAAAAGGCCAAGACCAACATTGAGAAGAAAAAGGAGCAATATGCCAAGCAAGCCAACAAGGGGAAGAAGAAGGTGATATTTGATAAAGGTGATTGGGTATGGCTGCACTTGTGGAAGGAATTTCCCCGAGAAGAGGCGCTCGAAACTACTACCTAGGGGAGATGGACCATTCCAAGTCCTTGAAAAGATCAATGACAACGCCTACAAACTTGATCTACCAGGTGAGTATAACGTAAGTTCTACTTGTAATGTTAGTGATTTGTCGTTATTTTGTGAAGGTGATGAACAAGATTTGAGGACAAATCTTTTCAAGAAAGGGAGGATGATGCGAACGCGGTGGTAACGCGGGTGGTCAAGCTCCAAGGAAAGCATGGGATCCGTTAGAGTTGCCAGAGGGACCAATCACGAGGGGACATCTGAAGATATTCAAAGAAGCATTGAATGGGCTTATGAGCTATCAAGGAGGGTTTATGTACAAGGAGCAAAGTGCCGAAGGGTTTATGATGCATGGGAGTGAGTTCGGGAACCAAAGGAATATTATTCAAGCATATTTTGAAGGACCGAGGCTACACGGACCCGAGCACGGACCTTTACACGGGGTCCGTGTACATCACACCTGAGAATGAAGAAATCCAGAGTTTACATGGACCCAGGCACGGACCTGTACACGGGATCCGTGTCCATCACAGAACCTACACGGACCCAACTCCGGACCTTGACACGGGGTCCGTGTATGAGACGGCTTGGCGATAAACTTTACTTCTTTAGCGTTTTGATTTGTTTGGCAACTAGATATTGTTATCCTTTTTATATGTAAAACATAATGGACGAAAATCAACACAATTATTCAGATTATTATTGATAGTTTATCAAACTTTCAGATTTTTCTCTCAACTTTCAAGGCTTTTGCTTTGTTCTTCAAAATCAAACTTATCAAAGTTTTACTTTGTGGCGTTTGTCGATCATTCTTACGCGGATTGTCAAAGACGAGTTCTTTGAAGGTTCGTTCTAATTTTGATTGTTTTCATCGTGATTCTTTATTACTAAACCTCATAGTTTAGGGGTGAAAATCACATCATACTTGATTCAAAAGAACGGGACAACACAACACGATCCTTGTTCGTATTTGAATTGAGCGCGATTCGATTTTTAATCGGGTTTGCTTTTCATTCGCACGAGGGCTCATATCAATAACAAACTAATGTTCATTCACTACATATCAGTGATGAAAGTCAACTCTACTTCTGGGTTCGAATCTTCACTCTAATCTCAATCTCTCATCCTCTTCTCGACCCTGATCCTGTCCCACCTGTTGTCATGCACACATACAAACACAACAACAGCCGGATAACTCCGGTGAGAAATATATTCCCAGTATAAACAACATATACGTGCAATCATATAAGCAGATATAAAAGCATGGAACAGTTATCATAACATGTATCATAATCTGAAAGACATGAATCGATATAAAACTGTAAATCAAACTCTTGACTCATAATCTCTGACTCGACTCTTCTCTAGAATAGGGATCCCGATCGAATAAGAACGCAACAATCTCCCATCTACTCTTCCCGGCTAGATGGTGGTACGTTCTTATTCCCAGACTTTGGCATTCTGTATCGAATTTCTACAATAGGAGTCGATCTAATCCTAAGCAACATCGATATCACCAAATGTCCAGTAACTTGGCACATCTGCCAATGACATGGCACATTTGCCATAGAATCAATACATGCTTTGCTATAAATCAATAGACTAAGCACATCAATCTCATGAATTGAAAACATTAATGCAATATAACAAAGTATGTGGTTTTGAGAAACTCAAGTCGAATCTAACTCGAGTCGTATCTTCCCGGTTTAACATTGATTTATACCTTTGTTTTGTCGATCTGACGAAGTCGAAGTCTTGAATTCGAAGCTGTCAATACTCAATCTGGCAATGACATTACTGAGGAGTACAATATCAATATACAACCCAACCAATACTGGATATAATCAGAATTCAATCTAATTCTGTTTCGACGGCATAACAGCACAATCTCGATATACCCAGCAATACAATATCAGCAGATACAAATCATAACTCATAATCGATAACAAACACAATCTGATACCAAATATGTATATTCTCAATCAATTCAATCTGAAAATGATAACAATTTCATACGGTATCTGTTCTTAAATATGATTTCAATTATACAATTATTACAATATCAGGAACAAATAATATAGATCAAATCATGATTCCTTCAATACAATATTTCCAATTATGCTGAAAAAAAAATAAACTCACATATTCTTGAAGCTCTTACCGAGGGAAGCACTGTACCAAATTCGGATTGAAATTCTAACGGCTGGATCTTGTACAATCACAAATCTAAGAGATGAAGGAAAACTTGAGAATTCCCTGGTTTGTCTAGTTTTCTTCTTGTTCTTAAGGTCTGAATGAAGGAAATGCATTTGTTTATATCTAATATGCATGCCAAGGACATGTGGCTCGATCTTCATGCTGCACAGTCTTGTGCATGTGCGCGACCCTCATCGGCGCATATGCGCGAGACCTACTGGTCTCGGCATTCATGAATTCTTCTGCTCGCGCCCTATCTTCGCGCATATGCGCGAGACCTACTGTCTTGGCACTTGAAAATTCTACATGCTCGCGCATATGCGCGAAGCATATGCGCACCCCTTCTCGCACATATGCGCGAGGTCTTCTTCCTCAACAATGGTCCTTCGCGCATATGCGCGCCTCTTTGCCGCGCATGTGCGCGAAGTCTGCTGTATTCCAAAATGTAATACTCATCCTTTATCAATTCTGGTCTCGGAGTAGTCCTTCTATAATAACATCAACTCATAGTCAATAATCTCAGATTAAAGAATAAAAATCTCGGGCATTACAATTCTCCCCCTCAAAGATCTGATTTCGTCCCCGAAATCACAGGCAATCAAATCACATACAAGAAGGAGATATATGGAAGCTAATTAAGAAAACTCACATCAGTGAAATAACTCTGGAAATTTCTGTCTCATATCTGATTCAGTTTCCCAAGTTGTTTCTTCAATGCCATGAAGACTCCATTGAACTTTCACAAGCGGAATAGTCTTCGTTCTGAGCTACTTTTCTTTACGATCGAGAATCTGAATCGGTTTTTCAAAATAACTCAGAGTTTCATCAAGTTCTGCCTCGTCTGGCTGAAGAACATGAGAAGTATCAGGCAGATATTTCCGCAGCATAGATACATGAAAGACGTCATGTGTCCCAGATAGAGAAGGAGGAATAGCAAGTCGATAGGCATGGGTACCTATCTTCTCCAGAATCTCATAAGGACCGATGTAACGAGGAGACAACTTTCCTCTCTTGTAAAATCTGACAATGCCTCTGCAAGAAGAAATCTTCAAAAATACTCTGTCTCCTGTCTCAAATACCAACAGTCGTCATCAAACATTGGCATATTTGGCCTGTCTGTCCTGAGCTGTCTTCATTCTCTTCTGAATCAGTTTCACTTTCTCAGTCATATCTCGAATCACATCAAGCCCAAGTTAAGGTACCTCAGATATCTCATTCCAATAAAGAGAGGATCTGCACTTCTTGCCATACAATGCTTCAAACGGAGCTATCTCTATACTCGTCTAATAGCCGTTGTTGTACGAAAATTCAAAAAGTGGCAAAGAATCTTGCCAACTAGTGCCAAAATCTAGCACTACAGCTCTCAGCATATCCTCCAATGTCTGGATAGTCCGCTCTGACTGTCCGTCGGTCTGAGGATGATATGCAGTACTGAAATGCAATTTCGTACCTAGAGCTTGTTGCAAACTGTGCCAAAAGTGTGAAGTAAATCGAAGATCACGATCTGATACAATAAACTTTGGCACACCATGCAATCTGACCACTTCTCTAACATAAATCACTGCCATATGGTCATGTCTGTACGGAATAAAACATGTTGATTTGGTCAATCTGTCAATAATAACCCAAATCGCATCGCAACCTCTGGAGGATCGTGGTAGCTTCGTCACAAAATCCATAGAAATGTGATTCAATTTCCATTCTGGAATAGATAAGCTATGCAACAAACCTCCTGGTTTCTTTCTTTCTGCTTTCACCTGTTGGCAATTCAAACATCAAGATACAAATTCTGCAACGTCTGATTTCATTTGTTTCCACCAAAACTGTTTCTTCAGATCATTGTACATTTTTTTGCCACTAGGATGAACACTGAAACGACTACAATGCGCCTCTGCCAAAATCTGCTGTTTCAAATCTGAAACATCTGGCACAACTAGTCGATTATTCACATATAATACATCATTACGAACATGATATTCTGATTGATGCCCTGATCATACCATCAATATCGAGTTCTGAACATTCTGATCAACTTTCTGTGCTTCTTTAGTTCTAACAATCAACTCTGGTTCAACTTGAATGGCATTCAATCTCAGAGTTTGACAATCTGTCTCAAATATTAATCCAGAAAGACAGCAATCTTGAATCAAATTCGAAACACCAATCGTCGATAAGGATAAAGAATATACCTTTCGACTTAATGCATCAGCTGCTGCATTCGATTTTCTCGTATAATATTTGATTTGACAATCAAAATCTTTCAATAAATCAAGCCATCTTCGTTGTCTCATATTCAATTCTGACTATGAAATAGATTGATATGAATATGGCTAGGCACTGTGTGCAAATGTTTGGGGGAAGATTTAAGTGGCGTTGTTGTTTTGGACTTTCAAGCTTGATTGTGATTAAAGATGATGAATCAAGCATATTTAAGCAAGTGGTTGAGTTCAACAAAGAATATAATGAAGGAGTTCCGAACAACCAAGCATGTGAGTGCGAAATGGTCCGAGAGTACAGCGGTTGGCAAGCACCAGCGCAAGAAGACGCGCAGTGGCGCGCGCGCAGGACAGAACAACCTGCGCCACCGCACCACAAGTGGCGCCCCCGCGCGCAAGGGCGCGTATCCGCGCGACAACCAGCGCTGCCGCGCGTGGCTTCCTGGTCAAGAGCAGATCATGTGCACAAAGCTGAGCAGAATGACAGCACAGGCCGCGCGATCGCGGGTAAAGTCACGCAGCGCGCAACCATGCGCGTGCCACAGCGCGTAATTTGGTGCCACCGCGCGCCTTGACAGAATTGTGCGCGCCCTGGCGCGAGATCACGAGCTACCGCGCGACCTTCCGTATAGAATTTGTTCACAACTTTCTTTAGGACTTTTTACACTACTTTTCATTTAATAATTATTATATATTCAGTGTACATGAATGATGAACGAACCAATTCAGATTGATAAAAATATTTTGAGGAGTTTCTCTGAATTCTCAAGGCTTTTAAAGCTTTGTTCAAAATCAAATCAATCTTATCAAAGATTGCATCTTTGTGGCGTTTGTCGATTGTTTTTCGCACGGATTGTCAAAACAAGTTGATATGAATCTTTGTACGAGCGAATAGCAAACACGATTAAAATCGAATCGCGCCCTCAATTCAATAACGAACAAAGAATCGTTGTGTTGTCCTGATCTTTTTGAACAAGTAAGTGTGTAATATTCACCTCTAAATCACGAAAAATTTAGAAACAAATATTAACGAAGAATAAACAATCGAAATTCAAGCGAACCTTCAAAGAACTCGTCTTTGACAATCCGAGTGAAGAACAATCGACAAACGCCACAAAGTATTAAACTTTGATAAGTTTGATTTGAGAAACACACGAATGTGTATACAAAGCCATGCTTTGAAAAAATTGAGAGAAAACTCAAAACTATGATTTAAACTCAATAAATAATGTATTGTACAATGATAAATTCGTCCATATATTCATCCCAAAATCAAAAGATAACAAAAAGATAACTAGGTAACAAAATCTGCACCAAATCTTCGCAAATATTGTAGGACACGGACCCCGTGTAGGCCTCCGGGTAAGGGTCGGTGTACACTTGGGAAAATACTCTCCGGAAAACAATGGACATGGGCCCCGTGTAGGGGTTCGGAGCGGGGTCCGTGTAGGCTCGGGAATTCTTCATCCTCGGCTGTAATGTGCACGGACCCCGTGTACAGGTCTGTGTAGACTCGGCCTTGTTTTAATGGTATTCGTTTGGCCTTCAAGTTCACTCCCATGCCTCACGACTCCTTCAACCTTGCTTGCAAGCTCTTCTTGATCGTCCATGAGTCCATGCATTGCATCCTTGAATCTTCTTCCAACCATTAGCATGTCATGCCCGGTCAGATTCATATCATACTCCCCTTCTTCAAAAAGATTTGTCCTCAAATCTTGCTCACCTACGCAAAAGTGAAGCAAGTTAGTAATAAGAAAGATTAAATTATCAACATGCTTACCTTTAAACTTAAGTTTGTAGGTGCTATTGTTAGCTTGCTCCCTCAGCACTGGAAACTCCAACATCACCGTTGTCTTTCCTATAAACTCATACATTGCTCCATACGATAAATGAATAACGATACAAAATGACATTAATAAAATCTTATTAAGCATAACGAAAATTAAGTTCCTCCCTTTCTTAGACCTAGTTAACGCACAAATGAAATCCATACACGTGTACGATTATAGCTCACTAGGAATAAGACGTAGTTCATGCATGATAAATGAATCTAGCCGAAATGTCAATCTCTTATATGCAATGCATGTTCCACCATCCCACTCAACATACCTCTTCATATGTAACCAACACATATAATCATGCATTTTATCAAAGATAAAAACACCACTATATGCACCACCAGTAAGTAACTCATGCAATGAATATATAATGAAGAATTTATTCTCCTTAAAGTTGTACTCATTATGAACATAAAAATTCTGATATTCATTCATGCTCTTTCCAACGCCAACATCAGAAAAATATGAATCATGCAAATAGAACACACTTAATGTACTATCCATGTAATAATTTAGCTCATCACAAATATTTGAACAAAATGCATACAATTCATTGTCATAACAAAAACTCATCAATTTCACAACTCTTGAAAAATCACAATGACTAACATTTAAATTTGATCTATTCAATATGTCATCATTCTCAAATCTATGACACCAAGGCAACAAGGTTAAATCACAATTATACCTCATAAATATCACATTTTCAACCCGTTCTCCCAATTCATGAAAACAAAGCGACAATGAATTAAGGTAAGGAAGTAAATCATACCTCGTGGTTGTTGCGTTGGCAAATAACCTTACCTCACCTTGATTGCACCCAACGTCATGCGGATCATCCCATTGCATCTTACTACCATCAACACTTGCTCTCCTTCTCATCATGACATTACCATAATCCTGAAAAGACAAAGTAAAAATGCTCGGGATTGAACCGGCTATATCATCACAGTAATAATAAACCTCTTTGTACAAAGGTACTTTAAGGGGTTTATACAAAAGTAAATAACTCTCATCCTCACTCTTTTCGCTCTATTGGGCCTTTAATTCATTTTTCTTTTCTTTTTCTTTGGCCTCTTTTTCTTTCATCTCATTTTTTTCATATTTTTTTGTTTTCATGGCCATCTCACTCTTTTGATCACTCATTCGTTCGGCCATTTTAAATTCTTTTTCACTCTCACAATTAAATTGCAGTTGATCATCAGTAATTACAATTGAAATAGGTTGATCAAGAAAGGTACATGATGAATCATAACATGTGTGCAACAAATTATTACTACTTTCTTCTTTCTCCTCCATAGCACACACATTAGAAGAAAATTTACCATCTAAGGATTCACTCTCCACAGCACAACATTCTATGCTCAAGTCAGAAATCAGTGGAGTACCAACCTCCTCAATTCTCTCAATCTCCACTTTAGGTTCAACAACAATGCTAACTGCAACTCCACATTCGACTGCATCCTTAGATTCACATTCAACTCTAGAACCCAGTACATTCACCTCCTCAATTGGACATTGGCTAATATCATGTCCAAACTCTAAACACCAAATACATTGAATATCATAAGTACTAACATTTGAAATTTTAGATGTACCTTGATACCCATGCTTCAAAACCAACTTCGGTCTAGTCATGACCTTTTTCTCCTCACTCGACCTTCGTGCGGATGTCAAAAACTCCTTCCACGAGTCACTTCCATGCCTACCACTCGATTTGCGCCTCCTATCATCACCTGATACCAGGCGTGGTGCTCCACTCTCCTTGAATCTCCTAGCACAATCAACTTCACGTGGATCATCCATTCCACACCGCCTATATTTCTCACGAACGAGTTTAAACTCCTTCTCCCACATTTTATCCCACCCTCCTAATATTAATTGAAATTGACGATCTTCAATCATTATACCTGCAAGAAAAGGTTAGTATTAAACAATAAAAGATAAGTTTCCTCACCACGAATCCTCACCAGTCACTCCAATGAAAATTCACTCGACTCTTTTTTTTTTCTCTCTTTTTTTTTGTCCTCACTACAAAACCTCGCAGGTCACTCCAAGAAATACACTCGCCCTCAAGTATTTTCACTCGAATTTGAGAGTTCTCTCGTAGGGTACAGTTTCAGGCTTTGTAGCTCGTGTGCATCAAACCCACAAGTTCAATCTTCACGACACTTGCAAACTGACTTACACAGACTGCGTAAAACAAGAAATTTGAATTTTTTTTTTCCTCTTGCACAAGATGGATTTGTGCACACGAAAAAAAAGAAAAAAATTTCTGAAATTTCGAAAATCAATGATTCACGAAAGATGAAGAACGAACGGATAAAACAGATCTGATTCAAACGAAAGATAAACACAGATCTGAAAAAAAATAAAAAGGATAAACTTACTTTAATCAAAGGGAAACTAAAGCTCTGATACCAAATGATATGAATCTTTGTACGAGCGAATAGCAAACACGATTAAAATCGAATTGCGCCCTCATTTCAATAACGAACAAAGAATCGTTGTATTGTCATGATCTTTTTGAACAAGTAAGTGTGTTATATTTACCTCTAAATCACGAAGAATTTAGCAACAAATATAACGAAGGATAAACAATCGAAATTCAAACGAACCTTCAAAGAACTCGTCTTTGACAATCCGAGTGAAGAACAATCGACAAACGCCCCAAATTATTAAACTTTGATATGTTTGATTTGAGAAACACACGAATGTGTATACAAACCACGATTTGAAAAAGTTGAGAGAAAACTCAAAACTATGATTAAAATTCAATGAATAATGTATTGTACAATGATAAATTCGTCCATATATTCATCCCAAAATCAAAAGATAACAAAAAGATAACTAGGTAACAAAATCTGCACCAAATCTTCGCAAATATAGTAGGACACGGACCCCGTGTAGGCCTCCGGGTAAGGGTCCGTGTACACTCGGGAAAATACTCTCCGGAAAACAATGGACATGGACCCCGTGTAGGGGTCCGGAGCGGGGTCCGTGTAGGCTCGTGAATTTTTCATCCTCGGCTGTAATGGGCACGGACCCCGTGTACAAGTCCGTGTAGACTCGGCCGTGTTTTAATGGTATTCGTTTGGCATTCAAGCTCACTCCCATGCCTCGCGACTCCTTCAACCTTGCTTGCAAGCTCTTCTTGATCGCCCATGAGTCCATGCAATGCATCCTTGAATCTTTTTCCAACCATTAGCATGTCATGCCCGGTGAGATTCATATCACAAGTTCTTTGAAGGTTCATTTGAAATTCGATTGTTATTATCGTTGATATTTGTTGCTAAGTTTTAATCACTTAGAGGTGAATATCACAAATCGTTACTTGTTTCAAAAGATCGGGACAACACAATCGATCCTTGTTTGATATTGAATTGAGGGCGCGATTCTAATTAATCGCGTTTTCTTTCATTCGTACGAGGATTCGCATCATTTGGTATCAGAGCTTTTGGTTCTTTTTGATTCAAGTAAGTTATCAATGCTATTTTCAGATCTGTTTAAAATTTCGTTTTGTTCTCAGATCTGTTATCCTTTCGTTGCTATTTTCAGATCTGTCTAAAAATAAAAAAAAATCCGTTGTGTTATCAGATCTGTGTTATCCTTTTGTTTCTATTTTTAGATCTGTTTAAAATTTCATTCTGTTCTCAGATCTGTGTTATCTTTTCGTTTTTATTCAAGATCTTTGTAAAACTTCGATTCTATTTTCAGATCCGTGTTATCCTTTGTATTGTTTTAAGTTCTGCGTTATTCTAGTGTTCTTTGTTTTGTGCAGTCCAAGTGAGACAGTTGCGAGTGTCCACGAGTTGAATCTTGTTAGTTTGATATACAAGTACAAATCTTGAGCACATCTTAGAGAGAACTATCAAATTCGAGTGAAAATCACTTGAGTGCGAGCGTTATTTCTTTGGAGTGACCGGTGAGTATTTTGTAGTGAGAAAAAAAAAGAGGAGAGTCGAGTGAATTTTCATTGGAGTGACCAGTGAGGATTCGTGGTGAGAAAACTCATCTTTTATTGTTTTATACTAACCTTTTCTTGCAGGTATAATGGTTGACGATCGTCAATTTCAAACAATGTTGAGAGGGTTGGATAGAATATGGGAGAAAGAGTTTAAGCCTCTACGAAAAAAATATAGGAGGTGTGAAGAAGAGGAAATACATGATAGGCAATATGATGAGGATAGGCAGCGTAGAAGATTTGGAGGGAATAGATCGTTGTATTTGCATCGTGATGATGATAGGGGATGTGAGGAGAGTAGTGGGTTGTAATGCCCGGGATTATATTTACTGTAATCTGAGATTAATATGAAATGATTCATGGATTAATTAAGGTAAATATAGATGGAATGGATTAGGCCGGGAAAGACGCGAAAATATGTGCGAGGGAGGTGCTATTCGCGCATATGCGTGAGCTAGTGCGCACACATGCGCGATTCGGGCAGAAGACCCCGCGCATATGCGCGGCGTGAGGGCTCGCATATGCGCGAGGTGTCCAGTAACCAAAGTGATTGTCCAGAGGACCTCTCGCATATGCGCCGGCAAAGGCGCGCATATGCGCGAGTGGTAGAATGCACGAGACAGTAGGTCTCGCTCATATGAGCGACTTATGTGCGCGCATATGCGCGAGCAGTCCAGTAGCTGATTTTCGGATAGAGCTTCCAGCGCAGATGCGCGGGGCTTAGGCGCGCATATGCGCGCAACATGCAGAAGGAAAATAAGCCACTTGGTCTTGGAATGCTCGAAGATGTATATATATGTATATATCATGAATTCGTTTCAGAATTCAGAAGAAACGAAGAACAGGAAATTGGGAAAGCTTTCAAAATCCTTACGCCTTTTTATTTTAATCCGTCCGTCAGATTTTGAATCCGACTTCAGTACTGGGTTCCTAGCGACGACAGCTACAACTGGACGTAAGTGTTGTTACGTTTATATATGATTTGAAATTATGATATTAACAGAATTGAAGAGGAAATACATGATAGGCAATATGATGAGGAAAGGCAACGTAGAAGATTTGGAGGGAATAGATCGTTGTATTTGCATCGTGATAATGATAGGGGATGTGAGGAGAGTAGTGGGTTGTAATGCCCGGGATTATATTTACTGTAATCTGAGATTAATCTGAAATGATTCATGGATTAATTAAGGTAAATATAGATGGAATGGATTAGGCCGGGAAAGACGCGAAAATATGTGCGAGGGAGGTGCAATTCGCGCATATGCGCGACCTAGTGCGTACACATGCGTGATTCGGGCAGAAGACCCCGCGCATATGCGCGGCGTGAGGGCGCGCATATGCGCGAGGTGTTCAGTAACCAAAGTGATTGTCCAGAGGACCTCGCGCATATGCGCCGGCGGAAGGTGCGCATATGCGCGAGTGGTAGAATGCACGAGACAGTAGGTCTCGCGCATATACGCGACTTATGTGCGCGGATATGCGCGAGCAGTCCAGTAGCTGATTTTCGGATAGAGCTTCCGACGCATATGCGCAGGGCTTAGGCGCGTATATGCGCGCAACATGCAGAAGGAAAATAAGCCACTTGGTCTTGGAATGCTCGAAGATGTATATATATGTATATATCATGAATTCGTTTCAGAATTCAGAAGAAACGAAGAAAAGGAAATTAGGAAAGCTTTTGAAATCCTTATGTAATATCCAAGCTTGGTGTACGGTACGGTTTAAGATTTCGTACGATTATTGACTATTTGGTTGAGTTTAAGTATAGTTTTGATGTTAAGAGTTGCGATTTATGTTTTATAGCATTGTTGTTATTAGTTGTTGTGTAGTTGTATTGTATCAGCGTTGCGATTCGATTTTAGTTGCATAGAGTTTGTTGTTGGCTTCAGGTGACAGTGCACCCGCGATCTTTAATTCAGATTTTTGATGAGATTGCCGAAGTCACACCGCACCCGCGGTGTAAAGGTTACCGCACCCGCGGTCGTCATGTTTGGATTTTTGGTTGGAATGCCGAAGGCATAGCGCACCCGCGGTGCAAGGTGTAGCGCACCTGCGGTGTTAGGGCAGAGACCAGAGCGCAACCGCGGTCAGTTTTACAGCGCACCCGCGGTCGTCATTTATGGATTTTTTTGATGTATTGCCGAAGGCACACCGCACCCGCGGTGAAGATGCTAGCGCACCTGCGGTCCGTGTACAGTAAAAGCGTGTTTTTGAGATTTAAGTGATATAAGGCATGGGTTAGCTCACCTTTTCTCATTCTTTTCCCTCACTTATCGTTTTCAGCTCTTGGGAGACTAGGGTTTCTACATTTCTTCCTTTCATTTCCTTGATTCAAGCTTCTTGTTGGTTATTTGTGGTGAGATTAAGGTTCTTGTGGGTTCAAGGAGCTAAGGTAAGCTTATGGGTTTGTTTATTTCTTGGTTTTGGTGTTGGGAGAAGTATTGGGTTTGGTGATGGTTTTGGTTTTATGGATTAATTGATATGGGTTTATGATTATTGAGATGTTGATGGTTCAATACATGGTTTTTTGTTGTAGGTTGTGTACCAAGAGATATATTCAAGGGTTTTATTGGTTGTAAGTGGAATTCATTTCCTTGTGCTCACATGATAATATATGTATGGTGTTACAATGGTTTTAACATGTTATTCCCTTCCATTTGATTCATGCTATGTATTAATACACTTTGTTGTATATTAGAGGCATTTTATGTCTCAATTATGTCAAAGGGAATACAAAAGAAAAGAGTATGCAAAGTGTTTGATTTAATGTCCAAAAGAGAGTTTAAATGATTTATTGGATTGATAGATACATAGTCAGAGATTGCATGCAATTAGTTGATCAACGACCATTGGCTTATATCCCTCAGAGTTATCGATGTATATCGATGGGATATAGGTACAGAGACAGAGATACTATATAGATATCAATCCAACAGAGAAAAGAGAAATACCATCTTATTGTTATATTATGCTATGTTATTCATGTTCCAAGAGTTGATGGTATTTAATGTTTTCAAAGTCATGTTTTCAGAGTATGATATGTATTCATTGCTATGTAAGAATTCCACTTGCTGAGTTTTATACTCATTTCAGTTATTTCATGTGATGGAGATAAGAGCGACGGGCCGGGACGTTGATTGTGGGCCGGAGTCATATGCATATAGAGAAGGAAGGAAGAAAACTATTTTGATAGCATTTTTGACATGATCACAAAAATGATATTTTGTATTTTTGTTGTATCATTTGTTTGATCATGTATATACTTTTGATTATACATTGACATGTATTTTAAATCCTTCTTTCTTTTTAGAAAATTTTAAATTCCGCTGTTATTTTAACAAAACCGGTCGAGGGGGTTACATTTAGTGGTATCAGATCACCGTTCTTCGGACCAATGCACATGACTTCGTCTACTTTCAACAGTCCGGGTATGTCTTCTTCTACATCTATTCATTGTTATCTATTGATATGTATTGTGTGAGCACATTGTAGGAGTTATGCCTCTTAAGAGGAAAGCTGCAGAGGGTGAGGATAGTTCTTCCTCTAGAGTTGTCGATGAGTTTGACAAGTTATTGAAAGAGCAAGCTAAGGTCCACAGTGAGCAGCTCCAACAGTTACTATGTTTGCAAGGTACAGGTCAAGGTAGAGGTCAAGTGAGAGGCCAAGTGGCACAAGCAGTTGGTACTGATGGGATCTTTACTGCTTTCAAGAGGATGGATCCGCCTGAATTTGCAGGAAGCACTGATCCATTGGTGGCAGTAGAGTGGATCAAGGCACTTGAGGCTATTTTTGATCATCTCAACTATGCAGACAAAGACAGAGTTGGATGTGCAGTGTTCATGTTAGTCAAGGCTGCACGCATTTGGTGGAATGCTACCTGGGTTAGTGTGGATGTTCCGTCATTGAAGTGGTTAGAGTTCACTGATCTTTTCTATGACAAGTATTTCCCAGACGCACTTCGTGCTAGGAAGGTGACCGAGTTCTTGGAGCTTCGACAGGGAGGTATGAATGTTGATGAGTACATTCTGAAATTCGAGGAGGGCTGTCTGTTTGCCCCGTATATTGCTTCCAATGACAAAGACAAAGGTGCTCGTTTCATTAGAGGCCTTAGAGCAGAAATCAGAATGGACATTAATATGTCGAAGGCTGTGACATTCAAAGAGATTGTGGCTAAGGCTCTGTTGGCCGAGCAAGATGAGAAAGACATTGCTAGGGAGAGACAAGCGAGGCAGCATGCCATTGCTCAAAGAGGCCAAGGTTCAAGTCAAAGAGGAAAGGGCAGTTTCAAAGGGAAAGGCAAGTTAGAGCCGAGTCCTAAACCACCGGCAGTTCCATTTGATCCCAAGAAGCAATTGTGTCCCAAGTGCGGTAGGCATCATCGGGGAGAGTGCAGATTTGGTACTCATACTTGCTACAGATGTGGCACTGCAGGCCATATTGCCAAGGATTGTCCCAGAGGATTGGGTAAAGAGAAGGTGCAGGGACGCATCTTCACCATGACGAATGAAGGTATAAACCATGATTCTTCTGTGATCTCTAGCACTATTTTAATTTCAGGCAGAGTAGCTATGACATTGATTGATACAGGTGCTACTCATTCTTTTATGTCTGAACTATTTTTGAGATCTTTGGGTTTAGTTCCTTCTGTTCTTCCCCTCCAGTTTAATGTTGTATTGCCTTTGTGAGATGTGTTGTGCCCGACGTCTATTTTGTATGCGTGTTCCGTTCAAATTGATGAACGAGTGGTTTATGCCGATTTGATTGTTATCCCGATGGTTGCGTTTGATATTATACTTGGCATGGATTGGCTATCAACCTATCGTGCAGTGATAGATTGCGTTGCTAAGACGGTGAAATTTGCAGATGATGGCAATAGGGAAGGTATGCTCGCCAGTGCAGGTACTTCGCTGGTCCTTCCTTTTATTTCATGTCTTGAGGCTAAGAAGTTGTTGTTTAGGGGTTGTGATGGGTTTTTGGCTTCGATTGTTGATGTGGATAGAATTGTGAAATTGAATATTGATGATATTGATGTGGTGAGAGATTTCCCTGATGTTTTTGAGGATGATGTGCCGGGTTTGCCGCCGGACAGAGATGTGGAGTTTGTGATTGATCTAGTTCCAGGTACGGTTCCTATTTCCAAGGCTCCGTACAAAATGGCCCCAACAGAGATGAAAGAGTTGAAGACGCAGTTGCAGGATCTTTTGGATAAAGGTTTCATTCGGCCGAGTTCTTCGCCTTGGGGAGCTCCGGTTCTTTTTGTTAAAAATTAAGACGGGTCTTTGCGGCTATGCATTGATTATAGAGAAATAAACAAAGTGACTATCAAGAATAAATATCCGTTGCCAAGGATAGATGATCTTTTTGACCAACTGCATGGGGCTACAGTGTTTTCGAAGATTGATCTGCGATCTAGCTATTATCAGTTTAAGGTTAGGGAGTCTGATATTTCTAAGACGGCGTTCCGGACCAGGTACGGTCATTATGAATTTCTTGTGATGTCTTTTGGTCTGACTAATGCTCCTTCAGTCTTCATGGATCTGATGAACAGGGTGTTCAAGTCGTATTTGGATAGCTTTGTCATTGTTTTCATCGATGACATATTGATTTATTCCAAGACCAGAGAGCTTCATTCAGAGCACCTCAGAGTTGTTCTTCAGTTGTTGAGAGATAAGCGGTTGTATGCTAAGTTGAAGAAATGTGAGTTCTGGTTGGAGCATATTTCTTTCTTAGGCCATGTTGTCTCGAAGGATGGTATAGCGGTTGATCCAGTGAAAATCGAGGCGATTCAGAAATGGCCTATCCCTACCACTGTATCAGAGGTACGTAGTTTTCTTGGTTTGGCGGGTTATTATCGTCGTTTTATTTCAGATTTCTCCAAGATTGCCCTGCCTTTAACCAATCTGACGAGGAAGACTATGAAGTTTGAGTGGGCCAATGATTGCCAAAGTGGATTTCAAGAGTTGAAAGATAAGTTGACGTCAGCTTCGGTACTTGCATTGCCCAGTGGTTCAGAGGATTTTGTTGTTTATACCGATGCGTCGAAGAAGGGCCTCGGTGCAGTGCTGATGCAACGTGAAAAGTTTATAGCATATGCTTCTCGTCAATTGAAGGATTACGAGAAGAATTATCCTACGCATGATCTGGAACTGGCAGCTGTGGTTTTCGCCTTGAAAATCTGGAGACATTATTTGTATGGCGAAAAGTGTGAAATTTTCACGGACCACAAGAGTTTGAAGTATATGTTTTCTCAGAAAGAACTCAATATGCGACAAAGACGGTGGTTAGAGCTTGTCAAAGATTATGTTGTGACGATTAGTTATCACCCAGGGAAGGCAAATGTTGTAGCAGATGCTTTGAGCCGTAAGTCGAGTTCTTCTTTGAATTCTTTGATTCAGAAGCCATTGTTGTTAGATTTGCAGCGAGAAGAGATAGCTTTGGTTGTTCCGGGGACCATTGCTCGCTTTTCAGCATTGGTCATTCGGGCTACATTGACGGACAGGATCCGTAGAGAGCAGGTCAATGATTTACAGTTGACATAGTTGAGAGCCAGAGCAAAGGAGAGAGGTAATTCAGAGTTTGGATTGAATGGAGATGGTTTGGTGACTTTCAGAGGCCGTATATGTATTCCTGTTGGTGATGATATTCGGTGAGACCTCTTGAAAGAGGCACATACCGCGCCATACTCGATACATCCAGGCAGCACAAAGATGTATCAGGATCTTCGTAGACTCTATTGGTGGCCAGGTATGAAGAAAGATATTGCCATGTTTATTTCTCAGTGCCTAACTTGTCAGCAGGTGAAAATCGAGCATCACAGACCTGCTGAGACATTGCTGTCATTTTCGATTCCTCAATGAAAATGGGAGCATATTATGATGGACTTCGTGACTGGTCTTCCAAGGAGGCAGAAAGGTTTTAACTCTATTTGGGTTATTGTTGATCGGTTGACCAAGTCAGCGCATTTTCTTCTAGTCAAGACGACGTATTCTATGAACCAGTATGCCGAAGAGTACATAGCTGAAATTGTTAGACTTCATGGTGTTCTTGTGTCGATCGTGTCTAATCGTGACCCTAGATTTACTTCAGAGTTTTGGAAGAGTTTGCACAGAGCTATGGGTTCACGGTTAGCATTTAGTACAGCATATCATCCCCAAAGCGACGGTCAATCAGAGAGAGTTATTCAGATTTTAGAGGATATGCTCAGAGCTTGTACTATCGACTATCCTGGTAGTTGGGATTCCAAATTGCCTCTTGTTGAGTTCACGTACAATAATAGCTACCAAGCAATGATTGGCATGGCACCGTATGAAGCACTTTATGGCAGAAAGTGTAGATCACCATTGTATTGGGATGAGATTGGTGAGAGGAAGATGTTGGGTCCAGAGTTAGTCCAACAGACAGCTGATGTTGTTGCTGTTATTCGAGAGAGGATGAAGACAGCACAGTCGAGACAGAAGAGTTATGCTGATGTGCGTCGTAGGCCGTTGCAGTTTGAGGTGGGCGACCATGTGTTCTTGAAGATAGCACCTCTTAAGGGTGTGATGCGGTTTGGCAAGAAGGGAAAGTTGAGTCCGAGATTTATTGGCCCATTTGAGATCTTGGATAGAGTTGGTGATCGAGCTTACAGGTTAGCCCTACCGCCAGATCTTGACAGAGTTCATAATGTTTTTCATGTCTCCATGCTCAGGAAGTATATTGCGAATCCTTCCCATGTTCTTCGCCATGAGCCATTGGATTTGACGCCGAATTTGACGTACCAAGAGATTCCAGTCCAGATTCTGGATCGCAAAGTTAAAGTGTTGAGAAACGAAGAGATCGGCATTGATAAAGTCCTTTGGAGGAATCATTTGATTGAAGAAGCCACGTGGGAACCAGAGGATGAAATGAAAGAGAAGTATCCTGAGTTGTTTGCGCAGTGACGTCAATTTCGAGGACGAAATTCCTCTAAGGAGGGGAGATTATAATAGCCAAGCCTGGTGTACGGTACGGTTTAAGATTTCGTATGATTATTGACTATTTTGTTGAGTTTAAGTATAGTTTTGATGTTAATAGTTGCGATTTATGGTTTATAGCATTGTTGTTATTAGTTGTTGTGTAGTTGTATTGTATCAGCGTTGCGATTCGATTTTAGTTGCATAGAGTTTGTTGTTGGCTTCAGGTGACAGTGCACCAGCGATCTTTAATTAAGATTTTTGATGAAATTGCCGAAGTCACACCGCACCCGCGGTGTAAAGGTTACCGCACCCGCGGTCGTCATGTTTGGATTTTTGGTTGGAATGCCGAAGGCATAGCGCACCCGCGGTGCAAGGGGTAGCGCACCTGTGGTGTTAGGGCAGAGACCAGAGCGCAACCGCGGTCAATTTTGCAGCGCACCCGCGGTCGTCATTTATGGATTTTTTTGATGTATTGCCGAAGGCACACCGCACCCGCGATGAAGAAGCTAGCGCACCTGCGGTCCGTGTACAGTAAAAGCGTGTTTTCGAGATTTAAGTGATATAAGGCATGGGTTAGCTCACTTTTTCTCATTCTTTTCCCTCACTTCTCGTTTTCAGCTCTTGGGAGACTAGGGTTTCTACATTTCTTCCTTTCATTTCCTTGATTCAAGCTTCTTGTTGGTTATTTGTGGTGAGATTAAGGTTCTTGTGGGTTCAAGGAGCTAAGGTAAGCTTATGGGTTTGTTTATTTCTTGGTTTTGGTGTTGGGAGAAGTATTGGGTTTGGTGATGGTTTTGGTTTTATGGATTAATTAATATGGGTTTATGATTATTTAGATGTTGATGGTTCAATACATGGTTTATTGTTGTAGGTTGTGTACCAAGAGATATATTCAAGGGTTTTATTGGTTGTAAGTGGAATTTATTTCCTTGTGCTCACATGATAATATATGTATGGTGTTTCAATAGTTTTAACATATTATTCCCTTTCATTTGATTCATGCTATGTATTAATACACTGTGTTGTATATTAGAGGCATTTTATGTCTCAAATATGTCAAAGGGAATACAAAAGAAAAGAGTATGCAAAGTGTTTGATTTAATGTCCAAAAGAGAGTTTAAATGATTTATTGGATTGATAGATACATAGTCAGAGATTGCATGCAATTAGTTGATCAACGACCATTGGCTTATATCCCTCAGAGTTATCGATGTATATCGATGGGATATAGGTACAGAGACAGAGATACTATATAGATATCAATCCAACAGAGAAAAGAGAAATACCATCTTATTGTTATATTATGCTATGTTATTCATGTTCAAGAGTTGATGGTATTTAATGTTTTCAAAGTCATGTTTTCAGAGTATGATATGTATTCATTGCTATGTAAGAAGTTCCACTTGCTGAGTTTTATACTCATTTCAGTTATTTCATGTGATGGAGATAAGAGCGACGGGCCGGGACGTTGATTGTGGGCCGGAGTCATATGCATATAGAGAAGGAAGGAAGAAAACTATTTTGATAGCATTTTTGACATGATCACAAAAATGATATTTTGTATTTTTGTTGTATCATTTGTTTGATCATGTATATACTTTTGATTATACATTGACATGTATTTTAAATCCTTCTTTCTTTTTAGAAAATTTTAAATTCCGCTGTTATTTTAACAAAACCGGTCGAGGGGGTTACACCTTACGCCTTTTTATTTCAATCCGTCTGTAAGATTTTGAATCCGACTTCAGTACTGGGTTCCTAGCGACGACAGCTACAACTGGACGTAAGTGTTGTTACGTTTAGATATGATTTGAAATTATGATATTGTCAGAATTGAAGAGGAAATACATGATAGGCAATATGATGAGGATAGGCAACGTAGAAGATTTGGAGGGAATAGATCGTTTTATTTGCATCGTGATGATGATAGGGGATGTGAGGAGAGTAGTGGGTTGTAATGCCCGGGATTATATTTACTGTAATCTGAGATTAATCTTAAATGATTCATGGATTAATTAAGGTAAATAAAGATGGAATGGATTAGGCCGGGAAAGACGCGAAAATATGTGCGAGGGAGGTGCTATTCGCGCATATGCGCGACCTAGTGCGCACACATGCACGATTCGGGCAGAAGACCCCGCGCATATGCGCGGCGTGAGGGCGCGCATATGCGCGAGGTGTCCAGTAACCAAAGTGATTGTCCAGAGGACCTCGCGCATATGCGCCGACGGAAGGCGCGCATATGCGCGAGTGGTAGAATGCACGAGACAGTAGGTCTCGCGCATCTGCGCGACTTATGTGTGCGCTTATGCGCGAGCAATCCAGTAGCTGATTTCCGGATAGAGCTTCCGGCGCATATGCGTGGGGCTTAGGCGCGCATATACGCGCAACATGCAGAAGGAAAATAAGCCACATGGTCTTGGAATGCTCGAAGATGTATATATATATATATATATATATCATGAATTCGTTTCAGAATTCAGAAGAAACGAAGAAAAGGAAATTGGGAAAGCTTTTGAAATCCTTACGCCTTTTTATTTCAATCCGTCCGTCAGATTTTGAATCCGACTTCAGTACTGGGTTCGTAGCGACGACAGCTACAACTGGACGTAAGTGTTGTTATGTTTAGATATGATTTGAAATTATGATATTGTCAGAATTGAATAGGAATCATATATGGGGTTTCTGATACAGTGGACATCGTATATTTTAAGTCAGATTGAAGAACAGACTGTGTATGTATTTGTTATGATTTTCGGAGTCGATTTGATATCAGATTTGTATTATTATCAAGTATGAGTTACAGGAATTGATATCTGTTGATTTATATTGCGTGGTATATTTATATGGTACCGTTATGCCGTTGAAACCGAATTCGATTAGGTTATGATTTTATCTGATATTGATTATGAGCCGTATTATTATATCTGTGATGTTGAAATTGACGGGGTTATCGAGGTTGTATTATCATTCTGTCGAAACATCAGTGAATTGATATTGATCAGATTCAGTATTGATTGAGATTTTATTATGGTGTCGTGATATCGATCAGATTAGGTATTGAATTGAGTTATACACTGATACAGTATATTCGATATTGTTATTGCCAGATTGATATCGACTGACAGTGAGTCCAAAGCTTCGACAGAGTCAGACTGAAGTTGGACAGAGTTGAGTTTGAGACTTTGTCTTCGTCAGACCGAGAAGAGAAAGGTATAAGTCAATGTGGTACCGGGAGATCGACTCGAGTATAGTATGATATACTTGAGTTTCCCTAAATCACATACTTCTTATTATTATGTTAATTGATTTGACTGGATATGCTTGTTCTATGATTGCATAGAAAGCAGGTATTAGTCGAGTGATCTTGGGACAGAAGTACCTGATAGTGGCGGGATCGCCACGGGCACATTGCACGATGTCACAAGATAGTAAATTAGCGAAAGTGCCAATGTCTATCACGTATAGGTCACTGGACGATTGGCAATCGATCTGAAGAATTGAGTTTCTTCTATTACTGGTGATTGATATGGAATGCCAACGTCTGGAAATCGGGATCCCTAGACTAGGATTGAGTCTAGTCTGAGTTTAAGAGTTACGGATATTGATTGATTGATTGATGTTGATTTATGTTCCTTATTATGGTACATGTTTAGAGTAAGGGTTATTGTTGATATTAATTCATGTTTCGGATTATGATACATGCTACGAATATTTGATTCATGTTCTGATTTTGATACAAGTTATGAATATCTGTTATATGCTTTTATATTGTTTATATGATTGCATGTATACATGATTTATACTGGGAATGTAATTCTCACCGGAGTTATCTGGCTGTTGTCTTGTTTGTATGTGTGCATGAAAACAGGTGGGACAGGATCAGGGTCAAGAAGAGAACGAGGCTGGACTAGATAGCGTGGAGATCCGGGCTCAGAAATAAATTAGGAGTAAGCACTGATATGTAGTTGAACCTAGTTGGATTATTGTAGAAAATACAGGACTTGTATGTTTATATTTAATATGTAATTCAGATTGATTTACATAACGTTTCCGCTTTGTATTTTAAAAAAAAATTAGACCCTGTTTATTATAATTGATTGATTAATTCTAAGAATGATTAAAAACTTTAATTAGCGTCCGGGTCCCTACAACAGGTGGTATCAGAGCTTTAGGTTCCAGAACAATAGGTTCTAGAACTGTAGGTTCTTGAGACTGAGATAGAAGCTAGTGAGCGGGGTAGAATGTGTTTTCTTTCCTTGCATGTGATTGCTAGCATGTGATTTATTATAATGTTGAATTACATTGTATATGTTAATATTGCAGTATGTTTTACTGTTTTGGAAGATACATGTTTCTTGAATATCTGAGTTGATTTGGTAATGTGTATTATTTGAAAATGGATCAAAACCAATTCTTGATCAGAGGTAAGCTGATCAGAAATGGGCTGAGATGGATTTATCTCATGTGATTGCTAACTCTTGTGATTATCAGATATACCTCCGAGATGAATTCGATAATTGGGTAGTATTTCGAGTAATCAGATGGATGTGTCAGAAACTCCGATGGAAACAATGATGACGAGGTTTCAGTCGTTTCAACCGCCGATTCGAAAGGGTACT
The DNA here is from genome assembly GCF_025594145.1 of Primulina tabacum. Classification (NCBI taxonomy): domain Eukaryota; kingdom Viridiplantae; phylum Streptophyta; class Magnoliopsida; order Lamiales; family Gesneriaceae; genus Primulina; species Primulina tabacum. Next base: position 12,099,728 of record NC_134567.1, read on the forward strand.
GAGACACCAGTCGATTGTGAGAATTTGTTAGAGGATATAGAAATGCTATTTGAATTTCTGGTTTCACAAATGATTGTAGAGTTAAACTGATTGGGCACCAGTTACGGGAAATCGCAAGGAGTTGGTGGCTGGTAACCAAAGAAGCTTTAGAACAGCGTGGTCCAGTGATTACGTGGAAAGTTTTTAAAGTTGAATTCTATCAAAGATTCTTCCCTGTATCATATAGACAGGATAGAAGTGCAGAGTGTGCAAATCTGAGACAGGGTCAGTTGAATATTGATGAGTATTTGGCCCAGTTCTTCACCTTGCTACGTTTTACCCCTTACGTGGCTAGAAATGATGCAGCTATGTTTGATCAGTTCATCCAGAGATTGAATTCAGAGATACGTACATTGGTGAATGTGAAGCAACCGAATAATTTTGCTGACACTCTGAACAGAGCTAGAAGAGCAGAAACAGTTCTGATGAGACAAAAGGAAGCTTCGTATGTTCTTTCAACCCCGAAATCACTGCAACTACCTCCCCGAATCGAGATTGGTAGCAGCAGTAGTGAAAAGAAAGAACAGTTGAAAGCTCGAAAGAAGCAGTTCAAGAAGTTAGGGAGCGGTTTATCTAGCTCCAGTAGTTCTAGCCCAAGTTATACATGAGCTTATTGTAGCACTTGTGGAGGAAGACATTCCACAGAGCAATGCCGAGATGTGTCTGGAAGTTGCCACATCTGTCGTCAGCCAGGACATTTTGCTAGAGTATGTCCACTGAGAGATTTCTGAAGATCTGAGGGAGCAGAATCATCTGGTTATGGTGACCGAGGAACAGACCCAGGATGCACTTGATGATATAATGACAGGTAACTGTTCTTTTGTGATTAGTTTGCATATGTATTGATAAATACTAAAGCATGCCCTACGATTATTTTTGAATGAATTGTATTGATAGATGCTTGATCTGTTGGGTCTGTATGTATTGTAGTATTGATTTCTTTACCTTTTGGGGGAAGGTTGATATCAGTGAAGTCTGTAAAATATCGTATATTGCAGTAGGATAAGAATGAGATCGAGGTAGACTGTGTGTACTTGTGTTGTCTGACTCTGATTTCATGATTGATATTGTTATGCTGACCAAATATAGAAGTATTGTAGATTCTTGCCAGGAGATGGTAAGAATCGGACCTGAAATGGCCGAAGAATGAATAATGTACGGTAAGGTTTCTTGATTTCAATTCCTTTGATATCCGTATTACCTATGATTCGATGATTATCGAAAGGAATGGAGTAATTTCTTATGTATTAAGTGGATTACTATAACTGAGCTATCATGGACTGATTTGCCAGTAGCAGGAGAATTGCTAAAGTCTTCCTAGATGAGGTTCCGGGTTTGCCGTATATCAGGGAGAGTGATTTCAGCCTTGATTTGATATCAGTTCAGTTATGGGTGGATGAATCCTATGTTCAGAGGTATTCATATGATTTTATGCCGTTTATCTATGATATTTTGATATACTTGTGGCATATGACTGACTGAATTGAATACCTTGTATTGAATGATCTGAGAACTGAAATTGGTGTATACAGAAATTGTTCAGATATGAGTTTTGACTGAAACAGATTGTATTTATGGGAGGTAATATCCGATTATAGTATACCGATTGATCTTGACACAGTTGGGGCCGTGATCAGTGACTGAGGACGACACCGATGGCAGAAAATTCAGAAATTCGTATTTGTCTGCGGTTATCAAATTATGATATGTGACTGTTGTTGTGAAATTTGTTGAGAATTTTTATTGTTCTAAAACAGTATTAAAGACAGATTATATTTTTTGGGGGACATTACATCCGAAGATGATATAGCAGTTGATCTAAACAAAGTCGAAGATGTGATACAGATTATTGGGAACCGTTGAGAGTATATATACAGTTCAAGCCGAATCAGAGCTAAACTCGCGAATTAAAGCAGTTCAGAAGTTTGATCCAAATGTTCAGAACTCGGATTGGATAATCAGAACAGGGTATTGATCAGAATATCAGGTAGGTGATACTGTATTGTATGTGAATAACCGACTTGTTTGTGCCAAATATTTTGAATCTGAAACGACATGTATGATCAGAAATGCGCCATCTTTAATTCAAAATTTATTCTGATGATAGAAAAATGTAGACTGACATGAACTGACTGATGTTAGGGAAACATATGAAATCAGTTGTAGCAGAATTTGTACTGAAATGTCTAAATTGCCGACAGGGGAAAACAGGAGATTGGTTATATCGATTATCGATTCTTGAATAGAAATGGGAGTATATTTCTATAGATTTCGTAATGAAACTACCGAAATCTTTTCAAGGTTGGGATGCGATGTGATTGTTATTAATAGATTGCATGAATTTGCATATATTATTTGTACACGAAGACTTACGGATATGACCTGTCGATGGATATTTATGTCAGAAAAGAGGATAGATTGTACTGAATGCCAAAGTTGATTATATCAGACTGTGATTTTTGTTTGATTTTGTACTTTTGGCAGAGTATACAATAAACTCTTTCACTTATCGTCTATAGATCGACAGATAGTTGGAGCAACTATCCTGGAACTAGAGGATATCCAGGAACTGTAGTGCTGGATTTTAGCACTAGTTGAGGCGATGTGTTGTCACTTTGTGAATGATTGTAAGACAATAGCTATCAGATGAGTATTGAAATAGCATCAGTCGAGGCATTGTAGAGTGAGGACTGCAGATTTTCTTCGTATAGGAATAATATCTGCGAGATACCTGAGATTGGATCGGATGGAATCAGAGATATGAAAAAGAAATTGAAACCGATTCAGAGGAAAATGAAGACAACACAAAATAAATAGACTGAATATGTAACGTCGGATGATGACTGTTGATATTTAAAACTGGAAAATTGAATGTAACCTTGACTTGGAGTACCGGATTTGATAATAGAGGATAATATTGATTTTTTTTGAGTCGGTAATTGGTATATACGGATGTTGTATAGCCAATGTTCTGAGATCGATTCTATCAGAATTACTTCAAGTTGTATTATGAGTTATACTTCTTGCATTAATATTCCGGATTGAAGTTAGAGACTCAGGAAAGAAGAATAATCCAGAATGAAGAATATTCCGCTGTTGGAAGTACAGTACAATTATCAGGGCATCGAAGAGGCTACCTGGAAGACTGAGTCTGATAGGAGGTAGCGATGTTCAGAGTTATTACACTGAAAGGAGTTATTACTGATTCTATTTTACATTTCTTTCTTTATCTGATTTGATTGCCTGTGATTTCGGAGACGAAATCATATCTTAGGGGGGGAGAAAATGTAATGCCCGGGATTATATTTATTGTAATCTAAGATTAATCTGAAATGATTCATGGATTAATTAAGGTAAATATAGATGGAATGGATTAGGCCGGGAAAGACGCGAAAATATGTGCGAGGGAGGTGCTATTCGCGCATATGCGCGACCTAGTGCGCACACATGCGCGATTCAGGCAGAAGACCCCGCGCATATGCGCGGCGTGAGGGCGCACATATGCGCGAGGTGTCCAGTAACCAAAGTGATTGTCCAGAGGATCCGCGCATATGCGCCGGCGGAAGGCGCGCATATGCGCGAGTGGTAGAATGCACGAGACAGTAGGTCTCGAGCATATGCGCGACTTATGTGCGCGCATATGCGCGAGCAGTCCAGTAGCTGATTTCTAGATAGAGCTTCCGGCGCATATGCGCGGGGCTTAGGCGCGCATATACGCGCAACATGCAGAAGGAAAATAAGCCACTTGGTCTTGGAATGCTCGAAGATGTATATATATGTATATATCATGAATTTGTTTCAGAATTCAGAAGAAACGAAGAAAAGGAAATTGGGAATGCTTCTGAAATCCTTACGCTTTTTATTTCAATCCGTCCGTCAGATTTTGAATCCGACTTCAGTACTAGGTTCCTAGCAACGATAGCTACAACTGGACGTAAGTGTTGTTACGTTTAGATATGATTTGAAATTATGATATTGTCATAATTGAATAGGAATCATATATGGGGTTTCTGATACAGTGGACATCGTATATTTGAAGTCAGATCGAAGAACAGACTGTGTATGTATTTGTTATGATTTTCGGAGTCGATTTGATTGAGATTTGATATCAGATTTGTATTATTATCAAGTATGAGTTACAAGAAATGATATCTGTTTATTTATATTGGGTGGTATATTTATATGGTACCGTTATGCCGTTGAAACCGAATTCGATTAGGTTCTGATTTTATCTGATATTGATTATGAGCCGTATTATTATATCTGTGATGTTGAAATTGACGGGGTTATCGAGGTTGTATTATCATGCCGTCGAAACATCAGTGAATAGATATTGAGATTCAGTATTGATTGAGCTTTTATTATGGTGTTGTGATATCGATCAGATTAGGTATTGAATTGAGTTATACATTGATACAGTATATTCGATATTGTTATTGCCAGATTGATATCGACAGACAGTGAGTCCAAAGCTTCGACAGAGTCAGACTGAAGATGGACAGATGCTTCTCGGGTGGGAGTCCTAGCTTGCTAGGACTCCTCCCCAGCCCTCCTGACTCGAGTCCTAGCGTGGCTAGGACTCTTCCCTTGACCCATAACAGACCCTAGCTCGCCCTGGACCCAAGCCCTTACCAAGCCAAGCCATCAAGACATGAAAACTGAGCCTACAAACACCATGAAAGAATTTGCTCCCAGCTTGTGTTTTCTCCCTGTTGCAGCGTATTTGCTTGATTTTTATGACCCTAAAAATTGTGTATATCCATGCTTAATCATGTCCTAATCAAGGCAGCCCTTTTAAACACATAAAAACATGATTTATGAATCAAATAACACAAGTTTAAAGCACATAGGCATGTAGTTACGAAAATTTCAACTTGTGTGCTATGTTTTTCCTTAAAAATTATGCATAAACAATTACTATGGTGGGATGATGAGTAAAAGGAGAATGTGGCGTGACTTTGCGTGTAAAACGCACGAAAACATAACGATGATGCGAAGAATGGCGACGTAGACTCCTAGGCTGAATTATTTTTTCCAAAAACCAAAGCTTTTCCTCTTGAATTTTATTGTGTGTGCCGTGTATCGGTTGGGGAGAGTATTTCAGAAAAGAGGCGTGTAAAAAGTGTGGGTTTAGGGTGAGTTTTATACACTTTATACTAATTAAATCACTAACAAGGCTTTAGGCCTATTAAGCCAACAATTTAGATCCGTTAGTCTTAATTAGTGTTTAATCAAAATATTAAAATAATTTTGGTAAAAATAAGTTTGTGAATTTATTCGCCGGGTTGCTAAAACATTCGTATTTTTGTTAAAAAATCCAACACCGATAAAATTTACGTCCCGGCGTATAAAATCACCTCAAAACCCCATATTTTCAAAAATAAGAAAAAGCATCACCCATAATTTGAATAATTAAAAACAATTAACCAATAAAAAAAAATTTCTATTTTTCAGCCATCGGACTCTGTTCCTCGATCGCAACTCGAATAACCTTTAAAAATACATTTTAATGCAACCATGTAGAAAAATATATTTTAAACATGTAAATATGCACAACATAATTAATTTATGCAATTAAAATATTTAATTAAAATACATAAAGAATTTAATAATTGCACGCATGTGGTTCGTGTGCACCTTTAAATTTTCGGGGCGTTACAAGATATGACTGAAAAAGTGAAGCTGATTCAGAAGAGAATGAGAACAGCTCAAGATAGACAGGCCAAATATGTCAAAGTTCGTCGTCAACCGTTGGTATTTGAGGTAAGAGAACGAGTATTTCTGAAAATTTCTCCATTCAGAGGTGTTGTCAGATTTGGCAAGAAAGGGAAATTGTCTCCACGTTATATCGGTCCTTATGAGATTCTCGAGAAGATAGGAGATCGTGCCTATCGACTCGCCTTACCGCCTTTTCTATCTGGAATACATGATGTCTTTCATGTATCTTTATTGCGGAAGTATCTCCCTGATGCATCTCATATTATTCAGCCAGATGAGTCCCAACTTGATGAGACACTGCGTTATTTTGAGAAGCCGATTCAAATTCTCGATCGTAAAGAAAAGCAGCTCAGGACGAAGACTATTCCTCTTGTGAAAGTTCAGTGGAGTTGTCATGGCATTGAAGAAGCTACGTGGGAGACTGAATCAGATATGAGACAGAAATTCCCAGAGTTATTACACATATGTGAGTTTTCTTATTCAACTTCTATTCTCCATTCCTTATTGTATCTGATTGGTTATCTGATTTGATTGCCTGTGATTTCGGGGACGAAATCAGATTTTAGGAGGGGAGAAATGTAATACCCGAGATTTTGTTATTGTAATCTGAAATTATTTATTGATAATTGATGTGATTATAGACGGAATGGATCAGACTGGGAAAGAAGAAAAAAAAACTATAATTATGTGCGAGGAATGAGCCTCGCGCATATTCGCGACCAAGCCAGGAGTATATGCGCGCAGTAGGCAGAAATCCTCGAGCATATGCGTGACATGACCCGCGCATATGCGCGAGTATGGCAGAGAACCTTGCGCATATGCGCCGGGAGAGGGCGCACATATGTGCGAGCTGCCAAGAAAACACGCGCCGAGACAGAATGTCTCCCGCATATGCGCCGAGGAGGGTCGCTCATATGTGCGAAACGTGCAGCATGAAGAGGAAGCCACCTGTACATTCTCATGCAAGATATATATACACTAAGTCTTCATGCCTTAAACAATTCAGAAAGAGGAAGAACGAGAAAAATCCGAGTTCATTCGTACATTCTCATGCAAGATATATATACACTAAGTCTCCGTGAAAAATCCTTACGCCTTTTCATATTTTAGAATTGTGATTGTGCAAGATCTGTCCGTCAGAATTTCGATCCGAGTTCAGTACCGTACTCCTCTCGTTACAGGTTTCACACAGATGTAAGTCTTCGTATGTTATCATATGATTGAGAAATAAGATATTGAAGGAATCAGGTATGATTCATATATGGTGTTCTTGTGATACTAGAAACTGTATAATCGAAATCGGATCAAAGAACGGATACCGTATGGAATTTTTATGATTTTCAGAATTGATTTGATTGAGATTATACAGATTTGGTATCAGATTATGTTTGTTTATTTGTTATGAGTTATTGGGATTGGTATATACTGATTTTGTATTACCGGTATTTCGAGATTGTGTTGTTATGCCGTCAAAACAGAATTAGACTGAATTCTGATTATATCGGGTATTGATTGGGGTATATGTAGAGGTCCGTATTTCGTATTCGTAATTTTGCGGAATTATTTAAAAATTTTCTCTTTAAATAAATAACATACATCATTCATAAAATAAACTGATAAATGGATTTAACTTTAAAATAACAGCGGAAGTAAATATTTTTTTTCAACTCAACAACTTAAAAATAATTCCACATAATAAAACTGAGTTTGAACATAAAAAGGTGAATAAACTGAAACATGAGGTCCTCGGGTTCCTACTACAGCTGACCCAAGCTAGCTCACTGGCCCCCGTCCTCGGTCTCGACCTTATCAGTACCTACAACAATCAAGTTTAGTGAGTCTAAAGACTCAACATGCATATACCGTGAATAACAAGTAAGTATATCATAAAATTTCGGGTAACGTAAAAATATCGTATCGTAAAGCGTAAGGTGAAAATCGTATAATGAGTTATTATAAATACGTGCATATCTGAAAATCGTACGTAAAAGATTTCCTCGATAGAGCCTTGTCATAAAATATCATAATGAGATTTTTCTAGTAGAGATAATGTTTCTACGCAAGTGGCCCGTAACATAACATGAACGTCTGATCAGACTAAACCACAGTATACTGGGCGGTATAGATCACCACAACCCTTCGACTGGATGTCCGTACACATACATAAACATAAAACGGTCGTAAGTCACCGGGTAGAGATCCCATAAGCGTGAGGTGGCCACAAGACATATCGCATATATCACAAAAATAAAACATTTTATATTTTATGCACGTAATATAATTATAACCATGTTTTTATCGAGTGAGTTGGATCATTCCCAGGATCACTGTGACCTAATTCTAACATGAGAAACATGCAAATAATCTCAACTTGGCCGAAACTTAACATACGAACCAAAAACGAGACAAACGCGAACAACAAACTAATTTTCCAACCATGACTCCGTACCAACCCGAACCAACTTCTAACAATCGTTTAGTCATGATTAAAATACACCTAACATGATGAATTATTGTTCATAAGGACTGTAATACACGAAACTAGTGAATGGAGGCCAAAATTGTAAAAGCTCTTTCGAGAGTCACTTTGGCACATTGCACCGTAAATTCTCGTACGACCTCTAACCTTAACCAAATAAAAAACGGCCAAAACCATGACCTTCCTAACTCATTGAGGTACTGTCTAGTCCAAGGCCATAGGCTAAAAGCCAACCAAGGACTCGCACAAGCCTCCTGAACCAAAGCGATGCTGCTGTCAATTGCGCGATGACAGCAGCTGGGCTTGCTGTGCTTTGTTTGCAAAAATAATGGCCATTGGGCTTGAACCACCAACCACATTCTCTTAACAACATCCTAAGGTGTGGCTTGAACCATGGCTAAGGGCACTGGGCCAAACACAATCCAAGCAAACACCTAGGACAACACAAAGCTTCGACCGAGAGCATCAAAATTCTGTGTTGTGCGATTGTTGGAATTATCTTGCTGTCTTGCATCATTCTAGTGGTCGTATGATCAACCATGGCCCGATCGAGACTTGATAAAGTGTTGTATGAACCATGGCTAAGGGCTAAAAGCCAACCAAGATCCACCCAACACCCCCAAAGTCGAAACCATCTCATACAAAATCATAAAATGACACCATGGGGCACTTGTCTTGTTGTTTTGAAATTTTGATGGATCCGTGAACCAAGCCTTGAAAGGTTGTCTTGGTCACGTCGTAGACATGCTAAGGGAGGGTTCTAACTAGGGTTACAGGCCCTGGTCCAACCAAGATTCGAACACTCCGCTTAGACAATCAAACAATCAAAATCGTGACTCAAATTTGTAACTATGGGAGAAGTTGTTGTCAAGTCTTCCTCCTGCGTGCATGGGCTTGAAATAATGAACCAACATGGCCTTAACACACTCTAGTACATGCCTAGATGTGGCGTGGAGCGCTTGGAAGCTAGCCAACCTCCTGAAATCACAAAACAAGCAAAAACCGTGAAGCATGAAGGAAGGGGTCGAAGGGGCTGTGCAGGATTTTCTTCAAAGTTGTTGTCATTTCGGTTTTTGGTCCTTAAATCATGAACATGTGATGTTTTAAAATACATATAGGACTTGATTGAAAAGCAAAGAACAATATAAACATGCCTGAAATTTTTTTTTTGAATAAAACAAACAATACGACGAGCACGGCGCGGCGGAGACGGAGTGGTATTTTCTTTTCTCTCTTGTTTTCTTGATGTTACTCATGATATTTGCTGTTGGTTTTCTTTGAAATTTTCGAATGAGAGTGTGGGAAGATGCTAAGGAAATGAATGGGAAGTGATACGAATCCTCGTACGAATTAAAAGCAAACCCGATTAATTGAAATCACGCCCTCAATTCAATAACGAATAAAGATCGATTGTGTTGTCCCGATCTTTTGAAACAAGCAACGATTTGTGATATTCACCTCTAGGCGATTAAAACTTAGCAACAAATATCAACAATAGTAACAATCGAATTTCATACAAACCTTCAAAGAACTTGTTTTGACAATCCGTACGAAAACAACTGACAAACGCCACAAAGATGCAATCTTTGATAAGTTTGATTTTGTGAAGAACAAAGCAAAATGCCTTGCAAATTCGAGAGAAAAACTCAAGAAACTTGATATATGTCTTAAAAATCTCGTTTTTTGTCCTTTACAATGATTATATAATCAATAAAACATGAAAACGTAGTGTAAAAAGTCATAACAAAAGTTGGCTAGCAAGGTTGACACGGCAGTGCGCGCGGCTGCGCGCAAGATTCTGCACATATGCAGTCCCCGGTGCGCGGCCGCACCGGTAATGGCGGCATGGCGCGCGCCATGAGCGGGGCCGCGCCGGAAGTGACGCGGGTGCGCGTTTCCTGCTACCCGTATGCGCGCAGTCTTCAATGCTGTGCGCGCGGGTGCACGGGATCATGTGCTGGTGCACGCATGCTGCTGTCCTCATGGTCATTTACCACTTGAATGACATTCCAAACACTTCCATCATTGTTTACATGTTCCTCAAACTCCTCTAATTTAGACACCCAATTTGTAGGACTTCCTTGGTAGCTCACCATGAATCCTTGAAGTGCTTCTTTAAACTTCATGCTACGTCCCCACGTTATAGGTCCTTCGAGCAACCTCCAACGACTCCCATGCCTTCTTTGGTGCTTGACCAACTACGTTTGCATCAGGAAGGTTGCAAATTAATTGGGTCAAGAATGCATTAAGAAGGAAGTTGCATAAGGGGAGATTGAAAGGCAAAGGGAATTATATCATTTCCATTTCTTGTTGCACGAGATGGAGGGATTTGTGGGGGGGGGGGGGGGACCGAAATTCTCGAACAAAACAAGGCAAGAATTTGCTTAAATCATGAATTTTAAATTCTTAAAGTCTTAGATATCCATTAGGTATTTTACTAATTTAATAAATTAAATTAGGGTAATAATTTTCTTGCATGGCATGGCTTGGTCTATAGAATTAATTATTAAAATGTTAGGTTGTTATTTCTTGAATATATTAGGCCTAGATTAATTTATCCCAATTGGTTACACATTTTAATTTAGAATTTAATTAACTATTGAACATAAAAGAACTTATTTAATAACTTAACTCCAAATAACTAAATAAATCTTAAAAACATTATTTAAAATTAAAATAAATTATTCCTTGGCATAAATTAAATTTAAGAATATTTTCTTATTATTAAATTTTATCTCAATTCTCCAACTCCAGTCCGGCCTCGCGTATTGATCCGAAAAGATAAAACTAAACTCTTACGATTAAAAATAAATAATCATAACTTAACAAACTTTGAAATGAATTAAACACTCCATGAATTCAAATAAAAAAAATCATTTTTAATTTAAATAATAGCAATTATGCATGGCTTATACGTAATCTCATTTTTCGGGTTCTACAACTCTCCCCCCTTAAAAGAAATTTCGTCATCGAAATTAAAACTTACCGAATAACTCGGGATACCGACTCCTCATTTCAGGCTCAGATTTCCACGTAGCTTCCTCCTCCGAATGATTAAGCCATTTGACTTTCACTAGCTTAACCAGTTTGTTTCGAAGCTTCTTTTCCTGTCTGTCTAAAATTTGCACTGGTCTTTCTTCATGAGACAGGTTCGGAGTGAGCTGAAACGGTTCGAAGTTGAAGACATGCGAAGGATTCACCATATACTTCCTCAGCATAGAGACGTGTAACACGTTGTATACTCCGGCCAGATTCGACGGAAGAGCAACACGATAAGCTAACGTCTCAACCTTGTCGAGGATCTCAAATGGTCCGATGAATCTCGGACTGAGCTTTCCTTTCTTCCCGAATCGCATGACACCTTTCATAGGTGCTATCTTCACAAAAACATGGTTGCCAACGGCAAACTCTAGATCTCTCCTCCTCTTATCCGCATAACTCTTCTGTCGACTCTGAACAGTCCTCAACCTATCACGGATCTTGACTACATCGGTAGTTTGTTGAATAATATCCGGACCCAATTATTATCTCTCCCCTACTTCATCCCAATGAATAGGCGATCTACACTTACGACTATACATTTCTTCATATGGAGCCATACCTACAGACGACTGAAAACTGTTGTTATAGGTGAAATCCACCAATGGCAACTTCGACTCCCAACTCCCTGAGAAATCGATGACACATGCACGGAGAAGATCTTTCAAACTCGGGATAACTCTTTCTGACTTACCATCCGTCTGAGGATGGAAGACTGTGCTAAACATCAACTTCGTACCCATAGCTGAATGCAGACTCTTAAAAAATGAGGAAGTGAATCTATGATCTCGGTCAGATACTATAGAAATGGGAATAACATGAAGTCTGACTATCTCTCGGATATACAGCTCTGCATACTGAATCATGGTGAAAGTCGTCTTAATAGGTAAGACGATCAACAATCACCCAGATAGCATTTGACCCTCTGGCTGACTTCGGCAAACCTACCACGAAGTCCATGATAATATTCTCCCACTTCCACTCGGGAATAGGAAGAGGCTTGAGCAAGCCTGCTGGTCTCTGATGTTCCGTTTTCACTAGTTGGCACGTCAGACACTCGGATACAAAACGTCTGATATCCTTCTTCATCCCGGGCCACCAATACATCAACTGCAGATCTTTATACATCTTTGTACTCCTAGGATAAATAGAGTACGGCGACATATGGGCCTCAGATAAGATATCTGCTCGAATAGAACCGTCGCTAGGAACCCACATTCTGTCTCGATATCTCACAATACCGTCACTAACTATATACAAAATACTGCCCTTGGACTCATCTCTCTGCCTCCACTTTGCCAACTGCTCATCTACTGACTGTCCACTGCGAATACGGTCTAGAAGAGAAGACTGAATCGTCAAAGTAGATAGACGAGGAACTCTACCTCGAGATATGTCTATAGATCAAACCTCTGCATCTCAAACTGAAGAGGTCTATGAATCGCCATATGAGCCATCACTGCGACTTTCCTGCTCAATGCATCCGCAACCACATTAGCCTTGCCAGGGTCGTAGCTAATGTCACAATCATAGTCCTTCACTAACTCCAACCAACGCCTCTGACGCATATTTAACTCTTTCTGCGTAAAGAAGTACTTGAGGTTCTTATGGTCGGTAAAGATCTGGCACTTCTCTCCGTACAAATAATGCCTCCAAATCTTCAAGGAAAATACTACGGCTGCCAACTCTATCTCGTGGGTAGGGTGATTTTTCTCATGGATCTTCAACTGACGAGAAGCATATGCTATCACCTTCCCATGCTGCATCAACACTGCGCCTAAACCGAGATTCAAAGCATTGTTATACAAAATGAAATCTCCAGGCCCTGACAGCATGGCTAATACCGGTGCTGAAATAAGAGCTTGCTTCAAAGTATCGAAGCTCTTCTGACACTCATCCCTCCACACATACTTAGCATTCTTCTTTTACAACGACATGAGTGGAACTGCGATAGAGGAGAATCCCTGAATAAATTTCCGATAATATCCTGCTAGCCCAAGGAAACTACGGATCTCTATTGCATTTTGCAGCACAACCCAATCTCTTACTGATGCAACTTTCGCTGGGTCTACCTTAATACTGCTGCTAGAAATGATGTGGCCTAAGAACGCCACCTTCTTTAACCAGAACTCGCACTTACTGAACTTTGCGAATAACTTGTGCTTTTGTAAGGTCTGCAATACTGCGGTCAGATGTCTGCTGTGATCCTCTTGATCCTTTGAGTACACGAGAATGTCGTCTATGAATACTATCACGAACTGATCTAGATACGGCTGAAATACGCGATTCATGAGATCCATGAAGATCGCTGGCGCATTCGTCAAACCGAACGACATCACAAGGAACTCAAAGTGGACATAACGAGTCCTAAAAGCAGTCTTGAGAACATCGGCGTCTTTCACCCTCAATTGGTGATAACCAGAACGCAGATCAATCTTTGAGAATACTGAAGCTCCCTGCAACTGATCAAATAAATCCTCAATCCTCCGAAGTGGGTATTTTTTCTTCACTGTAACCCTGTTCAATTCCCGGTAATCAATGCAGAGTCTCATCGAACCATCCTTCTTCTTCACAAATAAGACTGACGCGCCCCGTGGAGAACAACTCGGTGCCAATCTCTGTCGGTGCCAATCGGTACGGTGCTTGAAGTTCTTGAATCAGCTTCTTGAGTTCTGCCATCTCTGTCGGTGCCAATCGGTACGATGCTTTTGAGATCGGCGCGGTACCTGGCATAAGTTCAATAGAAAACCCCACCTCTCGCACAGGTGGCATAACAGAGACGTCATCAGGAAAAATGCCTAGAAAGTCCCTGACAATTGGGACGTCGGAGGCTGATTGACTGGGTGTCTCGGGAAAAGATACAAAAGTCGCTAAAACTGCTCGACACCCTCTATGCATGAGCTTTCTAGCCTGGACACAAGATATTATACGCGGTAAATGAAAGTACCTGTCTGGTTCGAATAAGAACTGCTCTCCCCCAAGCGGTCGGACTAGAACAGGTCTCCGCTGGAAGTCAATCAAAACCCTGTTCCTTAATAGCCAGTCCATGCCCAGAATGATATCAAATTCTGGCATCAACAATACGATAAGATCCGCATGAACAAGATTACCATGAAGTTCGAGGTCTATGTCCTGGATCACATTAGTAGCTGTCATCTCCTCTCCAGAAGGCAGTACTACTGAATACGCTATATCTAGCCCAATCGTCTTGACCTTGAGGAAATTCACAAAGGTCTCCGAAATGAACGAATGAGTAGCCCCTGAATCTATCAAGGCATTTGTAGCTGAACAAGCTATAAAAATTCTCCCTGAAAGGTTGGAACATCATGCTAAACCGATAATTTTGAAAGTTATAGTCATGCGAAAGTCAAAATTTGTCACACCCTTACTCTATACTTAGCATAATTACCAAAATCAAAATAGGGTTTGAATGATGTAACTATAGTATGAATCAAATCAAACAAGGGCATCACTTTGACGGTGTATAAAAATTTTGACATGATGTCCCTACATTTTGTTTAAACCAAAAACTCAAGCAATACCATATATACAACAACATCAACTGTATTTTCAAACACAACCATGCGCCATATTGTTATACAAATACATATTCTCATATACATGCATACTTTGTATCATCATAAACATCGTATCACTTATTCAAACCCTGACATATTTTAGTACAATACATATGCGGAAGCTATTCAATAATAAGTCCCGGTTCTTGTCGAGATGAGGCACGTCACAAGCATCCATTGGCGAACCGGCATCCTATGTCTCTTCACTACCTGATCCTGTAATACATGAGCTACGTGAGTTTATAAAACCCAATAAGTTGGAACTTGTACGTATTAATATGCGTCGAAAGAACATATATATCAAGTCGTGACAACAATGAACCTTTAAACCTTGTCATATCATACCATATATTCATGTTCATTTTTGTACTTGAGCCTCATTAGTTGACATGTACTACCGTGCTTGCTTTATTACATAGATACTATTGTGTTGGACGTCAGGGAGCAACCTTTGGCAACCCCACGCCCTATGAACATATATTGGCCAATATGTTTGGTGGATTTAAAACCACCCATGATGTCAACAAGCTATATATCATGTAAAATCAGTCATTTTCCTTTCATGTTCATGTTCATGTTTATGACATAACACCCATCAACAATATTCATGAGTTTCTTACATATTTAATACATAACAATGGAATATGGTGCTATGTTTTCATCAATAAGATATTAACAATGTACATATAGCAATAATTAGTGGGAAGTATTTGAAATCATAATATTACTCATTTATTACTTCAAGAACATGCCAACTTACTGTCCAAGTGTAAGAACACTGGTTTGAGACGATGTTCGTTGTTCCTATGCTGTTAAACATATCAATAATTCAATTCTATTCTAGGTGAAGTTTGATCCTCTACATTTATAATAACAAAAAAAGATGAAAACTTACACCCTTATGCAGTTTTTGTGTTGGAGAACTAAGTTCTTACTTCAAAATGATGAAGGGCATAAGAAAAAAGCACTTGATGGAAAATTTCTTGTGTTTCCCTCGAGTTCTTGCTGCTAAGGAAAGGAAAGTAATGAAGAAATGACTCAGAAAGTCGAAGCTTATCTTTTCTTATACACAGCGGCGCTCGGGCGATAATATATTACCGCTCGGGCGCCAAAAATTCTGCCCAAAAGATGAAAAATTCATGCACCGGCGCTCGGGCGGCCATTTTCTACCGCTCGGGCACCACATGTTCTGCCTCTGCGCACTGCTTCATCAAGGATAGCTCCGGAAACAGCTCTTCCCTTCATAATCTGAAAAAGTTGTAAACATGAAAGCTGTAGCCCTATGTCTTGTCTTGAATCTCCAATTGGTTTCATGGCATTTGGAGGTCTGATTTAAAAGTTATGCTCATTCTCCCAACATGTGTCAGTGAAGGAATGACGGTATACACGACACACTTCGGGACACTTTTGGTTTGTCTTCCACAATGATTTGGACAAAACTAAAAACATTAAAGTTGTAGCATTATATCTTAGATTTCTAATGGTTATGGACTCACACAATTTGGATCAATATTTAAATGATTATCCTAAATGTAACGCCCCAGATTCGACGACTGTCCTCACTGTACAAGGACGAGTCTTTCCAGCGTGCTTCTGTCCTCACTCACACGCACCCTGAGAAACTTCCCAGAAGTTCACCCATCCCAAAATTGCCCCAAGTCAAGCACGCTTAACTTTGGAGTTCTTATGTGATGAGCTACCCAAAAGAAGATGCACCTTCGTGATATGAGTAGTACACATCAAATCTTTTAAGCCCTCTTCAACTGTACAGTCCATTACATTGAACAGTCTCGGAATCCCTCTCATTCCGGTGTGGGATCGGTTCATTCATGTTCCCTCAACCTAGAAGCCTGCCAGGAGCCGCTCATTGTCCGTGCAACCTTATGGCACCGGCGATCACCCCCCTCGCTCTTCAGCCCCGGGCCTCACATGCCCACAAACTTCCGCTTGGTTCGTCCTCGAACGACACTGTACTAAGAGAGGTCGGCTCTGATACCAACTGTCACGCCCCACATTCGACATCTGTCCTCACTATACCAAGACGAGTCTTTCCAGCGTGCTTATGTCCTCACTCACACGCACCCTGTGAAAATTCCCAGGAGGTCACTCATCCCAAAATTTCCCCAAGCCAAGCACGCTTAACTTTGGAGTTCTTATGTGATGAGCTACCGAAAAGAAGATGCAACTTCATGATATGAGTAGTACATATCAAACCTTCGTGATATGAGTAGTACAAATCAAATCTTTTAAGCCCTCTTCAACTGTACAGTCCATTACATTGAACAGTCTCGGAATCCCTCTCATTCCGGTGTGGGATCGGTTCATTCATGTTCCCTCCACCTAGAAGCCTGCCAGGAGCCGCTCATTGTTCATGCAACCTTATGGCACCGGCGATCACCCCCGCCCTCTTCAGCCCCGGCCCTCACATGCCCACCAACTTCCGCTTGGTTCGTCCTCGAACGACACCGTACAAAGGGAGGTCGGCTCTGATACCAACTGTCACGCCCCAGATTCGACGACTGTCCTCACTATACCAAGACGAGTCTTTCCAGCGTGCTTATGTCCTCATTCACACGCACCCTGAGAAACTTCAAAGGAGGTCACCCATCCCAAAATTGCCCCAAGTCAAGCACGCTTAACTTTTGAGTTCTTATGTGATGAGCTACCGAAAAGAAGATTCAACTTCGTGATATGAGTAGTACATATCAAACCTTAGTGATATGAGTAGTACAAATCAAATCTTTTAAACCCTCTTCAACTGTACAGTCCATTACATTGAACAGTCTCGGAATCCCTCTCATTCCGGTGTGGGATCGGTTCATTAATGTTCCCTCCACCTAGAAGCCTCCCAGGAGCCGCTCATTGTCCGTGCAACCTTATGGCACCGGCGATCACCCCCCGCCCTCTTCAGCCCCGGGCCTCACATGCCCACCAACTTCCGCTTGGTTCGTCCTCGAACAACACCGTACTAAGAAAGGTCGGCTCTGATACCAACTGTCACGCCCCAGATTCGACGACTGTCCTCAGTATACCAAGATGAGTCTTTCCAGCGTGCTTATGTCCTCACTCACACGCACCCTGCGAAATTTCCTAGGAGGTCACCCATCCCAAAATTGCCCCAAGTCAAACACGCTTAACTTTGGAGTTCTTATGTGATGAGCTACCGAAAAGAAGATGCAACTTCGTGATATGGATAGTACATATCAAACCTTCGTGATATGTGTAGTAAAATCAAATCTTTTAAGCCCTCTTCAACTGAACAGTCCATTAAATTGAACGGTCTCGGAATACCTCTCATTCCGATGTGGGATCGGTTCATTCATGTTCCCTCCATCTAGAAGCTTGCCAGGAGCCGCTCATTGTCCGTGCAACCTTATGGAACCGGCGATCACCCTCCGCCCTCTTCGACCCCGGGCCTCACACTAAAACTCGTAAGAACTACCGTATTTTCATATCATTTCCTACAAACTTCATTACACTACTTCTACCTACACATCTTACCATCATTATTTAGACATATATTCATTCTCAATACACCATGAACAATATAAAAATCATGTTCAATCACAATATTGATACCTCAATCATCACGTGAAATCTAATGAGCTAAATAACTACATAATTAACGACATAAACGTATTATTATCATTTGTACGAGTAACCAAGCATTACAATTCTCCCCTCCTTCAAAGAATTTAGTCCTCGAAATTTGACATACCATATATTTCAGGATATCTATGTTTAATCTCGTCTTCTTGCTCCCAAGTTGCTTCTTCAATTGCATGATTGGGCCATAACAATTTTACCAAGGTTATTTCCTTGCCTCGTAACAATTTTGATTTCCTGTCGAGGATTTGGATCGGTCATTCTTCATACGAGAGATTCGATGCAAGCTCCAATGGTTCGTAATGAAGAACGTGAGAATGATTGGCCAAATACTTTCGTAGCCAGAAACATGAAAAACGTTATGAACATTTGATAAGTTCGGTGGTAAAGCAACTCGGTGGGCCCTGTCTCCTATTCTTTCCAAGACTTCAAATGGACCGATATATCTTGGACTCAATTTTTCCTTCTTACCAAAACGCAAAATTCCCTTCAATGGTGATATCTTTACAAATACATGGTCACCAACCTGAAATTCCAATCTACGACGTCGCACATCAGCATAGCTATTTTTTGGCTTTGGGCAGTGTGCATTCTTTCTCTGATCTTAGTTACAAATTCAGCTGTCTGTTGTACCAATTCAGGGCCTAATAATTTTCTTTCTCCTACTTCATCCCAATGCACCGAAGAGCGACATTTTCTACCATATAATGCAGTATATGGTGCCCTTACAATGCTTGACTGATAGCTATTGTTATATGTAAACTCAACCAATGGTAGTTTACTATCCCAACTACGTGGGAAGTCAATAGTACAGGCCCTCAACATATCTTCTAAGATCTTGTTCATTCGTTCTGATTGTCCATCAGTTTGAGGGTGGAATGCTGTACTAAATGCAAATCGAGTTCCTATAGCATGATGTAAACTTTTCCAAAATGCATACGTAAATTTAGAATCTCTATCAGATACAATGGACACTGGGATGCCATGAATTCTCACTATCTCTTTGATGTATTCTTCAGCATATTGATTCATCGTGTATTTGGTCTTCAGCGGAAGAAAGTGAGCTGATTTTATAAGTCGATCAACAATAACCCATATAGCATTGAACCCTCTTTGTGTTCTTGGCAACCTAAGATTGAAATCCATCATGATGTGAACCAATATCCACTCAGGAATGGGTAGTGGTTTCGGGAGTCCTGCTGGTCTTTGATGTTCACTCTTGACCTGTTGACAAGTTAGACATTGAGCAACAAATTGAGGAATGTCCTTTTTCATACCTGGCCACCAAAATAATGGTTTCAAATTTTTGTACATTTTGGTGCCTCCTGGATGTATTTAGTAGGGAGTAGCATGTGCATCATAAGAATGTCGGTTCAGATTGTTCCTTGTTTCGGCACGCACAATCTATCTCGATATGTCCATATTCCTTCCCTATTCAATTCAAAGTTAGAATGTCCTTTATCCTCATCTCGCTGCCTCCGTTGTTGTAATTCGGTATCTGTTTTTTTTCGGCCTTGATTCTATGTTCAAGCGTTGGTTGAACCATGAGGGATGATAATTGGATTGCAGTTCCCTTTGGCATAACATCAATCTTAAAATTCTATAAATCCCATAGGATTTGTTCTTGTACTTGAATTGCAGCAATAGAACTGGACTTTTGACTTAACGCATCTGCAACAACATTGGCTTTACTTGGATGATATTAATAACACAATCATAATCTTTCACCAATTCCAACCAACATCGTTGTCGCATATTTAGTTCTTTTTGTGTGAATAAATATTTCAAACTCTCGTGGTCCGTATATATTTCACACCGTTCGCCATACAGATAATGGCGCCATATTTTCAATGCAAATACCACTGCTGCCAGTTCTAAATCATGTGTGGGATAGTTCTTTTCATATTCCTTCAATTGTCTTGTGGCATAAGCGATCACCTTCCCGTGCTGCATTAAAAGTGCTCCTAAACCTTGTTTAGACGCATCATTGTATACCACAAAATCTCCTGATCCTTCTGGTATAGCAAGGACTGGTGCTGATGTCAATTTTGCCTTTTACTCTTGGAAACTGTGATCACATGCTTCGTTCTATACAAATTTCACATTCTTTCGTGTTAAATCAGTCAAAGGCAATGCTATCTTAGAAAATCCCGCTATAAACCGACGGTAATAACCAGCTAATCCAAGAAAACTACGTACCTCGGTAACAGTGGGAGGTCTTAGCTAGTTATTAACAGCTTCAATCATGCTTGGATCCACTGATATGCCTTCTTTTGAAATGATATGAACCAAAAATGCTTCTTGTTCAAGCCAAAACTCACATTTCTTCCATTTGGCATATAAATGTTTATCCTTCAAAGTCTGTAAAACTAATTGAAAATGTTCTCGATGCTCCTCTACAGTTCGTGAGTAGATGAGAATATCATCTATAAACAGAATCACGAATTTGTCTAAAAATGGCTTGAAAATTATGTTCATTAAATTCATAAAAACTGCTGGTGCATTTGTTAGTCCAAATGGCATTACAAGAAATTCATAATGCCCGTACCTGGTTCGGAAGGCAGTCTTTGAGATATCATCTGATTTCACTTTTAATTGATGATAGCCTGATCGTAAATTAATCTTCGAAAAAATGGCAGCTCCTTGTAATTGATCAAACAAATCATCAATTATGGGGAGTGGATATTTATTTTTG
The DNA here is from genome assembly GCF_025594145.1 of Primulina tabacum. Lineage (NCBI taxonomy): Eukaryota > Viridiplantae > Streptophyta > Magnoliopsida > Lamiales > Gesneriaceae > Primulina > Primulina tabacum. Next base: position 12,120,882 of record NC_134567.1, read on the forward strand.
ATTGTCACCTTGTTCAACTCCCGATAATCAATACATAGACGAAGTGTACCGTCTTTCTTCATCACAAATAAAATAGGTGCACCCCACGGTGAAAAGCTCGGTCTAATAAACCCTTTATCAAGTAACTCCTGTAACTGTTCTTTTATTTCTTTCATTTCTGTAGGGGCTAATCGATAAGGGGCTTTTGAGATCGAATGAGTTCCCGTCACAACATCAAGCACAAATTCAATCTCTCTATCTGAGGGTAAGCCTGTTACATCATCAGGAAATACCTCTGGAATTCACAAACAACATCTGTATCTTTTAATCACGAACAGGTGAGTCAATAGTTAACACAGATGCTAAATATCCTTGACACCCCTTCTGTAGTAATTTACAAGCCTTCATACAAGAGATTATCGGAAGAGGTAAGGATATACCTGCACTTGCTACTGTAAATGGTTCAGCTCCTACTGGTGCAAACTTGATCATTTTCATGCCACAGTCAATAGTAAATCTGTACTTCGAGAGCCAATCCACTCCCAGTATTACATCAAAATCAGTCATGTTCAGAACTATCAAATTGGCATACATCTGATGGCCTTGGACATATATTGGACACACTCGTACAATCTGATCTATCCATAATTCTTGCCCGGAAGGTAAGGCTATGGCGAGTTGTGTCTCTTTTGTACTTGCTGTAATGCCCAGTCTCCTTACAAACGATTCCGAAATAAAAGAATGTGTGGCTCCTGAGTCTAGTTAAATTATAGCAGTAATACCAGAAATCAAGAACAAACAAGGGATCATCGATGTATCCGCATCCACTTCTTCTTTGGTCATGGAGAAAAGGCGTCCATGTACTTTCTAAGAACTTCTTGGACAATTTCTAGCGCGATGCCCTGGCTTTTTGCAACGATAACAAACATTGGAACCTTGCATACATTCACCGCCATGGAATTTGCCACATTTAGGACAAGGTGGTCTGTCCTGTTCTTAACGTGGATGGGGCCCCTTGCCACGGGGTTCCTCTGGTCGAGTACCTTTGCTATCGGTCTTTTTGCCTTGTCTTGTTGCTTGGATCCTTTGAAAGTACTGCTGCCTTCGCTGTTGTCTGTCTCTGTCAATATCTTGTTCATCCTGTTCAGCCACAAGTGCTCTTTCCACTATCTCCCCATAAGTAAAAACTTTTCGACATCCGTACATCTCGTTTAATTTAAGAGCGAAGTCCCCGCATGAAGTGTTCGCCCTTACTTGTGTCATCTTGTGCAATATATGGTACATATTGGACTCCATCCTCGAATTGTTGTATGTATTCAGTCATTGACATGGTTCCTTGCTTAACATTGAGGAAATCACTGCCTTTCTTGGCTCGTACATCTTTACTGAAATATTTGTTGTAAAACATGGACTTAAATGTATCACATGTCAATGGTCTCGCAGGTAATGCTACACCTGCACTCTCCCACCATATTCTTGCATGTTTCGTTAACAAAAAGATGGCACATGTTACTTTGTCAGCATCTTCAATATGAAGGTAGGAGAAGATGGACTCCAATGATTTAATCCATTCTTCTCCTACTGCCGGATCAGTGCTTCCCATGAATTTAGGAGGATTCAGACGTCGAAAACGATCATACACATCTGTTTGAACAGGTCTTTGTCTGGTTAGCATGGCTTGTGCGTGTGACTGCTCATGAGTTGTCCGTTGCATCTCAAGTATTTGTTGTATCTGCTCCCCATGGACTTTCGCTTGTTGTTGGAGCAATTGAGCAAAGTCATCTACAGGTCGTGGCGCACTTCCCTCACCTTTGACTGTTGGGGCCTTGCCTTTAGATGACTCTCCTTCATGTACTTTACGTTTCGGTGCCATCGTCGCTTATCTTAACCTACATATAGGTCACGTAGAAACACATAACTTAGCATAAACTATGGGATACAAAGATACTTACTTGCCGAGTTCCCCATGTATGGATGAAGTGCAGTGTCTTCCCTGTCGAAGAACCGTGGGCTCTTATACCACTCAAAAATGTCACACCCTTACTCTATACTTAGCATAATTACCATAATCAAAATAGGGTTTGAATGATATAACTATAGTATGAATCAAATCACACAAGGGCATCATTTTGACGATTTATAAAAATTTTGACATGATGTCCTTACATTTTGTTTAAACCAAAAACTCAAACAATACCTTATATACAACAACATCAACTATATTTGCATACACAACCATGCACCATATTGTTATAAAAATACATATTCTCATATACATGCATACTTTGTATCATCATAAACATCGTATCACTTATTCAAACCCTGACATATTTTAGTACAATACATATGCGGAAGCTATTCAATAATAAGTCCCGGTTCTTGTCGAGATGAGGCACGTCACAAGCATCCATTGGCGAACCGGCATCCTATGTCTCTTCACTACCTAATCCTGTAATACATGAGCTACGTGAGTTTATAAAACCCAATAGGTTGGCACATGTACGTATCAATATGCATCGAAGGAACATACATATCAAGTCGTGATAACAAAGAATCTTTAAACCATGTCATATCATAGCATATATTCATGTTCAGTTTTTGTACTTGAGCCTCATAAGTTGACCTGTACTACCGTGCTTGCTTTATTATATAGCTACTACTGTGTTGGGCGTCAGGGAGCAACCTTTGGCAACCCCACGCCCCATGAACATATATTGGCCAATAGGTTTGGTGGACTTAAAACCACCCATGATGTCAACAAGCTCTATATCATGTAAAATCAGTCATTTTCCTTTCATTTTCATGTTCATGTTCATGACATAGAACCCATCATAAATATTCATGAGTTTCTTACATATTTAATACATAACAATAAGATATGGTGTTATGTTTTAATCAATAAGATACTAACAATGTACATATAGCAATAATCAGTGGGAAGTATTTGAAATCATAATATTACTCATGTATTACTTCAAGAACATGCCAACTTACTGTACAAGCGTAAGAACACTGGTTTGAGACGATGTTCCTTGTTCCTGTGCTGTCAAACATATCAATAATTCAATTACTATGTCCATTCTAGGTGAAGTTTGATCCTCTACATTTATAATAACCAAAATAGATGAAAACTTACACCCTTATGAAGTTCTTGTGATGGAGAACTAAGTTCTTACTTCAAAATGATGAAGGGAATGAAGAAGAAAGCAGTTAGAGGAAAATTTCTTGTGTTTCCCTCGAGTTCTTGCTGTTAAGGAAAGTAAGGTACTGAAGAAATGACTCAGAAAGTCGAAGATTATCTTTTCTTATACACCGCGGCGTCGGGCGGTAATATATTACCGCTCGGGTGCCAAAGATTCTGCCCAAAAGATGAAAAATTCGTGCACCGGTGCTCGGGCGGTCATTTTCTACTGCTCGGGTGCCACATGTTCTGCTTCTGCGCACTTCTTCATCAAAGATCGTTCCAGAAACAGCTCTTCCGTTCATAATCTGAAAAAGTGGTAAACATGAAAGCTGTAGCACTAAGTCTTGGCTTGAATCTCCAATTGGTTTCATTGCAAGTGGAGGTCTGATTTAAAAGTTATGCTCATTCTTGCAACATGTGTCAGTGAAGGAATGACGGTATACACGACACACTTCGGGACACTTTTGGCTTGTTTTCCACAATGATTTTGACAAAACTCAAATCATGAAAGTTGTAGAATTATATCTTATCTTTCTAATGGCTATGGCCTCACACAATTTGGATCAATATTCAAATGATTATGCTAAAACTCGTAAGAACTACCATATTTTCATCTCATTTCCTACCAACTTCATTACACTACTTCTACCCACACATCTTACCATCACTATTTAAACATATATTCATTCTCAATACACCATGAACAAATTAAAAATCTTGTTCAATCTCAATATTAATACCTCAATCATCACGTGAAATCTAATGAGCTAAATAACTAAATAATAAACGACATAAACGTATTATTATCATTTGTACGAGTAATCGGGCATTACAAAGTTCTTCTACTCTAAATTCCTGAAAGTAACACTGATTAGAAGATGCAACCCTATCACCAATTCTATGTTCAAGATCTTAACCCAGACTCCCAAACATTAAATCTCAAATATAAACTTAAAGCTTTAAGATACCTGTCATGAGCATCGTCTCCAGGTTTGTCTCCGCTGCATAGAGAGCAAAAAATCAGCCTTGGATAGGCAAACTCCCCTGAGGGCAATTCTTCAGTAAGTGGTCAGGGCTACCACACTTGTAGCACATCCCAGAACCATACCTACAAACTCCAGTATGGCGGCGTGAGCACTTGGCACAGACTGGGTACTCAAAGGTCCTCGGGAATACACGTCCTTGCTGCTGCTGTCCTCTGCTCTTGGATGGGCCGTGGAAAGGCTTCTTACTCTGATGCTGCTGATGAGGAGGGCGATGCGGCGCTTGGACTCGTCGCTTGCCCTGGCGATCTCTCTCAATATCATTCCGATCCTGTTCAGCAGCTAGAGCTCTGGAGACAGCGACATCATAGGTAGTAGGGCCAGCCACCCTAACATCACGGCGCAAGATCGGCCGCAGACCATCCATAAATTGCCTCAACTTGGCTCCAGCATCGTTTGCAATCAGTGGAACGAAATGGCAACCCCTCTCAAACTTATGGATAAACTCCGTAACAGTCATGTCTCCCTGCCTCAGGGTCATAAATTCCCGGGTCAACCTGGAACGCACCTTATAATGGCCCGAAAATTGGTGTTTGAAAATTTGCGGAAAAATTAAAAATTTTCTTTTTAAAATAATCAAAATTGCCTTATTCACAAAATCAACTAATAAATCAAGTTTAAATGTTCAAAATAGCAGCGGAATAAATTATTGCTCACAAAAAAATAAGTAAAGTAATCCAACAACTGATAAAAATGTTTGAGCATAAAAAAATGGCAAGTGCTGTAAATGAGGTCCTCGGGTGCCACTACTGCCGACCGAAGCTAGCTCACTGGTCCCCGCCCTCGGCCCCGACATCATCAGTACCTACAACAATCAAGTCTGGAGAGCCTAAAGACTCAAAATGCATATATCGTAATTAACGAGTAAATAATATAGTAAAATTTGCATGGGATAAAAATATCATGTCATGAGGCATAATGTGAAAATAACTTGTCATGAGCAATTATAATACGTGCATAACTGAATTGAAAATCATAGTGAAAATGTTTGCTCCTTGGAGCCCTGTACTGAAATAGCATGTAATAATTTTCTGTTGAGTTTATGGTCTACGCAAGTGGCCCCTGCACTGAACTGAACTAACCGGTAACTGGCGACCGGACCGGTAACTGGCGACCGGACCGGTAACTGGCGACCGGGTTTAGTATTGAACGTCTGATCTGTGGGGACCCGAACTTAATTCAATTCTTAATCACTTTCTAAAAATAATTAATCAATTAAAATAAACAGGGTCTAATTTTTTTTTAAAAACGAGAGTACGCAGCATATGAAATAAATCCTATCTCATTTACAAGATCACTATTCAGATCTAAGTACCAGTCCTGTACAATCAAAAATCATAATAACTGCTGTTTCTTCACTACATCTCAGGTGATATAACAGATATATTCCTAAGTCCGGATCTCCACGCTAACTGTCTTCTCTCATCCTTTTCTTGACCCTGATCCAGCCCCACATGTTGTCATGCACACATACAAAACAAGACAACAGCCGGATAACTCCGGTGAGAATAAATCCCAATATAAACAATGTAAACATGCAATCATATAGAAACATATACAAAAGCATATAACAGTTATCATTAACATATAGCAAATAAACAAACATGAATGCTATAAAACTGTAAATCAACTAGTCATCACAGATTCGACTCCAACAACGCGTCGTCTCAGACTCGACTCACCTTTAACATAGGGATCCCAATGTCGGGATATTGATAATTATATCGAATCTCATTCGATAGGAATGAATCAACCCTATACGACATCGATATAATTAATATATCCAGTGTCTGGGCGAAACAGCCGCAGAATTGTTGAATCAGTCAAGAATTAAGCGAATCAGCCAAATTTTAGACGAATCAGTCGATAACTAGACGAATCAGCCAATAACCAAACGAATCAGCCGATGACTAGGCGAATCAGCCAGTGACTAAACAATCAGTACTCAATACATGCAGTGGCTATAAATCAATAGACTACAAACATCAATCTCATCAATTATAAATATCAATGCAATAAACTAAGTATGTGATTTAGGGAAACTCGAGTCAAACCTCACTCGAGTTGTGCAGTCCCAACTTAACATTAATTTATACCTTTCTTTCTGATACTCTGACTCTGTCGAAGTCTCGAACCCCAAGCCTGTCTATACTCAATCTGACAATAACAATATTGAGGGTACGGCATCAATACACCACTCAATCAATACTGGATATAATCAGAATTCAATCTAATTCTGTTTCAACAATATGATGTCATAATTTCAATATATCCAGCACTACCATATCAGTCTGATATCAATTCCAACATCTCATATTTGATAAAAATTCAATTCTGATATCAAATCTCAATCAAGTCAACTCTGAAAATCATAACAATTCCATATGGTATCTATTCTTCCGTCCGGTTTCGATTATACGATGTCTAACATGTCAAGAACATCATATATGAATCCTATCAGATTCTGACAATACCATAATTCCAAATCATATCAAAACGTAGCAAATCTTACGTCCAGTTGTAGCCTACGTCGATAGGAAAAAAGTACCGAAGTCGGATTCAAAATCTACCGGGCGGATCTTTCATAAACTTCGAATTCCTAAACTAAAAGGCATAAGGTTTTCGAGAGGATTTGCTCGTTCTTCTTTCTATTAGATTCTGAAGAGTAGACATATGTATGTATATATATATATATATACATCCCACCTTGCATGTTTACAAAACGTGGCACATTTCATGTATTCCAGGTGGCGCTCGGGCGGATAATCTTTACCGCTCGGGCGCGGAAGTTTATGTCGAGATGCTCGGCTGAACATCTCCTGGCGCTCGGGCGGTAATATTCTACCGCTCGGGCGCCAAACATTCTGTCCAACTCATGGTGCATTGGCGCTCGGGCGGTTCTTTTCCATCGCTCGAGCGCGAGATGTTCGTTTCAACATCTTGGCCAACATCTTGAGATGTTCGGTTCAATATCTTGGCGCCAGATGTTCGGTCCAACATCTTGGCTTATACTGTAACGATGCCCTGCTTCTTCATTTGAGTTCCTATAACCTCACTTCTGTCAATTAATCAACGTTTGATTATAGTAATTAAGTCTCGGGCATTACATTTCTCCCCCCCTTAGATACGATTTCGTCCCCGAAATCACAGGCAGTCAAATTAGATATCAACTCAGATACAAGAAGGAGATACACAGAAGCCAAGAGAAAACTTACCCTAATGAAACAATTCTGAAATTTGCTGTCTCATATTAGATTTTGTCTATCAGTTAGCTTCTTCGATATTCTACCAATTCTATTGGACTTTCAACAGCAGAATAGTCTTCATTCTGAATTATTTTTCTTTTACTGATTCTGATTTCAATCTGGAATAATATTTCAAGAAATATAACATCATAATATAACTCGAAGAAGTTTTGATAAAATCAATCTCAAAATACTGGCTATACAACATCCGTATATACCAATCAATAGCTCCTAATAACACAATCTCGGTCTCAGATACCAACAGTCATCATCCGACGTTGGCTTATTTCGTATCAATTTCCGAGCTATCTTCATTTGTTTCTGAATCAGTTTCATTCTCTTTATCAAATCTCTGATCCTATCAAATCCAATCTCAGGCATCACCGCAGTATTATCCCCATACGAAGGAAATCCGTAGTTCTCACTGTACAATTCCTCGACTAAAGCTATTTCGATATTCATCTAATAGCTATTATTGTACAATATTTCATAAAGTGACAAGACCTCAGGTCACTAGTGCTAAAATCCAGCACTACTTTTCCTGGATATCCTCCAGTATCCAGATAGTTCGCTCCGACTATCTGTCAACCTATAAATCATAGATGAAAATCATGCTATACATTCGGCCAAAATTACAAAATCAACCAAAATCATGGTATGATATAATCAACTCTAGCATTCAGCGTAGTCCAATCACTTTTCTGACATAAATTTCAGTCATCTAGTCATGTTTGTACGTCATCTTGTGCGGAATAAAGCATGCGGATTTGGTCAATCTGTCAATCACAACCCAAATCGCATCGCAACCTCTGGAGGAACATGGTAACTGCGTTACAAAATCCATGGAAATGTGATCCTATTTCCATTCAGGAATAGACTAACTCTGTAACAATCCTCCGGGTTTCTTTCTTTCAGCCTTCACCTGTTGGCAATTAAAACATTTGGCTACAAATTTAGCAATATCAGCTTTCATTTGTTTCCACCAAAACTGTCTTTTCAAATCATTATACATTTCCTTGCTACCAGGATGAATACTGAATCGAATGTTGTGCGCTTCTGATAGTATCTATCGTTTCAACTCCGAAACATTTGGCACAACAATACAATTATTTACATACAGAACATTGTCACAAACCTGATACTCGGATCGATGTCTTGCTCTAACCCTCGCTGTCTAGTTCTGTACATTCTGATCAACTTTCTGAGCTGCTTATATTTCAAAATCAGCTCTGGGTCGGACTGTACAATATAAATTCCCCATTGTCTACTGTCTGATTCAAAAACGGATTCAGAATAACAGCAATATTCAATCAAATTTAAAACATCACTCATCGGTACTGACCTGCTAACTCATAAAATCGCAAATATCTAACACTGATATTCATCTCGGCCAACTAATTACGGTTTAATTCTGTTAAAATCAATAGATACATCATCTTCAGATATAACATACCTTGAATGAAATCTGTCTCCACCAGGATTCACAATTTCAACAGTTTCTGATATCAAGTCAAGGTTAAAATCAATCTCTCTGACTGAAATCAAATCTAAAGTTTTATTGGGGAAAAACATCAATAACTTTCTTATCATTGGTAAATCAGCCAATGATAGACTCAACTTCAGTAAATCAACTGAATACATAAGGAGTCTCTCTGCTCCTTTCTGTAATAATCAAATCATAGATAGTACGGATTATTAAAGGAATTCTCAATCTAGAATCCTTATCGTACAATATTCATCCTTTAGCCATCTCAGGTCCGATTCTCACCATCTTCTGGAACTAATCTAGGGTAGCTCTGTACTGGGTCAGTATATCAATATCAGTAATGCAGTCCCAAAATCAGACAACACTAGTACAATACAAACTATCACACGATCTAACTCGATTTCATTCTCATCCTACTATAGTATACGATATTTTATAGAATTCACTGCTATAAAAACTCTCCCAAACCGGTAAAGAGATACACTACAGTAGATAAAGACTCAACAGGCAATGCACGATTCAATGCAAATCGTTCAAAAATAAACGTATGGGAAGCATCCGTATTTATCAATACCAAAGCAGGATTACTGCATCAAGAACAGTTACCTGCAACATCATCATCTGGTGCTTCCTGAGCCTGCTCCTCGGTCAAAGCAAATACTCTGGCCTGCTGTCTAGGAGGCTGGCCAACTGTTTGACTTCCTCCTGGCCTCTGCTGTGACTGAGATGGTGCTGGCTGAAATGAATGAACAGCAGCTGATCGTCTACTCCACTGTGCCGCTGATCCAGATGATTCGGCTACCTGGGATCTTTGTGAACCCTTCTGTGGAGAAACTCTGGCAAAATGTCCCTGTTGTTTGCAGAAGTGGCAACTAACAAGTACTCCTTGGCATTGCTCAGTGGAATGTCTCCCTCCACAATTTCCGCAGTAAGCTCCGGTATAACTCTGTTTGGAACCACTGGATTTAGAAGAACTGTCGCCAGACTTCTTAAACTGCATTCCTCTAGCCTTCAGAAAATCTTTCTTTCCACCACTGCTACTATCACTCTCAAATCGGGGAGGTGGTTGATGTGGTCTCGATACTGGAGGAACAAATACAGCTCCTCTCTGCCTTATCAGGCCCGCTTCAGCGCCCTTTGCTCTATTCATGGCATCAGCAAAGTTATTCGGTCGCCCTGTGTTCACCAGTGTAAAGATATCGGGATTCAAGCCATTGATGAACTGATCAGCAACGGCTTCGTCATTTCCAGCCACATGTGGAGCAAACTTCAACAAGGTAGAGAATTTGGTCACATATTCTTCAATGTTCAGCTGACCCTGTCTCAAATTGGCAAACTCCGCCCCCTTGTCTTTCCTGTACGACACCGGGAAAAATCTTTGATAAAACTCAGTTTTAAATACATCCCAAGTAATAGTCGTACCTCGATGCTCCAAGGCCCTCTTCATCGTAATCCACCAGTTCTTTGCAACATCAAGCAACTGGTGCCCAATCAATTTAATTCAGCGCTCATCACTGTAATCCAGTGAATCAAACAGTATCTCAATGTTATCTAACCAACTCTCACAATCAACTGATGTCTACGTACCCTTCAGAGTCGGTGGTTTGAATGACTGAAATCTTTTCAATAACGTTTCCATCGAAGTTGCTGTCACATCCATTGGAGGATTCAATGTGCTACCCTGTTCTGGTATTCTTCGAGGAGGCATATCTGATAATCAAATGGATTAGTACCCCAATCCAATAAACCTGTTTCACTTCAGTTCCCTCCTCCGATCATCTTACTGCTGATCGAGAATCGGTTCAAATTTGTTCCCAATAATACATATTACACAATCAAATCAGATAAGTCAAGTATGTATTATATAAAGCAGTAAATCATGCTAGCAATCACAAGCAACGAAGGAAAACTCAATCTACCCCGCTCACTAGCTTCTATCTCAGTCTAAAGGATCTATCGCTCTGATACCACCTGTTGTGGGGACCCGAACTTAATTCAATTCTTAATCACTTTCTAAAAATAATTAATCAATTAAAATAAACAGGGTCTAATTTTTTTTTTAAAATACAAGAGTACGCAGCATATGAAATAAATCCTATCAAATTTACAAGATCACTATTCAGATCTAAGTACCAGTCCTGTACAATCATAAATCATAATAACTACTGTTTCTTCACTACATCTCAGGTTATATAACAGATATATTCCTAAGTTAGGATCTCCACGCTAACTGTCTTCTCTCATCCTCTTCTTGACCCTAATCCAGCCCCACTTGTTGTCATGCACACATACAAAACAAGACAACGGCCGGATAACTCCGGTGAGAATAAATCCCAATATAAACAATGTAAACATGCAATCATATAGAAACATATACAAAAGCATATAACAGTTATCATTAACATGTAGCAAATCAACAAACATGAATGATATAAAACTGTAAATAAACTAGTCGTCACAGACTCAACTCCAACAACGCGTCGTTTTAGACTCGACTCAACTCTAACCTAGGGATCCCAATGTCTGGATATTGATAATTATATCGAATCTCAGTCGATAGGAATGAATCAACCCTATACGGCATCGATATAATTCATATATCCAGTGTCTGGGCGAAACAGCCGCAGAATTGTTGAATCAGTCAAGAATTAAGCGAATCAGCCAATAACTAGACGAATCAGCCAGTAATTAAGCGAATCAGCCAAAGTTTAGACGAATCAGTCGATAACTAGACGAATCAGCCAATGACTAAACAATCAGTAGTCAATACATGCAGTGGCTATAAATCAATAGACTACAAACATCAATCTAATCAATTATAAATATCAATGCAATAAACTAAGTATGTGATTTAGGGAAACTCGAGTCAAACCTCACTCGAGTTGTGCAATCCCAACTCAACATTAATTTATACCTTTCTTTCTGATACTCTGACTCTGTCGAAGTCTCAAACCCAGAGCCTGTCTATAATCAATCTGACAATAACAATATTGAGGGTACGGCATCAATACACCACTCAATCAATACTGGATATAATCAGAATTCAATCAAATTCTGTTTCAACAATATGATGTCATAATTTCAATAAATCCAACACTACCATATCAGTCAGATATCAATTCCAACATCTCATATTTGATAACAATTCAATTATGATATCAAATCTCAATCAACTCAACTCTGAAAATCATAACAATTCCATATGGTATCTATTCTTCAGTTCGGTTTCGATTATACGATGTCTAACATGTGAAGAACATCATATATGAATCCTATCAGATTCTGACAATACCATAATTCCAAATCATATCAAAACGTAGCAAATCTTACGTCTATTTGTAGCCTACGTCGATAGGAACACAGTACCGAAGTCGGATTCAAAATCTGCCTAGCGGATCTTTCATAACCTTCGAATTCCTAAACTAAAAGGCATAAGGTTTTCGAGAGGATTTGCTCGTTCTTCTTTCTGATAGATTCTGAAGAGTAGACATATGTGTATATATATATATATATATATATACACATCCCACCTTGCATGCTTACAAAACGTGGCACATTTCACGTTTTCCAGGTGGCGTTCGGGTGGTTAATCTTTACCGCTCGGGCGCGGAAGGTTCTGTCGAGATGCTCGGCTGAACATCTCCTGTCGCTCGAGCGGTAATATTCTACCGCTCGGGCGCCAAACATTCTGTCCAACTCATGGTGCATTGGCGCTCGGGCGGTTATTTTCCACCGCTCGGGCGCGAGATGTTCGGTTCAACATCTTGGCCAACATCTTGAGATGTTCGGTTCAACATCTTGGCGCCAGATGTTCGGTCCAACATCTTGGCTTATACTGTAACGATGCCCTGCTTCTTCATTTGAGTTCCTATAACCTCAATTCTGTCAATTAATCAACGTCTGATTACAGTAATTAAGTCTCAGGCATTACATGATCAGACTAATGCCACAGTACACTGGGTGGTACATAACTGAACTGAACTGATCGGTAACTGGCGACCGGATAATACAATGCTCCCATGATAGTGAAAAGGCCACAAGCAATATCGCATAAATCTCAAAAATGAATATTTTATTTTTTTTTCCCCGTAATATAATTAAATGGCATATTGAAATATCCTGTATTATTTTACCACATGGATTGGATCGTTCTCAGGCTCGCTGTGACCTAAATTTAACATGAAAAATATGCAAATGATTTTCTTGACCAAACTTTGTAATTGAATTCAAAAACGAGACAATTACGCCCAACGACTCCGTATTTAATCATGACTCCGTGCCGACCCGAACCAACACCGAACCATCATTTAGTCATGATTAAAATACACTTAAAATGATGAAATAATGCTCCAAATATGATAAGGGCCGAAATTTTGGTGAATGGAGACCAAAACATGAAACGCTCTTTCGAGAGTCGATTTGGCACATCGCACCGTAATTTCTCGTACGACTTCAAAAATGATCCGAATCACAAACGGCCAAAAACATGACCTTCCTAACTCGATGAGGCACTGTCCCGTCCAAGGCCATAGATTAAAAGCCAACCAAGAACTCAAACGAGCCTCCAAACCGAAGCACCAAGTTGCTGCCAGAAAATTCCAGCAACTGCACTTGCGCTTGCATTGCTTCGTTTGCGAGACGATTTGTCATTGGTGCTTGAACCACCAACCAGAGTCTCTTCCCAACATCCTAAGGGGTGGCTTCAACCATGGCTAAGGGCCCTAGGACAACCACAATCCAATCCAACACCTAGGACAACACCATGCTTCAACCGAGAACACAAACATCTGTACGGTGATGTTTCTGAAATTTCGTTTTGTTGTCATGCATCATACCAGTGGCCATATGGTTGGCCATGGCTTGATCTAGACATCATGGGGTATGGTATGAACCGTGGCTAAGGGCTAAAGAGCCAACCATGATCCACACCAACACCCAAAACCGAGAGGACACATGCAGAATTTAAACGGGTCGAAGGGGCTGTTCTTGTTGTTTGATTTGAAAACCGATTTCACCATAGACCAAACCTCAAAATGGCAACTTGGTCACGTCTTAGACATGCTAGGGAAGTGTTATAACCAAGGCTATAGCCCTTAGGGCAGCCAAGATCAGATCCATTTCCTTTTGACATCAAACAAGAAAATCGAATGCAATTGGGACATGTTTGGGGAGTTGCTGTCATTTCGATTTCCAGCAAGCATGGGGGCTGAACTAATGGACCAACGTGGTCCTAATCCATCCTAGAACATGTCTAGATGTAGCCTTGGGAGCCTGGAATCGAACCATCCACCTGTACTCACAAAAACAAACAAACCGTGAAGCATGTAAGAAGAACAAAATTCTGCACTTCATTTTCGAAAATGGTATGAAAAGATTTCGGTTTTTGAGCATAAATAAATCATGATTATGATGTTTCAAAATACTACTATGGCTTTATTTAAGAGTTAAAAAAATATAAACATGCCTTGGTTCGTTTTGAAAAGATAACGAACGAAACGACGACGCGGCGCGGAGGAGACGGAGCGTTCTTCCTTCCTTGTTTCTTTCTTGCTAAGCTCGATTTTTCTCTCTTATTTCTTTCCTAGAACTCACGGTTTTTCACCCTAATATTACTCTGGAATTCGAGAATGGGGAGTGGGGAAATGGTTGTTAGGAGAGTGATGGAGATCCAATAATAAAGGAATTCAAATGGTATGACCAAGTCTCCTCTCTTTTGAATTTTGAAATGGTTGATATCAAATGATTGTTGGAGGGATCTAGAATGAGGTGTGGCCGAATTCTCATGCTAATCTAGACTAGGATAATGTTCTAATATTAATTAATTAAGGGTGAAAAGATTAACATGCTAAGGAGTGACAAGGAAATGGTCAAAGGGTGAGTTGGCATAGAACTGTTGTCTCACTAAGAGGGGTGGCCGAAATTATTCAATAAATGGAAGGGAAATATCGTTTGGTTAGTAAATTTTTAAACTTTAAGAGCCTTACCTATCCTTTAACTAATTTAGTGAATTAACACCTCAATTAAGGAACCTAAATGAACTTATTTCCTACTCACCTCAAGTTACTAAAATAATTCCTTAAACCTCCTTTTTAACTTAAATCAACTTACTAGTTAGCTAAAATAAACTATGCGAATGATTTCTTAAATATTTAATTTTATCTCAAAACTCCAACTCCAGTCCGGCCTCACTGAATTAACTGAAAAGATAAAAATTAAACTACTGCATGAAATAATTAACTTTAAAGAAAAGCATTTAAATACTCATGCAATAAAATCATTTTAATTTAAAATAGTAGAATTATGCATGGCTTATACGTAGTCTAATTTACGGGTTCTACAACCCTTCCCCCTTAAAAGAAATTTCGTCCTCGAAATTAAAACTCACCGAATAACTCGGGGTACCGACTCCTCATCTCTGACTCCGACTCCCACGTAGCTTCCTCCTCTGAATTGTTGAGCCATTTGACTTTGACTCGCTTAACCAGCTTGTTCCGAAGCTTTTTCTCTTGTCTGTCTAAGATCTGCACTGGTCTCTCCTCATAAGATAGGTTCGGAGTAAGCTGCAACCGCTCAAAGTTCAAGACATGCGAAGGATTCGCCATGTACTTCCTCAGCATAGAGACGTGGAAGACATTGTGTACTCCGGCCAGATTCGGCGGAAGAGCCACACGATAAGCTAGCATCCCAACTCTGTCGAGGATCTCAAATGGTCCAATGAATCTCGAACTGAGCTTTCCTTTCTTCCCGAACCGCATGACACCCTTCATAGGTGCTACCTTCACAAAGACATGGTCGCCAACGGCAAACTCTAAATCTCTCCTCCGCTGATCTGCTTAACTCTTCTGTCGACTCTGAGCAGTCCTCATCCTATCCCGGATCTTGACTACTATATCGGCAGTCTGCTGAATAATCTCTGGACCCAACTCTTCTCTCTCTCCTACTTCATCCCAATGAATAGGAGATCTACACTTACGGCCATACAATGCTTCATACGGAGCCATACCTATAGACGATTGAAAACTGTTGTTATAGGTGAACTTTACCAATGGTAAGTTCGACACCCAACTCCCAGAGAAATCAATGACGCAAGCACGAAGAAGATCCTCCAAGATCTGAATAACTCGCTCTGAATGCCCATCTGTCTGCGGATGAAAAGCTATGCTAAACAGCAACTTTGTACCCATAGTCGAATGCAAACTCTTCCAAAACGAGGAAGTGAATCTGGGATCTCTGTCAGATACGATAGAAACTGGAATACCATGAAGTCGGACTATCTCCCGGATATACAACTCCGCATACTGAATCATGGTGAAAGTCGTCTTAATAGGCAAGAAGTGCGCTGATTTGGTAAGACGATCTACAATTACCCAGATAGCATTTGATCCTCTGTCTGACTTCGGCAATCCGGTCACGAAGTCCATGGTAACATTCTCCCACTTCCACTCTGGAATAGGAAGAGGCTTGAGCAAACCTGATTGTCTCTGATGCTCCGCCTTCACTAACTGGCAAGTCAGACACTCGGATACAAATCGTCTGATGTCTTTCTTCATCCCAGGCCACCAATACAATGACTGCAGATCTCGGTACATCTTCGTACTCCCTAGATGAATAGAGTACGGCGACATGTGGGCCTCTGATAGAATATCTGCTCGAATAGAACCACTGCTAGGAAGCCACATCCTGTCTCGGTATCTCACAATACTGTATCTAACTGAATACAAGACACTGCCCTTGGCTTCATATATCTGCTTCCACTTTGCTAACTGCTCATCTGCTGACTGGCCACTGCGAATACGGTCAAGGAGAGAGGACTGAATAGTCAAGGTAGATAGATGGGGAACTCAACCTCAAGGATATGACTCTAGATCAAACCTCTGCATCTCAAGCTGAAGAGGTCTCTGAATCGTCAAATGAGCCATCACTGCGACTTTTCTGCTCAATACATCCGCAACTACATTAGCTTTACCCGGGTGGTAGCTAATGTCACAGTCATAATCCTTCACAAGCTCCAACCAACGCCTCTGACGCATGTTTAGCTCCTTCTGCGTAAAGAAATACTTGAGGCTCTTATGGTCGGTAAAGATCTAGCACTTCTCTCCATACAAATAATGCCTCCAAATCTTCAAGGCAAAAACCAAGGCGGCTAACTCTAGATCATGGGTAGGGTAGTTCTTCTCATGAATTTTCAACTGTCTAGAAGCATATGCTATCACCTTCCCATGCTGCATCAATACTGCGCCCAAACCGAGCTTCGAAGCATCGGTGTACAAAATAAACTCACCGGGCCCTGACTGCATGGCCAAAACTGGCGCTGAGATAAGAGCTTGCTTCAAAGTATCGAAGCTCTTCTGACACTCCTCGCTCCACACAAATTTAGCATTCTTCTTGGTCAATGATGTGAGTGGAACGGCAATAGAGGAGAATCCCTTAATGAACTTCCGATAATATCCTGCTAGCCCAAGAAAACTGCATAAAATAATTAACTTTAAAGAAAAGCATTTAAATACTCATGCAATAAAATCATTTTAATTTAAAATACTAGAATTATGCATGGCTTATACGTAGTCTAATTTACGGGTTCTACACACCTCGTCAGTAAAATATTTAGATTAGAATACCTCTGTAAAGCGCGCCCAGCTGAGAGTGGCCAATACGTACAGTCACGAGTTTGATTGACAGTTTTATATTCATTATGTTTTCAGATTTGATACATAATACTGATATTTGTTTCATGCTTTTACATTGTTTATATGACCGCATGTTTCATTGATTTATATTGGGATTTTATTTTCACCGGAGTTATCCGGCTGTTGTCGTGTTTGTATGTGTGCATGGCAACAGGTGGGACAGGATCAGGGTCGAGGAGATGATGAGAGATCATGATTAGAGTGGAGACTACGGACTTTGACGTTGCTGTAGATAGGATTCAGCACTTGACATTTAGTTGTTGAACCTTAGTTCAATTTTGATGTTTGTTGTACAAGACTTGTACTTTTATATTGGTATGTACACTAGATTGAATACCATTACGATCCGCAATTAAAAAAAAAAAATTAGACCCTGTTTATTGTAATTGATTAAATTGTCCCAATGATGATTAAGAATTTGATTAGCGTCCGGGTCCCCACAACAGGTGGTATCAGAGCGATAGATCCTATAGATAGAGATAGGAGTTAGTGAGCGGGGTAGATTGAGTTTTCTTTCCTGCTTTTGAGTGCTTGCATGTTCTACTGCTTTATAATGCATGTTTATCTGTTTATCTGACTTGATTTGAAAACATGTGTTATTAAGAATAGATCAAACCGATTTAGATCAGCAGTAATATGATCCGGAGGAGGACTGAAACAGATTTGTGGTATTTGGTTGCTAACCCTTTTGATAATCAGATATGCCTCCTCGAAGAGTAGCAAAATAGGGTAGCACTTCGAATCCTCAAATAGATGTAACAGCAACACCGATGGAGACATTGTTGAAGAGATTTCAGTCATTCTATCCACCGACTCTGAAGGGTACTGAGACTTCAGTTGATTGCGAGAGTTGGTTAGACGACATTGAGATGCTGTTTGAGTCCTTGGATTACACTGATGAGCGGAGAGTGAAACTAATAGGGCACCAGTTGCATGATGTTGCAAAGAACTGGTGGATTACAACAAAGCGAGCCTTGGAGCATCGAGGTACGACTATTACCTGGAATGTCTTTAGAACTGAATTCTATCAGAGGTTCTTTCCAGTGTCGTATAGGAAGGATAAAGGAGCAAAATTTGCAAACTTAAGACAGGGTCAGCTGAACATCGAGGAATACGTGGCCAAGTTCTCTACACTGCTACGATTTGCTCCACATGTGGCCGAGAATGACGAAGCCGTTGCTGATAAGTTTATTAATTGCCTGAATCCTGAAATATTTACATTGGTAAATACGGTATGACCGAATAATTTTACTGATGCCTTGAATAGAGCCAAGGGAGCTGAAGCTGGTCTGATGAGACAAAGAGGAGCTTCATTTGTACCTCCAGCACCGAGACCACAGCAAGCACCTCCCCGATTTGAGAGTGGCAGCAGCAGTGGTGGAAAAAAGGACTTCATGGAAGCTAGAGGGAAGCAGTTTAAGAGATCTGGAAGTAGTTCATCCTGTTCTAGCGGTTCGAGACAGACTGGTCAGACCCAGAGTTATACAGGACCTTATTCCAGCACTTGTGGAGGGAAGCATTCCACAGAGCAGTGCCGAGGTGTAATGCCCGAGATGTGAGCTGGTAATCAGCAATTATCAATGCATGATTTGAGGTATTTATCGAAGACCGAACAAGAGACGTTGCGATTCGATTTTAGTTGCAAAATATATTGTTGGGACAGCATAGACAGTGCACCCGCGGTTCAAAAGACAGTGCACCCGCGGTGGTTCATAGGAAATTTTGGAAGAGATACAGAACGGTCACCGCACTCGCGCCATAAAATCTACCGCACCCGCGGTGCTGCTACAGTAGAGGCACCGCACCCGCGGTAAAAAATGCACCGCACCCGCGGTCGTGCCTTCTGAAATTGTGGAAGTAGTACAGCACGCTCAGCGCACCAGCGGTCCAAGGGCTAGCGCACTCGCGGCGAGACGTGCAGAACATGCAATATCTATGATTATTGAAGATTATGATTCGTATTAATATCGATTATGAGTTGTGGTATTATACATGGGATGTTGAGATCGACGGGGTTACCGAGACTGTATTGTTATGCCGTCGAAACATCAGTAGATTTATTTGATCAGATTCAGTATTGATTGAGATTGTATCATGATATCGTTGACATTGATCAGATTATGTCTTGATTTGCGTATTGATCAGAACAGGATTTGAATTAAGTTATACATTGATACAGTGTATTCGATATTGTTATTGATAGATTGATTTGATAGGCAGGGAGTTCGAGACTTCGACAGAGTCAGATCAACAGAACGAAACGAAAGGTATAAATTGATGTTGATGCGGGATTGCACAACTCGAGTTGGATTCGACTTGAGTTTCCCAAAATCACATACTTTATGTTATTGCATTGTTATTTGCAATTGAATATGATTGATGTCTTTGGTCTATGGATTTATAGACAATGTATGTATTGAGTGTAAGAGTAGGTGCCCGTCGAGCCAAGTGTTGGCCGAGTGTTCACAATGAAACTCTATGTATAAACAATCTTTATTTTAATAATATTTGAAATTATTATTGGCACATCTTTATCTGAATACCCATGCTAGTTGCATAGATAAAGACCTTGAATATACAAATAGTAGAAAGAATATGAGATGCTCATATGATGAGTATCATGAAACTCATATTTGGAATACTGTATATTCTAAACAGTTTCTAGTCGATTCAGCCGCCGCTAAGAAGGATATAGGCCGCTCGAGTT
Source organism: Primulina tabacum (assembly GCF_025594145.1). Classification (NCBI taxonomy): domain Eukaryota; kingdom Viridiplantae; phylum Streptophyta; class Magnoliopsida; order Lamiales; family Gesneriaceae; genus Primulina; species Primulina tabacum. The sequence continues at coordinate 12,141,213 of NC_134567.1, forward strand.
CCAGACTAGTATCTGCGATGTGAGTACCATGTTTCATTGGTAGGGGACATTGTTGAAAGGGGATCGGTTATGGTGACCGGAAGCGCAACGGAAGTTTAAAAATCGAAATTTTGCATGGAATTTTCGGCCACCTCATGAAATTGTGTAGCAGATACAATAAAACACAAAAATTACATTCATAGTGTGTTTAGAATTTTACCTATCAATCACAAGGATTGATGTATGGCTCCAACTAAGGTGTAAACTGAAAGAGGATCGGTTACGGTGACCGGAAGCGCAACGGAAGTTTAAAAAATCAAATTTTTCATCAAAATCTTCGGCCACCCCTTATAATGCGTAGAAAATACAATAAAACACAAAAATGACATTCATAGTGTGTTTAGAATTTTACCTATCAATCACAAGGATTGATGTATGGCTCCAACTAAAGTGTAAACACTTTAGCTCTTGTATGGCAAGAAAAATCTACAAGCTTTCCTCCTTTTCTTCAAGAATTAGGCCCACCATCAACTTTGTAGATCCACCTCACACTTGCACTAGAAAATGTAAGGATTTTTCAAAGAGAAGTGACTTGTTTCTTCAACTATTGAAGAACACAAAATGAGAGAAAAATTGAGGGAAAACTCCTCACAATTTTCGGCCAACACACTTGAATGAGGGAGGGGGAGAGTTGCCTTGGTTGTGGGAAAAGTGGAAAAGTTGTCTTGCATGCCATGCAATATTTTACTAAAAAGTATTCACAACTCTTCACCTCCCAAGCATGCAAACCCTAGTGGGCTTGTAACATTTACAAAGGGCCCATGGACTTTTTAATTGTCTCAAACATATTTGAGCCCAATTATACTTTACTTGATTTACTCAAGCCCACTAGTTAAATAATTATTTCCAATTGGGCTCTACAAGGCCCAATGTTATTTAATTAATTCAACACTTGAATTAATTTAATTATTTGGACTCTACTAGGCCCACTAGTGTTTAATTAATTCAACACTTGAATTAATTTAATTTGGCCATAATAATGTTTATGAAAATCACAAATTTCAAATACATTATTTATTTGGCTTACTTTTAATTAAGGAACACATTCATAAATTAAAAGTTATATTTCTCTCATAGAAGTCATACTTCTACTTTTCTTTACGCTTATAAACTCATTTATAAGTCGTTCAACACATTGAACTATTTTAACTTCTCAACGGGATCTAGAAAGCTAGTACTTGTGTGGCCCTCAATGGTTAATTGATACAACTAGCCGTGGGTTCACATCTCCATGTGATTCGGACTAAACATGTCCTCAAATGAGCATACCCCAATTGCTCTATTCTCACTTATCAACTCCTTGATAACAAGAACGTCAGAACTCAAGTCTGATAGTACCCAACCAATCATGTTAAATGCCTAGCAGCATCGCTTACATGATTCCCTAGGTATCAAATGATAGTGCCTGCTAGAACCATTCAATTATGGTTAACGTACAGTACGGTCCCTTCAACTCATATATCTCGACCGATTCGACAACCATTGGTTTATTGAAGGTTGTCAATGAATCGATACTATGTGTCATGTCGTAGTTGCATCGATGGTGTAATCTATGAAACCCCTTTCATAATTACCACCATACTCTGATCAGAGATTTCAACCTACATACACATGATAACACATAGGATATCCATACCCGAAGGTAAGCGGTGAATCCCCAACTACAATGCATCGACTCCTATATGTTTCGACAGAACACCCAACCTTGCCACCTGATGACCCCATGAGAGTCGGCAAACAAGTCAAAGTGTAATTCTAGCACATAGAGTCTCAATGTTGTCCCGGGTCATAAGGACTAATGGTGTACAACCATAAACTAGGACTTTTCCACTCGATAAGTGAGAACCACTTGGAAAGTCCTTTTATGGAGGGTTGTTCAGTGCACTCTACAAGGTGCACCTATCTGCATGCTCGGACATCACAATGTCCCCTACCAATGAAACATGATACTCACATCGCAGATACTAGTCTCGAACTCGAAAGGCCTATATCCTTCTTAGTGGAGGCTGAATCGACTAGGAACCGTTTAGTATATAAAGTATTACAAATATGAGTTTCATGATACTCATCATATGAGCATCTCATATTCTTTCTACTATTTGTATATTCAAGGGCTTTATGTATGCAACTAGCATGGGTATACAGATAAAAAAGTGCCAAAACGTTAAATTCAAATATTATTAAAATAAAGACTGTTCATACATAGGGTTTAATCATGAACCCTTGGCCAACACTTGGCTCCACGGGCACCTACTCTAACAATCTCCCACTTGCACTAGAGCCAACTACCCATATGCTTCAAACCCATTGATTCGCGATGCTTCTCGAACAATGGTCCAGGTAAAGGCTTAGTTAGTGGATCAGCAACATTATCTGCGGAGCCGACTTTGTCAATCGTGACATCTCCTCTTTCCACGATCTCTCTGAGGATGTGGTATTTTCTCAATACGTGTTTGGACTTCTGATGAGACCTCGGCTCCTTTGCTTGAGCAATGGCTCCCGTGTTGTCACAAAACAACGGGACAGGAGCAACTCCATTAGGAATGACGCTCAACTCTTGGACGAAATTCCTTATCCAAACAGCCTCCTTTGCTGCAGCTGATACAGCAATATATTCTGCCTCAGTGGTGGAATCCGCTGTACTGTCTTGCTTGGAACTCTTCCAAGAGATAGCAGCACCATTGAGCATTAATATGAATCCAGAGGTTGACTTCGAGTCATCGATATCGCTTTGGAAGCTAGAGTCGGTATAGCCTTCCAATTTCAGTTCTCCACCCAGATAGACCAAGAACAATTTATTGGTCCTTCTCAAATACTTGAGGATGTCTTTCACAGCTTTCCAGTGTGGAAGACCAGGGTTGGATTGATATCTACTTACTACACTTAGTGCAAAAGCCACGTCAGGACGTGTAGATATCATCTCATACATGATGCTACCAATCCAGATGCATAAGGAATGCTGGTCATCGCCGCTATCTCAGCATCTGTCTTGGGAGATATAGACTTGGATAGGGACACGCCATGACACATTGGTAGATGTCCTCTCTTGGACTCATCCATCGAGAACCGCTTCACGATGGTATCAATGTATGCGGACTGGCTGAGACCAAGCAATCTTTTTGATCTATCTCTATAGATCTGTATTCCTAATACAAAAGATGCTTCACCCAAGTCTTGCATCGAGAACTTACTCGCTAACCATATCTTCGTTGATTGCAACATTCCTACATCATTCCCACTGACCTTCTTATACACACAGGGTTCCTCAGGATTCTTAGCAAAACCAAACTCTTTGATTGTACTATCGAATCTGAGGTTCCAACTCCTAGATGCCTGCTTTAGACCATAAATAGATCTTTGAAGTTTGCATACCATATGCTCACTTCCGATAGATGTAAACCCTTCGGGTTGAGACATGTAAATCTCTTCCTTAATATCCCCATTAAGAAATGCTGTCTTAACATCCATCTGCCATATCTCATAGCCATACCATGCAGCTATGGCTAGTAAAATCCTTATGGACTTGAACATTGCAACTGGAGAAAAGGTTTCCTCAAAGTCAACTCCTTGTCTTTGAGTATATCCTTTTGCCACCAATCGCGCCTTGAAGGTCAATACCTTTCCATCTGCCCCAAGTTTCCTCTTGTAAATCCATTTACACCCTATGGGAACAATTCCCTCAGGTGGATCCACGAGATTCCACACTTGGTTCGAATGCATGGAATTCATCTCAGATTCCAACGCTTCAAGCCACTTGATGAATCGGCATCAGATAATGCTTCCTTGAAGGTCCTTGGATCACATCCATGGTTAGGCTCATCATGGCCCTCTTCATGAAGCAGACCATACCTTATAGGTGGTCTCGAGACTCTCTCGGATCTTCTAGGAGCTTGTATCTCCTCTCTTGGCTCTTCGGGTGTGGGTTCCATAATTGTGGGTGTCTCTCGAACCTCTTCGAGTTCTATCATCTTGCCTTTTCTATCTAATAGAAATTCCTTTTCCAAAAAGGTTGCATTCCTAGAAACAAACACCTTTGTTTCTTGGGGATGATAGAAGTAGTATCCAACCGAATTCTTTGGATATCCCACAAAGTAACATAAAATGGATCGACTATCCAATTTATCTCCCACTACTTGCTTCACATAAGCAAGGCACCCCCATATTCTAAGATAAGAATATTTGGGTGGCTTACCCATCCATATCTCATATGGTGTCTTATCAACTGCCTTTGTATGGATATTGTTCAACAACATTGCCGCTGTCTCAAGCGCATATCCCCAAAAGGATGGTGGCAATTCCGTGAACCTCATCATAGACCGAACCATGTCCATCAAAGTCCGGTTACGACGCTCCGAAACACCATTCAACTGTGGTGCAGCGGGCGGAGTCCACTGCGAGAGAATCCCATTCTCCCTAAGATACTCTTGGAACTCGGCACTCAAGTACTCACCACCTCGATCCGATCGAAGTGTCTTGATGCTTCATCCCAATTGCTTCTCTACTTCACTTCTGAATTCATTGAACCTTTCAAAGGCTTCAGACTTGTATTTCATCAAATACACATACCCATACCTCGAAAAGTCATCAGTAAAGGTGATGAAGTAGGCATGTCCATGCTTAGTGGTGATGCTAAGCGGACCGCACACATCGGTATGGATCAAATCCAATAACCCTTTGGCTCGCTCCACATGGCCCTTAAAGGGAATTTTGTTCATCTTTCCTTTCAGACAGGATTCACAAGTCGTGAGAGCATTAATATCAGACATATCAAACATGCCTACTCCCACTAACTTGTTCATCCTTCTTAGGGAAATATGTCCTAATCGAGCATGCCATAATTGTGCCGAATTTAGAGTATCTTGTTTGCGCTTGTTTGTTGTTATAGCTTGGACATTGTTAAGTGGAATATCTTTCAATTTTAAGGTGTAGAGATCGTTTTCAAGTTCTCCAGTACCAATTAAGCATTCATTCTTGTAAATATTGCAAACACCTTTGCTAAATAAACAAGAAAATCCATCTTTGTCTAACATAGAAATGGAAATAATGTTTTTCACCAACTCAGGTACAAATAAAACGTCTCTTAACATTAACTTAAAATCATTGTTCAAAAGTAAAGTAACATCTCCAACAGCTTTGGCAGCAACCCTTGCCCCATTGCCCATCCTCAAGAAGGTCTCACCTTCCCTGAGCCTCCTACATCTTCCCATCACCTGCAAATCATTACAGAGATGTGAGCCACAGCCGGTATCCAATACCCAAGAAGTAAAGTTAATTGAAATGTTTACTTCGATATAGAACATACCGTTTCCAGAAATCTTCTGGGCAAGATATTCCCTGCAGTTACGCCTCCAATGTCCAGGCTTCTTGCAATGATGACAGATGTCAACAGTCTTGTCAGCCTTCACTGGTGTGGCTGCCACTATGGGACCCGGAGTCTGCCTCTTCAAGGGCACGCTCTTCTTGGGACGTTGGAAAGAACGCTTCTTTCCCTTCCCAGGTGGACCGGTCTTCGTACCAGATGAAGAGCCCACAAAAAGAACCGGCTTCTATTTCTTGATGGTGGACTCAAAGGTCACAAGCATGTTCACCAACTCCTCAAGGGTCGGCTCCATCTTGTTCATATTGAAGTTCACCACAAAAGGATCAAATGAGCTAGGCAGCGATAAGAGCAACACGTCGGTGGTCAACTCCGAAGGAAAGATCAGATCCATGCCAACGAGATTGTCCACGAGCCCAATCATCTTCAAGCCATGCTCATGGACCGAGGCCCCATCTCGCATGCGCATAGTGATCAGCTCCTTGACGGTAGCATGCCTAAGAGGCTGAGTCTGCTCACCAAAGAGCTCCTTGAGGTGCAAATGAATGTCAGCAGCATTCTTTGCATCCTCTAGATGCCTCTGCAGCTCATCGTTCATAGAAGCCTGCATATAACACCTAGCCTTCAAGTCATGGTCACACCAATCCTTGTAGGTTTGCAATTCCTCAGGAGTGCAGCTAGTCGGAGCCTTAGCAGGGGGCGACTCAGTCAGTGTATATGCAATCTTTTCCGAGTTAAGACGATTTTCAGATTTCTTAGCCAAGTGAGATAGTTAGGTCCGGTTAACACATGTTTTTCGAGTATGGCAGAAAGCGGATTGCGAATTGAAGATATTGTCAAATTTTTGTACTGAAAAGTTAAAAAGATAAATGTTAATGACTATTTTAAAATATTTAATAAGATATAAAGTTTGGACTTTAACTTTAAAAATTTTTGCTCCCACTGTTTTGACATTTCCACTACCCTCTAGTGAAAACGGGAAACTCTTTTCCTCAGTAGGTACGTAAGGTCCAATTAGCGAATTATGATCCCAAATAATATCAGCCAATCACAATTCCTAAAAGGTAGTTTTCAATTGCATCACAATGCAACCCTTACGTAAAATTTTGTCTCACGTTTGATTAGGACCCAATAAAATGACGTCGTTCATCTTTACGTGTCAAGCCTTACCCATCGATGTTGAACCTTAATGGACGGTCGCCATGCGTTCCCTCAATAATATGAGCCGAAATCGTGGGAGTTCCACGTAGTTCACATCAACATGTCAATGGATGTCATAGCTTTTCGGCACCCAGAGCTCCCCCAATAATATGAGCCGAGCCCCGAGTACGGGTGAACAACGATTTCGGTTGGGAATAAATCTAGCAAGCGGACTAGGTCAAGTTATAGTATTTGGAGATGAGTCCAGGTATCGTACCCACAGAGATCGATGTTTAATTACTAGAATATGAATTATTTTTCCTAATTTAGGCTAAATAAAGTTCAAATGATGGGAGAGATAGATTAATCAAAACTAAATTAAACAATTTAAATAAATTAACTAAAGCAAAAAAATATCCAAATTATTAAACTAGACGAAAATTCAAATTATTTAAAAACGACTAAGGCGCACAACGGTACCGAGACAATTTATAATCTACGTGTCAAATTCATATTCAATAAATTAATTATTTATTTCACGACGGAATTCCCAAAATTATTTATTAAACGATTCCTCGAATTAATAAACCTAATTAAATCTAACAGTCCAATTATTCCTAACTGAATTTAATTAGATTTAACCGCATTAGATCGCTGTGAAATTCCAGTTTTTCAACCAAAAGTCGCACACTGAAATCGAATACTATTTCTCGTCAATTTAACCATGTGTTGATTGATGTGTGAAGCAAATATTAATCTATCGCCTTCCGGTTTTAGATTAACCAACAAATATTCTATTTAATTGGCCAGATTAAAAGAACACGTGATAAACGACATGAATCAATGAATAAAATAAATAATCTAATTGAATCAAACTCAAAACATAAAAAAAATAATATGTCTCGGCCCTATCATGGCCTTAGTCCACAAAAATCTACTCCATAAACTTAAAAAAAAATTGCAATTCACTGTTTAAATTCAATGCAGAAAACATGATTAAGAAGGAATGGGAAGAGATTCTCAGTAATTTGTAGCGTGTGAGGAATTCCTCGCTGGTTTTGCCTTCCTTCTTCCTCCCCGTTTTTCTTCTTCCGCACTGTTCTCCTATTCTGTCTCCTTCTGTGCTTCTATTATGGCAGCCCTCTGTACGCATTTTTTCTTTTTTTCCTCTTAATGGGCCTCCTCCTTTTATTCTTTTTAATGCCCATATCAAGTAAAGAAAGTGTAGATAAGATATTTATAAAGATTTACATAGATTTTTCCAAGATTTCAATATCATCAAGGAATAGAATATAAGAGTATTTAATTTCCTTTCTTCTGATATTTTGTTCCCTTTTAAATCTAATAAATTTATATTCTCTCTCAATTTAAACACTTTTCACTTTTGATTCAAATCTACAATTATTAATTAAATTAAGCACATAATTAGGATAAAAAGTCTAGATAAGGGAAAATATTATCAAATCAAATCCCTAAAATCTTTTCAAGATTTGGCCTTATCAATCCCCCCACACTTAGCCTTTGTTCGTCCTCGAGCAAATCAGAGAATAAAAATATAATCGAGGAATATTCAATGATTCACCACAAAATTGACACAATCAATACTTTTCAACCTACTAAATTTCGTCACACTCAATCAAAAGATCACACTTCGAAAATCGTAAAATTCACTTTCGTTGCAACTTTAAAACTCAAGCATTCACTAGAAAAGATCAAGATAATGAGACGTGTGTAGTGTGGAAGTCAAAACTCATATTCCTCAAAGGTGTTTTAGTTCAAGGAATGCTCATATTTTCTGGATTTGTTTTTTTAAATAAAGAAACTCTCCATAAGCTTATCTTTCATATCTTTCTCCACTAAATGTTGGAGGAATATGACCCGGTCAATAGGTCTTTTAAGCTTATAATGTAAGGCCACGGCTCACGGCTACAATAAAGGTTGGGATATTCAAAATGAGAGAAAATAAACAATTATTCCTTCAGCGCATTCCTCATCTCTTATCTTCCTCCTCATTGAATTTCATCATTCCTCCAGCTAACTTTTTGATCTTCAACAAAATTCCCTTTTAATTAGATTTAACTTCATTAGATTGCTGTGAAATTCCAGTTTTTCAACCTAAAGTCGCAAACTGAAATCGAATACTATTTCTAGTCAATTTAACCATGTGTTGATTGATGTGTGAAGCAAATATTAATCTATCGCCTTCCGGTTTTAGATTAACCAACAAATATTCTATTTAATTGGCCAGATTAAAAGAACACGTGATAACAACATCAATCAATGAATAAAATAAATAATCTAATTGAATCAAACTCAAAACATAAAAAAAATAATATATCTGGGTCCTATCATGGCCTTAGTCTACAAAAATCTACTCCATAAACTTAAAATAAAATTGCAATTCACTGTTTGAATTCAATGCAGCAAAACATGATTAAGAAGGAATGGGAAGAGATTCTCGTAATTTGTAGCGTGTGAGGAATTCCTCGCTGGTTTTGCTTTCCTTCTTCCTCCCTTTTTTTCTTCTTCCGCGTTGTTCTCCTATTCCGTCTCCTTCTGTGCTTCTGTTATGGCAGCCCTCTGTACGCTTTTTTTCTTTTTTTCCTCTTAATGGGCCTCCTCCTTTTATTCTTTTTAATGCCCATATCAAGTAAAGAAAGTGTAGATAAGATATTTATAAAGATTTACATAGATTTTTCCAATATTTCAATATCATCAAGGAATAGAATATAAGAGTATTTAATTTCCTTTCTTCTTATATTTTGTTCCCTTTTAAATCTAATAAATTTATATTCTCTCTCAATTTAAACACTTTTCACTTTTGATTCAAATCTACAATTATTAATTAAATTAATCACATAATTAGGATAAAAAGTCTAGATAAGGGCAAATATTATCAAATCAAATCCCTAAAATCTTTCAAGATTTGGCCTTATCAATCCCCCCACACTTAGCCTTTGTTCGTCCTCGAGCAAATCAGAGAATAAAAATATAATCGAGGAATATTCAATGATTCACCACAAAATTGACACAATCAACACTTTTCAACCTACTAAATTTCGTCACACTCAATCAAAAGATCACACTTCGAAAATCGTAAAATTCACTTTCGTTGCAACTTTAAAACTCAAGCATTCACTAGAAAAGATCAAGATAATGAGTTGTGTGTAGTGTGGAAGTCAAAACTCATATTCCTCAAAGGTGTTTTAGTTCAAGGAATGCTCATATTTTCTGGATTTTTTTTTTTAAATAAAGAAACTCTCCATAAGCTTATCTTTCATATCTTTCTCCACTAAATGTTGAAGGAATATGACCCGCTCAATAGGTCTTTTAAGCTTATAATGTAAGGCCACGGCTCAAGGCTACAATAAAGGTAGGGATATTCAAAATGAAAGAAAATAAACAATTATTCCTTCAGCGCATTCCTTCATCTCTTATCTTCCTCCTCATTGAATTTCATCATTCCTCCAGCTAACTTTTTCATCTTAAACAAAATTCCCTTTTAATTAGATTTAACTGCATTAGATCGCTGTGAAATTCTAGTTTTTCAACCTAAAGTCGCAAACTGAAATCGAATACTATTTCTAGTCAATTTAACCATGTGTTGATTGATGTGTGAAGCAAATATTAATCTATCGCCTTCCGGTTTTAGATTAACCAACAAATATTCTATTTAATTGGCCAGATTAAAAGAACACGTGATAAACGACATCAATCAATGAATAAAATAAATAATCTTATTGAATCAAACTCAAAACATAAAAAAAATAATATGTCTGGGTCCTATCATGGCCTTAGTCTACAAAAATCTACTCCATAAACTTAAAATAAAATTGCAATTCACTGTTTAAATTCAATGCAGAAAACATGATTAAGAAGGAATGAGAAGAGATTCTCAGTAATTTGTAGCGTGTGAGGAATTCCTCGCTGGTTTTGCCTTCCTTCTTCCTCCCCTTTTTTCTTCTTCCGCACTGTTCTCCTATTCTGTCTCCTTCTGTGCTTCTATTATGGCAGCCCTCTGTACGCATTTTTTCTTTTTTTCCTCTTAATGGGCCTCCTCCTTTTATTCTTTTTAATGCCCATATCAAGTAAAGAAAGTGTAGATAAGATATTTATAAAGATTTACATAGATTTTTCGAAGATTTCAATATCATCAAGGAATAGAATATAAGAGTATTTAATTTCCTTTCTTCTGATATTTTGTTCCCTTTTAAATCTAATAAATTTATATTCTCTCTCAATTTAAACACTTTTCACTTTTGATTCAAATCTACAATTATTAATTAAATTAAGCACATAATTAGGATAAAAAGTCTAGATAAGGGCAAATATTATCAAATCAAATCCCTAAAATCTTTTCAAGATTTGGCCTTATCAATCCCCCCACACTTAGCCTTTGTTCGTCCTCGAGCAAATCAGAGAATAAAAATATAATCGAGAAATATTCAATGATTCACCACAAAATTGACACAATCAACACTTTTCAACCTACTAAATTTCGTCACACTCAATCCAAAGATCACACTTCGAAAATCGTAAAATTCACTTTCGTTGCAACTTTAAAACTCAAGCATTCACTAGAAAAGATCAAGATAATGAGACGTGTGTAGTGTGGAAGTCAAAACTTATATTCCTCAAAGGTGTTTTAGTTCAAGGAATGCTCATATTTTCTGGATTTTTTTTTTTAAATAAAAAAACTCTCCATAAGCTTATCTTTCATATCTTTCTCCACTAAATGTTGGAGGAATATGACCCGGTCAATAGGTCTTTTAAGCTTATAATGTAAGGCCACGGCTCACGGCTACAATAAAGGTAGGAATATTCAAAATGAGAGAAAATAAACAATTATTCCTTCAGCGCATTCCTTCTTCTCTTATCTTCCTCCTCATTGAATTTCATCATTCCTCCAGCTAACTTTTTCATCTTCAACAAAATTCCATTTTAATTAGGTTTAACTGCATTAGATCGCTGTGAAATTCAAGTTTTTCAACCTAAAGTCGCAAACTGAAATCGAATACTATTTCTAGTCAATTTAACCATGTGTTGATTGATGTGTGAAGAAAATATTAATCTACTGCCTTCCGGTTTTAGATTAACCAACAAATATTCTATTTAATTGGCCAGATTAAAAGAACACGTGATAAACGACATCAATCAATGAATAAAATAAATAATCTAATTGAATCAAACTCAAAACATAAAAAAAATAATATGTCTCGGTCCTATCATGGCCTTAGTCTACAAAAATCTACTCCATAAACTTAAAATAAAATTGCAATTCACTGTTTAAATTCAATGCAGAAAACATGATTAAGAAGGAATGGGAAGAGATTCTCAGTAATTTGTAGCGTGTGAGGAATTCCTCACTGGTTTTGCCTTCCTTCTTCCTCCCCTTTTTTCTTCTTCCGCGCTGTTCTCCTATTCCGTCTCCTTCTGTGCTTCTGTTATGGCAGCCCTCTGTACGCTTTTTTTCTTTTTTTTCCTCTTAATGGGCCTCCTCCTTTTATTCTTTTTAATGCCTATATCAAGTAAAGAAAGTGTAGATAAGATATTTATAAAGATTTACATAGATTATTTCAAGATTTCAATATCATCAAGGAATAGAATATAAGAGTATTTAATTTCCTTTCTTCTGATATTTTGTTCCTTTTTAAATCTAATAAATTTATATTCTCTCTCAATTTAAACACTTTTCACTTTTGATTCAAATCTACAATTATTAATTAAATTAAGCACATAATTAGGATAAAAATTCTAGATAAGGGCAAATATTATCAAATCAAATCCCTAAAATCTTTTCAAGATTTGGCCTTATCAATCCCCCCACACTTAGCCTTTGTTCGTCCTCGAGCAAATCAGAGAATAAAAATATAATCGAGGAATATTCAATGATTCACCACAAAATTGACACAATCAACACTTTTCAACCTACTAAATTTCGTCACACTCAATCAAAAGATCCCACTTCGAAAATCGTAAAATTCACTTTCGTTGCAATTTTAAAACTCAAACATTCACTAGAAAAGATCAAGATAATGAGACGTGTGTAGTGTGGAAGTCAAAACTCATATTCCTCAAAGGTGTTTTAGTTCAAGGAATGCTCATATTTTCTGGATTTTTTTTTTAAATAAAGAAACTCTCCATAAGCTTATCTTTCATATCTTTCTCCACTAAATGTTGGAGGAATATGACCCGGTCAATAGGTCTTTTAAGCTTATAATGTAAGGCCACGGCTCACGGCTACAATAAAGGTAGGGATATTCAAAATGAGAGAAAATAAACAATTATTCCTTCAGCGCATTCCTTCATCTCTTATCTTCATCCTCATTGAATTTCATCATTCCTCCAGCTAACTTTTTCATCTTAAACAAAATTCCCTTTTAATTAGATTTAACTGCATTAGATTGCTGTGAAATTCCAGTTTTTCAACCTAAAGTCGCAAACTGAAATCGAATACTATTTCTAGTCAATTTAACCATGTGTTGATTGATGTGTGAAGCAAATATTGATCTATCGCCTTCCGGTTTTAGATTAACCAACAAATATTCTATTTAATTGGCCAGATTAAAAGAACACGTGATAAACGACATCAATCAATGAATAAAATAAATAATCTAATTGAATCAAACTCAAAACATAAAAAAAATAATATATCTCGGTCCTATCATGGCCTTAGTCTACAAAAATCTACTCCATAAACTTAAAATAAAATTGCAATTCACTGTTTAAATTCAATGCAGAAAACATGATTAAGAAGGAATGAGAAGAGATTCTCAGTAATTTGTAGCGTGTGAGGAATTCCTCGCTGGTTTTGCCTTCCTTCTTCCTCCCCTTTTTTCTTCTTCCGCACTGTTCTCCTATTCTGTCTCCTTCTGTGCTTCTATTATGGCAGCCCTCTGTACGCATTTTTTCTTTTTTTCCTCTTAATGGGCCTCCTCCTTTTATTCTTTTTAATGCCCATATCAAGTAAAGAAAGTGTAGATAAGATATTTATAAAGATTTACATAGATTTTTCCAAGATTTCAATATCATCAAGGAATAGAATATAAGAGTATTTAATTTCCTTTCTTCTGATATTTTGTTCCCTTTTAAATCTAATAAATTTATATTCTCTCTCAATTTAAACACTTTTCACTTTTGATTCAAATCTACAATTATTAATTAAATTAAGCACATAATTAGGATAAAAAGTCTAGATAAGGGCAAATATTATCAAATCAAATCCCTAAAATCTTTTCAAGATTTGGCCTTATCAATCCCCCCACACTTAGCCTTTGTTCGTCCTCGAGCAAATCAAAGAATAAAAATATAATCGAGGAATATTCAATGATTCACCACAAAATTGACACAATCAACACTTTTCAACCTACTAAATTTCGTCACACTCAATCAAAAGATCACACTTCGAAAATCGTAAAATTCACTTTCGTTGCAACTTTAAAATTCAAGCATTCACTAGAAAAGATCAAGATAATGAGACGTGTGTAGTGTGGAAGTCAAAACTCATATTCCTCAAAGGTGTTTCAGTTCAAGGAATGCTCATATTTTCTGGATTTTTTTTTTAAATAAAGAAACTCTCCATAAGCTTATCTTTCATATTTTTCTCCACTAAATGTTGGAGGAATATGACCCGGTCAATAGGTCTTTTAAGCTTATAATGTAAGGCCACGGCTCACGGCTACAATAAAGGTAGGGATATTCAAAATGAGAGAAAATAAACAATTATTCCTTCAGCGCATTCCTTCATCTCTTATCTTCCTCCTCATTGAATTTCATCATTCCTCCAGCTATCTTTTTCATCTTCAACAAAATTCCCTTTTAATTAGATTTAACTGCATTAGATCGCTGTGAAATTCCAGTTTTTCAACCTAAAGTCGCAAACTGAAATCGAATACTATTTCTAGTCAATTTAACCATGTGTTGATTGATGTGTGAAGCAAATATTAATCTATCGCCTTCCGGTTTTAGATTAACCAACAAATATTCTATTTAATTGGCCAGATTAAAAGAACACGTAATAAACGACATCAATCAATGAATAAAATAAATAATCTAATTGAATCAAACTCAAAACATAAAAAAATAATATGTCTCGGTCCTATCATGGCCTTAGTCTACAAAAATCTACTCCATAAACTTAAAATAAAATTGCAATTCACTGTTTGAATTCAATGCAGCAAAACATGATTAAGAAGGAATGGGAAGAGATTCTCAGTAATTTGTAGCGTGTGAGGAATTCCTCGATGGTTTTGCCTTCCTTCTTCCTCCCCTTTTTTCTTCTTCCGCGCTGTTCTCCTATTCCGTCTCCTTCTGTGCTTCTGTTGTGGCAGCCCTCTGTACGCTTTTTTTCTTTTTTTCCTCTTAATGGGCCTCCTCCTTTTATCCTTTTTAATGCCCATATCAAGTAAAGAAAGTGTAGATAAGATATTTATAAAGATTTACATAGATTTTTCCAAGATTTCAATATCATCAAGGAATAGAATATAAGAGTATTTAATTTCCTTTCTTCTGATATTTTGTTCCCTTTAAAATCTAATAAATTTATATTCTCTCTCAATTTAAACACTTTTCACCATTGATTCAAATCTACAATTATTAATTAAATTAAGCACATAAATAGGATAAAAAGTCTAGATAAGGGCAAATATTATCAAATCAATCCCTAAAATCTTTTCAAGATTTGGCCTTATTAACGGGTAGCGTTCATCATGCACCCATCACTAACCGCCACGATTATAAACTAAATTAACAAACTATACAAACACATTTGTCTACTTTCAAATTAATTTATTTATAACCGAATTTCTTGTAAATCACCATTTACTATAAATATTTAAAGTCCAACATAAAATATTTATTTCATGAGAAAATATTTGCAACTTTTGTAATTTTAAACTTAAGGGCCCAAAAACTTATTTTTTTTCATCAAAAACATTTTGGCCCATTTAAAATTCACAAATATGTTAGCCATCCAATGGCCCAACAACTCAAGGCCCATGACACTTTGATATTCCAAAACACTTTTGGAAACCCTAGTCGTCATCGCCGTCGCCAGAGCTCTGTCGCCGAATTCCGGCAACAAAAATTTTTTTTTTTTTTTTAAATTTTTAATGGGGCCCCTCGGGCTGCCCTAGCATCCCGAAATGGGCAGCCCCTCGGGCAGCCCGAGCTGCCCGAAGTTCCCTACAATAAGCCTCGGTTTTTTGTTGCAAAAATAGGGCTGCCCGAAGTTCCCCCACAATAAGCCTCGGTATTTGGTTGCAAAAATAAACTCATGCGGTTAGAAATAGATCTCAACATGATATCTTTTAATTGGTACAAAAAATCGTAACCATAGCTCTGATACCACTTGAAAGAGGATCGGTTACGGTGACCGGAAGCGCAACGGAAGTTTAAAAAATCTAATTTTTCATCAAAATCTTCGGCCACCCCTTATAATGTGTAGCAAATACAATAAAACACAAAAATGACATTCATAGTGTGTTTAGAATTTTACCTATCAACCACAAGGATTGATGTATGGCTCCAACTAAAGTGTAAACACTTTAGCTCTTGTATGGCAAGAAAAATCTACAAGCTTTCCTCCTTTTCTTCAAGAATTAGGCCCACCACCAACTTTGTAGATCCACCTCACACTTGCACTAGAAAATGTAAGGCTTTTTCAAAGAGAAGTGACTTGTTTCTTCAACTATTGAAGAACACAAAATGAGAGAAAAATTGAGGGAAAACTCCTCACAATTTTCGGCCAACACACTTGAATGAGGGAGGGGGAGAGTTGCCTTGGTTGTAGGAAAAGTGGAAAAGTTGTCTTGCATGCCATGCAATATTTTATTAAAAAGTATTCACAACTCTTCACCTCCCAAGCATGCAAACCCTAGTGGGCTTGTAACATTTACAAAGGGCCCTTAGACTTTTTAATTGTCTCAAACATATTTGAGCCCAATTATACTTTACTTGATTTTACTCAAGCCCACTAGTTAAATAATTATTTCCAACTGGGCTCTACAAGGCCCAATGTTATTTAATTAATTCAACACTTGAATTAATTTAATTATTTGGACTATACTAGGCCCACTAGTGTTTAATTAAATCAAAACTTTAATTAATTTAATTTAGTCCATAATAATGTTTATGAAAATCACAATTTTCAAATACATTATTTATTTGGCTTACTTTTAATTTAGGAACACATTCATAAATTAAAAGTTATATTTCTCTCATAGAAGTCATACTTCTACTTTTCTTTACGCTTATAAACTCATTTATAAGTCGTTCAACACATTGAACTATTTTAAATTCTCAACGGGATCTAGAAAGCTAGTACTTGTGTGGCCCTCAATGGTTCATTGATACAACTAGCCGTGGGTTCACATCTCCATGTGATTCGGACTAAACATGTCCTCATATGAGCATACCCCAATTGCTCCATTCTCACTTATCAACTCCTTGATAACAAGAACGTCAGAACTCAAGTCTGATAGTACCCAACCAATCATGTTAAATGCCTAGCAGCATCGCTTACATGATTCCCTAGGTATCAAATGATAGTGCCTGCAAGAACCATTCAATTATGGTTAACGTACAGTACGGTCCCTTCAACTCATATATCTCGACCGATTCGACAACCATTGGTTTGTTGAAGGTTGTCAATGAATCGATACTATGTGTCATGTCGTAGTTGCATCGATGGTGTAATCTATGAAACCCCTTTCATAATTACCACCAGACTCTGATCAGAGATTTCAACCTACATACACATGATAACACATAGGATATCCATACCCGAAGGTAAGCGGTGAATCCCCGACTACAATGCATCGACTCCTATATGTTTCGACAGAACACCCAACCTTGCCACCGGATGACCCCATGAGAGTCGGCAAACAAGTCAAAGTGTAATTCTAGCACATAGAGTCTCAATGTTGTCCCGGGTCATAAGGACTAATGGTGTATAACCATAAACTAGTACTTTTCCACTCGATAAGTGAGAACCACTTTGAAAGACTTTTTATGGAGGGTTGTTCAGTGCACTCTACAAGGAGCATTTATCTGCATGCTCGGACATCACAATGTCCCCTACCAATGAAACATGGTACTCACATCGCAGATACTAGTCTCGAACTCGAGCGGCCTATATCCTTCTTAGTGGCGGCTGAATCGACTAGGAACCGTTTAGAATATACAGAATTACAAATATGAGTTTCATGATACTCATCATATGAGCATCTCATATTCTTTCTACTATTTGTATATTCAAGGGCTTTATCTATGCAACTAGCATGGGTATACAGATAAAGAAGTGCCAAAACGATAAATTCAAATATTATTAAAATAAAGACTGTTTATACATAGAGTTTAATCATGAGCCCTTGGCCAACACTTGGCTCGACGGGCACCTACTCTAACATAAACACCTTAGCTCTTTAATGGTAGAAACTATCTTCAAGCTTGCTTTGAGCACTCCTTGCTCAACTATTAAGCCCACCACCAACTAGGTAGATCCTCTCTTAATTTGCACTAGAAAACAAAGAGGATTTTTCTTTGAGAAGTGAGTGTTTTCTCCAACAATTGAAGAACACAAAAATGAGAGAAAACTTGAGAGAAATCCCTTCAATATTTCGGCCATAGTAGTTGGAATGAGGGGGAAGGGAGGCTCGTCTTGGTCTTGCCAAAAAGCAAAAATCAAAAACACCTTTTAGCATGCCATGCCTTGATAACCCAAAAAGTAGTCTCCAACCCTTAACCTCCCATGCATGCATATATTATATGGTTTTTAACAAATAAAAAACCCATGGACTTAATTTAATTATCTCAAACATTTTTTAGATTAATTAAACATTACTTGAATTTACTCAAGTCCACTAGTTAAATAATTTATTTAAATTGAGCTCTAAAAGACTCAATATGATTTAATTAATTCAACACTTGAATTAATTTAATTATTTGGACTCTACTATGTCCTCTAGTGTTTAATTAATTCAACACTTGAATTAATTTAATTTAGTCCATAATAATGTTTATCACAATTTTCAAATACATTATTCACTTGGCCAACTTTTAATTTAGGAACACTTCCATAAATTAAAAGTTACATTTCTCTCATAGAAGTCATACTTCTATTTTTCTTTACGCTTATAACCTCATTTATAAGCCGTTCAACACATTGAACTAATTTCTCCTTTATAGAAGTCATACTTCTAATTTTCCTTACGCTTATAAACTCCTTTATAAGCCGTTCAACACATTGAACTATTTTTACTTCTCAACGTGATCTAGAAAGCTAGTACTTGTGCGGCCCTCAATGGTCCATTGACACAACTAGCCGTGGGTTCACATCTCCATGTGATTCGGACTAAACATGTCCTTATATGAGCATACCCCAATTGCTCCATTCTTACTTATCAACTCCTTGATAACAAGAACGTCAGAACTCAAGTCTGATAGTACCCAACCAATCATGTTAAACGCTTCGCAGCATCGCTTACATGATTCCCTAGGTATCAAATGATAGTGCCTGCAAGAACCATTCAATTATGGTTAGCGAACAGTACGGTCCCTTCAACTCATATATCCCGACCGATTCGACAACCATTGGTTTATCGAGAGTTGTCAATGAATCGATACTATGTGTCATGTCGTAGTTGCATCGATGGTGTAATCTATGAAACCCTTTTCATAATTACCACCATACTCTGATCAGAGATTTCAACCTACACATACATGAGAACACATAGGATATCCATACCCGAAGGTAAGCGGTGAATCCACGACTACAATGCATCGACTCCTATGTGTTTCGACAGAACACCCAACCTTGCCACCTGATGACCTCTTGAGAGTCGGTAAACAAGTCAAAGTGTAATTCTAGCACATAGAGTCTCAATGTTGTCCCGGGTCATAAGGAATAATGGTGTACAACCATAAACTAGGACGTTTCCACTCGATAAGTGAGAACCACTTGGAAAGTCCTTTATAGAGGGTTGTTCAGTGCACTCTACCAGGAGCACCTATCTGCATGCTCGGACATCACAATGTCCCCTACCAATGAAACATGGTACTCACATCGCAGATACTAGTCTCGAACTCTAGCGGCCTATATCCTTCTTAGCGGCGGCTGAATCGACTAGGAACTGTTTAGAATATACAGTATTCCAAATATGAGTTTCATGATACTCATCGTATGAGCATCTCATATTCTTTACACTATTTGTATATTCAAGGTCATTATCTATGCAATTAGCATGTGTATACAGATAAAGAAGTGCCAAAATAATAAATTCAAATATTATTAAAATAAAGACTGTTTATACATAGAGTTTAATCATGAACCCTCGGCCAACACTTGGCTCGACGGGCACCTACTCTAACAATTGTGATGTCCGAGCATGCAGATAGGTGCTCCTGGTAGAGTGCACTGAACAACCCTCCATAAAGGATTTTCCAAGTGGTTCTCACTTATCGAGTGGAAACGTCCTAGTTTATGGTTGTACACCATTAGTCCTTATGACCCGGGACAACATTGAGACTCTATGTGCTAGAATTACACTTTGACTTGTTTAGCGAATCTCATGGGGTCATCAGGTAGCAAGGTTGGGTGTTCTGTCGAAACATATTGGAGTCGATGCATTGTAGTCGGGGATTCACCGCTTACGTTCGGGTATGGATATCCTATGTGTTCTCATGTGTATGTAGGTTGAAATCTCTGATCAGAGTATGGTGGTAATTATGAAAGGGGTTTCATAGATTACACCATCGATGCAACTACGACATGACACATAGTATCGATTCATTGATAACTCTCGATAAACCAATGATTGTCGAATTGGTCGGGATATATGAGTTGAAGGGACCGTACTGTACGCTAACCATAATTGAATGGTTCTTGCAGGCACTATCATTTGATACTTAGGGAATCATGTAAGCGATGCTGCTAGGCGTTTAACATGGTTGGTTGGGTACTATCAGACCTGAGTTCTGACGTTCTTGTTATCAAGGAGTTGATAAGTAAGAATGGAGCAATTGGGGTATGCTCATATAAGGACATGTTTAGTCCGAATCACATGGAGATGTGAACCCACGGCTAGTTGTAGCAATGAACCATTGAGGGCCACACAAGTACTAGCTTTCTAGATCTCGTTGAGAAGTAAAATAGTTCAATGTGTTGAACGGCTTATAAAGGAGTTTATAAGCGTAAGGAAGAATCGAAGTATGACTATAATGACAGAGATGTAATTTTTAATTTATGAATGTGTTCCTAAATTAAAAGTTGGCCAAATAAATAATGTATTAGAAAATTGTGATTTTCATAAACATTATTATGGACTAAATTAAATTAATTCAAGTGTTGAATTAATTTAACACTAGTGGGCCTAGTAGAGTCCAAATAATTAAATTAATTCAAGTGTTGGATCATATTGGGTCTTGTAGAGCCCAATAGTAAAATAATTATTCAACTAGTGACTTGAGTAAATTCAAGTAATGTTTAATTAGTCTAAAATATGTTTGAGATAATTAAATTAATTCCATTGGTTTTTAATTGTAAAAAAACATATAATATTGCATGCATGGGATGTGAAAGGTTGGGGAGACAACTTTTTCTATTATCAAGGCTTGGGATGCCAAAAAGTGTTTTTAGCTTTTCCCACAATCAAGACAAGTCTCCCTCCCCTTCATTCCATGAGAGATGGCCGAAAATTGCAAGCTTTTCTCCCTCATTTTTCTCTCAATTTTCTTCTTCAAGAGTTGAGGAAAGAAATCACTTCTCCTTGAAAAATCCTCATATTTTTCTAGTGCAAGATATGAGGTGATCTACCTAGTTGGTGGTGGGCTTTATTTTAGAGCAAGGAGTGCTCTTTGGAAGCTTGTAGAAGTTCTTGCCATACAAGAGCTAAGGTGTTTACACCTTAGTTGGAGCCATCATCAACTCAAAAGGTTGATAGGTATGATTTCTTTACACCCTATGAATGTCATAGTTGTGTTTTTGTATATTCTAGAACATTAGTACATAGGTGGCCGAAATTTTCTTGGTGAAAATCAATTTTTGAACTTCCGTTGCGCTTTCGGGCACCTAAAATCGATCCCTTTCATTGAGTCATAGGCGGATGTGCCTAGTCGTATACATTTGATCTCGTGACAGAGGTGCCTGATTGTGATGGAATCGTCACTGGCCCATTGCACATTGTCACCGAGGTTTGGCTATATCGAAGTGGATAGAATTGGAGTTTCTTCTATTACTGATATTCAATATGGACGCCAGGGTCGATAGGCCCAGTCTGTGGCTGATTCGCCAAGACGCCGGACGTTTGGCTATATCGGAGTGGATAGAATTGGAGTTTCTTCTATTACTGGTGTTCGATATGGAAAGAGCCAAAGTCCGTGAATAAGAACATGCCACCACCCCGATAGGGAGTGTAGGTGGGTGTATGTTCTTATTCCGATCGTGATCCCCAGATTAGGACGAGTCGAGTCAGAGTCCATGAGTCACTGAGTGTGATTCAGAGTTTGTGTTGATTCATGTGTCGGATTTGATACATGTTATACTCAGAGTTTATATTGATTTACACTTCTGCTTTGATACATGTTATGAAATATCTATTTCATGCTTTTATATCTGTTTATATGAAATGCATGTATACATGATTTATACTTGGAATGTAATTCTCACCGGAGTTATCCGGCTGTTGTCTTGTTTGTATGTGTGCTTGACAACAGGTGGAACAGGATAAGGATCAGGAAGAGGATGAGAGATTATAGTTAGCGTGGAGATCCGGGCCCAGAAGTAAAATAGGATTCAGGACTGGATGTATAGTCGTTGAACCATGTTGAGATAGTAACAAGTAGTACATGAATTGTACTTTACTCTTAAAATATATCAGATAGATTACTATTACGTTTCCGCATTTATATTTAAAAGAAAACAAAAAAATTTATAGTCGTTGAACCTTGTTGAGATAGTAACAAGTAGTACATGAATTGTACTTTGCTCTTAAAATATATCAGATAGATTACTATTACGTTTCCGCATTTATATTTAAAAGAAAACAAAAAAATTTAGTCCCACTTTTCTTGATTGTTATATTTGACATTAATAATGATTAAGATTTGAATTAGCGTCCGGGTCCCCACAACAGGTGGTATCAGAGCGATAGACCCTTTAGATTGAGATAGAAGCTAGTGAGCGGGGTAGATTGAGTGTTTTTTCTGCTTTTGCTATGCTAGCATGAGCTTATGATTTACTACTTTGAAATGCTTGTTTACTTGATTATCTGATTTATTATAATCATGTGTTATTGAGAATGAATCAGAACCGATTCTTGATCAGCAGTAAGATGATTAGAGGATGACTGAAACAGGTTTGTTGTATTTGGTTACTAATTCTTTTGGTAATCAGATATACCTCCTCGAAGAATCCCAGAACCGGGTAGTATTTCGACTAGTCAGATGGATGTGTCAGAAACTCCGATGGAAATACAGTTGAAGAGGTTTCAGTCATTAACACCGCACATTCTGAGGGGTACTGAGACGACTGTTGGTTGTTAGAGTTGGATAGATGATATAGAAATATTGTTTGATTCACTTGAGTACGCGGATGAATGTAGAGTTAAACTAATTGGGCATCAGTTACAGGAGATCGCAAAGGGCTGGTGGATTACAACCAAAGTAGTCTTAGAACAGCGTGGTATAGGGATTACTTGGGAAATCTTCAACGTGGAATTTTATCGAAGGTTTTTCCCAGTTTCGTACCAAGAAGATAAGAGGGCAGAATTTAAAAATTTGAAACAGGGTCAGCTAAACATTGAAGAATATGTTGCGCAATTTTCTACCTTGCTACGTTTTGCTCCTAACGTGGCTGAAAATAATGAAGTTGTGACTGATCATTTTGTTAAAGGATTGAATCCTGAGATATTGAAATTGGTAAAGACAGGCCGACCCTATAATTTTTTTGATACTCTGAGTAGAGCCAAGAGAGCCGAAGCTAGTCTGATGAGACAGAAAAGAGCTTTGTTTGTGCCTCCAGCATCGAGACCACAGCAACCACCTCTCGGACTTGAGACTTGTAGTAGCAAGGGTGGAAAGAAAGATTTCTTGAAAGCTCACAAGAAACAATTTAAGAAGTTAGGGAGTGGTTCGTCGAGCTCCAGTGGTTCTAGCCAGAGTTATACGGGAGTTTATTGCAGCACTTGTGGAGGAAGACATTCCACAGAGCAATGCCGAGGTGTGTTCGGTAGTTGTCGGATCTGCAGACAATCAGGACACTTTGCTAGAGTATGTCCACAGAGAGTTTTCCGCAGATCTCAGGGAGCAAAACCATCTGGATCAGTGGCACCGCCTGATAGACCATCACCGGTTGTTCACTCTTCTCAACCACCGTTGACTTCTCAATCACAACCAAGGCCAGGACATACATGACGACGTAGTGGCAGGTACTTATTTATTGTATGGTTATTTTGCATATGTATTGAGAATACTAATGCATTCCATAAGATTATTCTTGAATGAATTGCATTGATCTATGCTTTGAATATGGAGTTATTATATGCTATAGTATCGATCTCTTTTATGTTTGGGAGAGGTTTTGTATTAGTGATATCTGTTAGACATGGTATGCTACAGTATGACAGATATGAGATTGAGTTAGATGATATGGTACTTGAGTTATCTGAATGGGATTACATTACTGGGACTAATATGTTGACCAAGTACAGAATTACCGTTGATTATTTCCAACAGATTGTTGAATTCAGACCGGATATGGCTGATAAATGGAAATTTTACGGTAAGAATTTTAGATTAGGATTCCTTGGATAGGGGTGATATTGAGGACTCGATTGTTATAGAAAGGAGCGGATAGATTCCTTGTCTATTCAGTTGATTACTGAAATCGAGTCTATCATTGGCTGATTTGCCAGTGACATGAGAGTTATTGATGATTTTCCCCAGATGAGATTTCGAGTTTGATTCCAGCCAGGGAGATTGATTTCAGCCTTGATTTGATAACAGGAATGTATCAGCTATGTTGTTAGTTGATGAAATCTGTGTTCAGAATATTTTGATGATTCTCTGATTAGTTGATCTATTATTTTCTGGGATATCCGAAGATTATGACTGATTTTGTTGAATATCTGAGTGTTGTATTGAATATTCTGGAAACTGGAAAGTTGGATACAGAAACTGTTGAAATGTGCATCTTGATTTCGACAGATTGTACTCAGGGTTGTTATATCTGAAGATGATATATCTGTTGATTCTAGTACAGTGAAGCCGTGATTAGTTGACTGAGGTCGACCTCAGTGTCAGAAATTTGTAGTTGCATGAGTTAGCAGGCTACTGTATTTGATTGTTATTCTGAATTGCTTGAGAATGTTTATTTTCTGCAGCAGTATTTGATACAGATCATATACAGTTGAGATTCGATACCGTTCACGCCGAACTAGAGCTAATTTTGAGAATTGAAACAGTTCAGAAAATTGATCAGAATGGGCAGAACTTGATTATCGATAGTCAGAACAGGGTATCCATCAGAATATCAGGTAAGTGATACTGCTTTGTATGTGAATAACCGATGGGTTGTGCCAGATATTTCAGATTTGAAATGACTAATGTTGTCAGAAATGCACAATAGTTGATTCCGTATTCGTCCTGATAGCAGAAAGATATATGATAATTTGAAAAGACAGCTTTGATAGAAACAGATGAGATTAGATGTGGCAGAGTTTGTACTGAAGTGTCTGAATTGCCGATAGATAAAGACAGAAAGAAAGAAACCAGGAAATTGGTTATATAGCTTATCGATTCCTGAAGGGAAATAGAATTACATTTCCCGGGATATCGTGATGAAGCTACCACATTCCTCTTTGAATTAGACATTGATTGAGTAAGGAGTGACAGACCGACCTAGTCTGCGAGTGCTAACTCGTACATGAAGACGTACAGATATTAGTATATTACTAAGATTTCTGTCAGAAATGTGATTAAATTACATAGAGTATCGAGAGTTGATTATATCAGACCGTGATTTTGGTTGACTTTGCACGTTTGGCAGAGTGTACAGTAAGAGTGGGGTACAAGATTATATCTGAGTACTGCATATCATTCACCGACTGGCGGACCGTCAGAGTGGATTATCCAGATTTTGGAGAATATGCTTAGAGTTGTAGTGCTTGATTTTAGCACTAGTTGGCAGGAGTTATTGTCATGTCATGAATTTTTGTACCACAACAGCTATCAAACGAGTATAGAAATGATACCGTTTGAAGCGTTGTACGATAAGAAGTGCAGATTACCTTCTTTAATTGAGATGAGTATCGAGATAGCTATATTCGAGGCATGGTACAATGAGAAGGGCAGATTCCTTTTTGTTCTTGAGATAATATCTCTGAAATACTGGAGATTGGACGTGATATGATCAGAGATATAACTGAGGAAGTGAAGCAGATTCAGAAAAGAATGACGACAGCTCTGAATAGATAGACCTAATATGCCAATGTCAGACGACGACCAATGGTATGTGATATAGGAGATTGAATATTGAATTGATTTAGCCTGAAAAGATTTGATAACAGAATCTGGAATGAAATAAAGATTCTAGAATTGTTTCAGTGGAATAAGTTTTCTTTTAGCTTCTGTATATATACATCTCCTTCTTTTATCAGAGTTGGTGTCTGATATAATTACCTGTGATATACGAGTTGATTACCTTAGATTTCGAGGAGGAAATCATATCTTAGGGGGGGAGAAATGTAATGCCCGAGATGTGAGCTGGTAATCAGCAATTATTAATGCATGATTTGAGGTATTTATTGAAGACCGAACAAGAGACGTTGCGATTTGATTTTAGTTGCAAAATATATTTTTGGGACAGCACAGACAGTGCACCCGCGGTACAAAAGACAGTGCACCCGCGGTGGTCCATAGGAAATTTTGGAAGAGATACAGAATGGTCACCGCACCCGTGCCATAAAATCTACCGCACCCGCAGTGTTGCTACAGTAGAGGCACCGCACCCGCAGTCAAAAATGCACCGCACCCGCGGTCGTGCCTTCTGAAATTGTGGAAGTAGTACAGCACGCTTAGCGGACCCGCGGTCCAAGGGCTAGCGCACCCGCGTCGAGACGTGCAGAACATGCAATGCGCCACGTTTTTCTTGTCATGCATTGGGATATATATAAAGCTATTACTCAGCATTTCACATGGAAAAACTGAAGGAAATCCTCTGAAAATTTCTTTAAACTTCACCTTGGGTTTCAAGTTAGAATTTTGTGGAATCCGTCCGTCTGATCTGTAATCTGACTTCAGTACCGAGTTCCTAGCGACGACAGCTACAACATGACGTTAGTTTTATTGAATTCGGATATCGTTTGAGATTATGATATTGGGGGAATTGTGATTTGATTGATATTATGTGTTCTGGGTATACTGATCAGTATATAATTGAAGTCAGATCGAATAACGGACTGATTATATAATTGTTATGATTTTTAGAGTTGATATGATCAAAATTATGCAGATTTGCGATTGTTGTGGGGACCCGGGCTCTAACTCAATTTTTTTTGGGATTAATTGGATATTTGCTAGAAAATGTGGGTCAAAATTTTGCTTTTAACATTAAATCAAATGTATATAAATCAAGCACAATAACTTTCTTTCTATTATTTCAACAAACATAAATACATGTCTTGTTTCATTTCAAAGCTATACAAACTAGTGTTCAATACTAACTACACACCACACGTAGTACATGTCTAGTAAGAAACCACTAGTAGTCTTCTTCTATGCCCGTAATCTCCACGCTATCTCGATATCTCATCTCTGTCGTGACCCAGATCCTGTCCCACCTGTCGTTATGCACACATACAGACACAACAACAGCCAGAAACTCCGGTGAGAACAAATCCCAGTATAAAACATGTATACATGCATATACACAATATAAATCATGAACATACTATCATGGATGTAATGAATAAAAATACATCTTATAGACTATAAAACATAATCAAAATAAGTCAAGCAATGTAATTCAAACTCATATCTTTGATTCAATTCATATCTAATTCTAGGGATCCCTGTGTGAATAAGATGTAACAGGTCTCCCACCTACTCTCCCAATCGAGGTGGCGTTACATCTTATTCCTAAACTTCGGTCCTGTCTGTATCGAATTCTACAATCGGAGTGAATCTTCCCCTATGCTTCGATATCATCGAACGTTTAGAAAATTGGCGTATCTACCAATGACTCTCCTATCTCGGTACATATATATAAATCAATATAAAGTACAAACATAACAAGTATGTGATTTTGGGAAACTCAAATCGAATCTCATTTGAGTTGTATCTTCCCGAATTCACATGAATTATACCTTCTTGTCGTACAATCTTTGTCGAGATCGAAGTCTATATCTGTCAAAGCTTTTCTATATCAATCTGAAATGGCAATGTTGAGATGTCCAATATCAATCCACAACTCAATTCAACATATGTATTAATCAATAATACATCTTGATACATTTCGACGGCATAACGGCGTAATTTCTCGATACCGATCAACTCCACCAACCAGAATCAATATCATCATGTCATATCCATCATAATCTATACATCATAAGCTCAAAATCTGCATAATCTCATACACATATATGCTGGAAAATCATAGTACTCGCTTAAAATATCATTTCATCGATCCGATTTTAAATATACGTTCACAATAATCATAAGGACACATAATCTCAATCATATCAAAATTTCCCCAATATGTAAACTTCGAAACATGCTGAAAAGTAATAAAATGTATACCCTTTCGAAGTCCTTGATGAGAGAAGCAAGAATCTTATCTCGGATCGAAATTCGGATATGTAAATCTTTTACAACTCAAAGTCTATTATGAAGAAAGCTTGAGGGAATTCATAAGCTTGCTCTCGGTTCTCAGCTGCTGGAAATGAAGAATTGCAGGAGAAAGATACACATATACCTCACATGCCATGTGTCAACATAATACTTCAAGGTGGATTTCTCGCACAGAGCACCGCGGGTGCGGTAGCATTTCACCGCGGGTGCGCTTAGCTCTCGGCAGCCCCATCAAAAAATCAGGAACAGCGACCGCGGGTGCGCTCATTCTTGGACCGCGGGTGCGGTAACCCTACTGTAAAAATAGCCAACTCTCTGTCCATCAACCGCGGGTGCGGTATAAGACTAAGTGCGGGTGCGGTCTCTCTTTATCAATATATTCAAGTTTTGCAACATCGTTTCCCCCCGTCTGTTCTTGCATTCCTTATTCATACTATATATCAATTCAAACGTATAAACAAGAATCTCGGGCATTACATTTCTCCCCCTCTTAGATATGAGTTCTTCCTCGAACTCGAAACCAATCAATCAAAACGTGTAAAGGCAGCATTATAATCAAAACTGAATAAATACTCACGTCATGAAAATAGCTCGGGATATCTCTGTCTCATCTTTGATTCTGTTTCCCAATTCGCTTCTTCAGTGCCATGACGACTCCACTGAACTTTCACTAGCGGAATAGTCTTCGTTCTGAGCTGCTTTTCTTTTCGATCCAAAATCTGTAATGGTTGTTCAGAATAACTCAGTGTATCGTCAAGCTCGGCCTCATCAGGCTGAATGACATGAGAAGCATCAGGCATGTATCTACGCAGCATCGATACATGAAAAACGTCATGTATCCCATATAAAGAAGGAGGAAGAGCAAGTCGATATGCTCGATCGCCAATCTTTTCAAGAATCTCGTACGGACCAATGTATCTAGGAGACAATTTCCCGCGTTTGCCAAATCTGACAACGCCTCTGAACGGAGAAATCTTCAAGAATACTCTGTCTCCCTATTCAAATACTAACGGTCTACGTCTGATGTTCACATACTTGGCTTGTCTATCCTGCGCCGTTTTCATTCTCTTCTGAATGATCTTCACCTTCTCAGTCATTTTACGAATCATATCAAGCCCAAGTTCTTGTACCTCAGATACATCATCCCAATACAGAGGAGATCTGCACTTCTTGACATATAACGCCTCAAACGGTACCATCTCGATGCTCGTCTGATAGCTGTTGTTGTACGAGAATTCACAAAGTGGTAGTGAATCTTGCCAACTAGTGCCAAAATCTAGCACTACAGTTCTCAACATATCCTCTAATGTTTGGATAGTCCGCTCTGACTGTCCGTCTGTCTAGGGATGATAAGCAGTGCTCAGATGCAATGTCGTACCTAAAGTCTGCTGCAGACTGTGCGAGAAATGAGAAGTGAATCGGGGATCACGATCTGATACGATTGACTTCGGCACACCATGCAGTCTGACTACCTCCCTGATATATATCTCGGCCATCTGATCATGTCGGTACGTCATTCTGTATGGAATAAAAAAAGCTGATTTGGTCAATCTGTCAATAATGACCCAAATCGCATCACAGCCCTGGTATGATCGTGGTAACTTCGTAACGAAATCCATGGCAATGTGATCTCATTTCCATTCAGGAATATATAAACTCTGAAGTAGACTTCCAGGCTTCTTCCTCTCTGCCCTCACCTGTTGGCAATTCAAGCACTTAGACACAAACTCTACAATATCTGACTTCATCTGTTTCCACCAGAATTGTGTCTTCAAATCGTTGTACATCTTCCTGCCACCAGGATGAATACTGAACCGACTACAGTGCGCTTCTGACAATATCTGTTGTTTCAAATCTGAAACAATTGGCACTACAAGACGGTTATTCACATACATAATATGATCATGTACCTGATATTCTGACTGATGTCCTGATCTGACCATCTGAATCGACTTCTGAATATTCTGATCGGTTCTTTGTCCTGCTTTAATTCTCAAAATCAAATCTGGCTCAACTTGAATCGTAGCAAGTCGTAGTGGTCTACTATCTGTATCAAATGCTAATCCAGACAAACAGCAATCTTCAATCATATTCGAAACACCTATCGTCGATAAGGATAGGGAACATGCCTTTCGACTCAAGGCATCCGCTGCTGCATTCGACTTTCCTGGATAGTATTTGATCTCGCAATCAAAATCCTTCAGCAAATCGAGCCATCTACGCTGTCTCATGTTTAACTCTGACTGAGAAAACAGATACTTCAGGCTTTTGTGATCAGAGTAGATTTCAAATTTCCCGCCATAAAGATAGTGACGCAAGATCTTCAATGCAAAGACAATGGGCGCCAATTCAAGATCATGGATTGGGTAGCGAGTCTCGTGTGGCTTCAACTGTCTCGAGGCATATGCGATCACATGTCCTCGCTGCATAAGAACACATCCTAACCCTCTGTGAGATGCATCGCAATATACAACGAAATCACCTGTACCTGAAGGTATCGTCAACACTGGAGCACTAGTCAGTCGTTTCTTCAACTCCAAGCTTCAGACCACACAAATGGCGAATTCTTCTGTGTCAACTAGGTAATCGATTTCGCAATACTGGAGAAATCTCTGATAAATCGTCGGTATTATCCTGCTAGACCCATGAAACTCCGTATCTCTGGTACAGAAGTCGGTCTAAGCCAACTGATCACAGCTTCAACTTTACTCGGATCCACAGAAATACCGTCTCCAGATATAATATGACCCAAAAAGACAACTTGTCTCAACCAAAACTCACACTTTGACTGTTTAGCATACAATTTCTCTGTTCTCAATGTCTGCAACACAATTCTTAAATGCTCGGCATGATCAATCTCACTCTAGGAATATACCAAAATATCATCAATAAAAACAATAACAAACTCATCTAGATACTTCTGAAAGATACGGTTCGTCAAACTCATAAACACCGCTGGAACATTCGTTAAACCAAAGGGCATGACAATAAATTTGTAATGTCCATACCTGGTTCGGAACGCTGTCTTCGGTATATCAACATATCGGAATCTCAGCTGGTGATATCCAGATCTCAGATCGATTTTGGAATAGACAGAGGATCCCTGCAACTGATCAAATAAGTCGTCGATACGAGGCAATGGATATTTGTTTTTCACTGTTGCCTTGTTAAGTTGTCGGTAATCAATACACAATCTCATCGAACCGTCTTTCTTTCAAACAAATAATACCGGAGCACTCCAAGGAGATACACTTGGTCTGATGTAACCCTTGGCCAAGAAATCTTCGAGCTGTTCTTTCAATTCTTTCAATTCAATAGGCGCCATTCTATAGGGAGCTCGAGATATAGGTACTGCACCTGGTATAAGATCAATGCTGAAATCTACCTCTCGAGCTGGAGGTAACCCTGGAATCTCGTGTGGGAATACATCCGTAAACTCACGTTCCACTGGCAGATCCGCCAATGACGGACTCGGTTTCAATAAATCTACTGAATATATAAGGAACCCCTCTACTCCTTTCTGCAATAATCTAGTCATCGTCAAAACAGATACTAAGGGAATCCAAGATCTGGAACCCTTACCGTAGAATTTCCACTCATCAGCCATCTCTGGTCTGAACCTGACAATCTTCAGGAAACAGTCTACAGTGGCTCGGTACTTGGTTAACATATCAATCCCAACAATACAATCAAAATCACCTATCCCAAGCACAATACAATCTAAATCAATCTCATGACCTTCAAATTGTACTATACAATGTCTAACTGAAGTCACAGATATAAGACCACTTCCCAACGGAGAAGAAATAGACACTACAGTAGCTAATGCTTCGACAGGAAATGAATGTAATAATGCAAAACGTTCTGATATGAATGTATGAGATGCACCTGTATCTATCAAAACATAGGCATGATAACCGCAAAGAAAACAGTTACCTGCAATCACATCGTCCGGTGCATCTTGGGCCTGCTCCTCTGTCAGTGCAAAGACCTGAGCCTGTTGTCTGGGAGGCTGGCTCACTGTTTGGCTACCTCTGGCTCGGGGCTGGGTCTGTGTAGGGTTTTGTTGGAAGGAATAGACAGACGAAGCTTGCCTCTCAGGCTGAGCTACTGATGCAGATGACCCTGCACCCTGAAATCTCTGTGAACCTTTCTGTGGACAGACTTTGGCGAAATGTCCCTGCTGCCTACATTTGTTACATCTGCCTATCACACCCTGACACTGCTCGGTGGCATGTCTACCTCCAAAAGAACTGCAATACACACCTGTATACTCTGTACTCTGGCCAGGACCTCTCTGTCGTGACCCACTGGAGCTCGACGAACTGCTCCCTGATCTCTTGAACTGTTTTCCCTTTGCTTTCAACTAGTCTTTCCTTCCGCTGCTGCTACCACCGCTCTCAAATCTGGGAGGGGGTTGAAATGAAGGTTGTGGCGGTCTCGGAGTAGGACCGACATAGGAAGTGTTTCGTTGCCTAAGCAATCCAGCTTCTGCCCACTTGGCACGGTTCAATGCTTCAGCAAAATTATTGGGTCTACCGGTATTCACCAAGGTAAAGATTTCTGGATTCAGGCCATTGATAAATTGATCCGCAACGGCTTCATCATTTTCCGCGACATGAGGAGAAAATCGAAGCAATGCAGAGAAGTTAGAAACATACTCATCAATGTTCAGCTGTCCCTGTCTCAAATTGGCAAATTCAGCACCTTTGTCTTTTCGGTAGGACACGGGGAAAAATCGCTGATAAAACTCAGTCTTGAACACCTTCCAAGTAATCTGCGACACCAATTCTTTGCTACTTCTTGCAGTTGATGTCCAACTAATTTCGCTCGTCGCTCGTCGGGGTAGTCGAGAGATTCAAATAACATCTCTATATCATCGAGCCAACTTTCACACTCAACTGAATTTTCTGTGCCCTTCAGTGTCAGTGTTCAAAATGACTGAAACCTTTTCAGCAAAGTTTCCATCGGTGTAGTAGTCACATCCATCGGATCATTGGATGTACTACCCTGTTCTTGTTAGAGTAGGTGCCCGTCGAGCCAAGTGTTGGCCGAGGGTTCATGATTAAACTCTATGTATAAACAGTCTTTATTTTAATAATATTTGAATTTATCCTTTTGGCACTTCTTTATCTGTATACCCATGCTAGTTGCATAGATAAAGCCCTTGAATATACAAATAGTAGAAAGAATATGAGATTCTCATATGATGAGAATCATGAAACTCATATTTGTAATACTGTATTTTCTAAACGGTTCCTAGTCGATTCAGCCGCCACTAAGAAGGATATAGGCCGCTCGAGTTCGAGACTAGTATCTGCGATGTGAGTACCATGTTTCATTGGTAGGGGACATTGTGATGTCCGAACATGTAGATAGGTGCTCCTTGTAGAGTGAACTGAAAAACCCTCCATAAAGGACTTTCCAAGTGGTTCTCACTTATCGAGTGGAAAAGTCCTAGTTTATGATTGTACACCATTAGTCCTTATGACCCGGGACAACATTGAGACTCTATGTGCTAGAATTACACTTTGACTTGTTTACTGACTCTCATGGAGTCATCAGGTGGCAAGGTTGGGTGTTCTGTCGAAACATATAGGAGTCGATGCATTGTAGTCGGGGATTCACCGCTTACCTTCGGATATGGATATCCTATGTGTTCTCATGTATATGTAGTTTTAAATCTCTGATCAGAGTATGGTGGTAATTATGAAAGGGGTTTCATAGATTACACCATCGATGCAACTACAACATGACACATAGTATCGATTCATTGACAACTCTCGATAAACCAATGGTTGTCGAATCGGTCGGGATATATGAGTTGAAGGGACCGTATTGTACGCTAACCATAATTGAATGGTTCTTGCAGGCACTATCATTTGATACATAGGGAATCATGTAAGCGATGCTGCTAGGCGTTTAACATGATTGATTGGGTACTATCAGACTTGAGTTCTGAAGTTCTTATTATCAAGGAGTTGATAAGTAAGAATGGAGCAATTGAGGTATGCTCATATAAGGACATGTTTAGTTCGAATCACATGGAGATGTGAACCCACAGCTAGTTGTATCAATGAAACATTGAGTACCACACAAGTACTAGCTTTCTAGATCCCGTTGAGAAGTAAAAATAGTTCAATGTGTTGAACGGCTTATAAATGAGTTTATAAGCGTTGAGAAAAATTAGAAGTATGACTTCTATGAGAGAAATGTAACTTTTAATTTATGAATGTGTTCGTAAATTAAAAGTAGGCCAAGTGAATAATGTACTTGAAAATTGTGATTTTCATAAACATTATTATGGACTAAATTAAATTAATTCAAGTGTTGAATTAATTAAGCACTAGTGGGCCTAGTAGAGTCCAAATAATTAAATTAATTCAAGTGTTGAATTAATAACATTGGGCCTTGTAGAGCCCAATTGGAAATAATTATTTAGCTAGTGGGCTTGAGTAAAATCAATTAAAGTCTAATTGGGCTCAAATATGTTTGAGACAATTTAAATAGTCCATGGGCCTTGTAATTGTTACAAGCCCAAGTAGAATTGCATGCTTGGGAGGTGAAAGGTTGGGGAATACTTTTGATTAAAAAAATTGGCATGGCATGCAACTTTTTGCAACACCTTTTCCCACACCCAAGACAAGTCTTCCCCCTCTCATTCACATGTGTTGGGCGAAAAAAAGGAGGATTTTTTCCTTAATTTTTCTCTGCTTTTGTGTTCTTCAATAGTTGGAGAAACAAGTCACTTCACTTTGAAAAAGCCTTACATTTTCTAGTGCAAGTGTGTGGTGGATCTACAAAGTTGCTGGTGGGCCTAATTCTTGAAGGAAAGGAAGAGAGCTTGAAGATTTGTCATCCCATTCAAGAGCTTTGTTGTTTGACAACAAAGTTGGAGCCATCATCAACCTCAAGAGGTTGATAGGTATAATTTTCTCAACACCCTATGTATGATATTTGGTGTTTGTTGTATTTGCTACACAAAATAATATGAGGTGGCCGAAATTTCTTGATGAAAAATTAAAATTTTTAACTTCCATTGCGCTTCCGGTCACCGTAACCGATCCCCTTTCAAGTGGTATCAGAGCTATGGTTACGATTTTGTGTAGCAATTACAAGATATTATATTGAGATTGATTTCTAACCGCATGAGACTAATATTTTGCATCGAATAAAGGCCGGTTTCGGGGGAATTTTGGGCAGCAAGTTGCTGCCCATTTCGGGCAGCTTGGGCAGCCCGAGGGGCTGTCCGAACAGCCCCATGTTTTAAATAAAAAAAAATTTTGGTAAGTTGGCCGGAATCTGGCAACGGCGATGGCGACTAGGGTTTCCAAAAGTGTTTTGGATAATCAAAGTGTCATGGGCCTTGATGTTGTTGGACCATTAGATGGTTAACATATTTGTGAATTTTAAATGGGCCAAAATGTTTTTGGTGAAAAATGAGTTTTTGGGCCCTTAAGTTTAAAATTACAAAAGCTGCAAATATTTTTTTTCATGAAATAAATAATTGAAGTTGGACTTTAATTATTTATAGTAAATTGTGATTTATGAGAAATTCAGTAATAAATAAATTAATTGGAAAGTAGACAAAGGTGTTTTTATACTTTGTTAATTTAGTTTATAATCGTGGCGGTTAGTGATTGGATCAAGATATATAATATTGGATCAATTAATTATTGTGATAATTAATTGATGGTGTATGATATGTGATATTATGCATGAAGGATGATCAAAAGCCCAAGCCCAATTTGCTAGGTGTATGCTAGGATATTTTGTGTTGAATGATTGTAATAATTATCAAATTTAAAGTGGGCTTGGTTTATGGCCCGTTCTCACCCCCATGAGATGTATCCCTATTTGCCATGGATATTTATTTGTAAATATTATTATAGTGGATGATCAAGATTGGAACATGGTGGTCATGATGATTATGAAGATCGAAGACATGAAAATATTGGAAGCTAATGTAATAGTTGCATTTGCATCCCTTGCATTTCCCTAGGATTGGACCTAGGCCCATGTTTAGCTCACACGGGCCATTAGTATTTGGGCGATTGATCATCATTGTTTGTTTACTGTTTATAATATATGCATGATATGTTATAAATAATGAGTATGTGTGTTATTATTATGATAATAACAAAGTTGCATGAATCCGGCAAACATACGATCAAACATGGCGAGCTTTAAAATAAAATTAATGATGAGACCTTTCAAAATTAAAAACCCTCATTTTGAATAAGATTCAAAATTAATATCAAGCTCGAAATGGGGAATTATAAATTTGTTTATAATTTCCTTGTCTTCCATCGACAATGGGTGCATGATGAACGCTACCCGTACTCGGGGCTCGGCTCATATTATTGGGGGAGCTCTTGGTGCCGGAAAGCTGTGACATCCATTGACATGGTGATGTGAACTACGTGGAACTCCCATGATTTCGGCTCATATTATTGAGGGAACTCATGGCGACCGTCCATTAAGGTTCAACATCGATGGTTAAGGCTTGACACGTGAAGATGAACGACGTCATATTATTGGGTCCAAATCAAACGTGAGACAAAAGTTTACGTAGAGGGTTGCACTGTGATGCAATTGGAAACTACCTTTTAGGAATTAGGATTGGCTGATATTATTCGGGATCATAATTCGCTAATTGGACCTTACGTACCTACTGAGGAAAGGAGTTTCCCGTTTTCACTAGAGGGTAGTGAAAATGTCGAAACAGTGGGATCGAAAATTTATAAAGTTAAAGTCCAAACTTTATATCTTATTAAATATTTTAAAATAGTCATTAACATTTATCTGTTTTACTTTTCAGTACAAAACTTTGACAATGTCTTCGATTCGCAACCCGCTATCCGCTATACTCGAAAAACATGTGTTAACCGGACCTAACTATCTCACTTGGCTAAGAAATCTGAAAATCGTCCTAAACTCGGAAAAGATTGCATATACACTGACTGAGTCGCCCCCTGCTGAGGCTCCGACTAGCTGCACTCCTTAGGAATTGCAGACCTACAAGGATTGGTGTGACCATGACTTGAAGGCTAGGTGTTATATGCAGGCTTCTATGAACGATGAGCTGCAGAGGCGTTTTGAGGATGCAAAGAATGCTGCTGACATTCATTTGCACCTCAAGGAGCTCTTTGGTGAGCAGACTCGGCCTCTTAGGCATGCTACCGTCAAGGAGCTGATCACTATGCGCATGCGAGATGGGGCTTCGGTCCATGAGCATGGCTTGAAGATGATTGGGCTCGTGGACAAGCTCGTTGGCATGGATCTGATCTTGCCTTCGAAGTTGACCACCGACATGTTGCTCTTATCGCTGCCTAGCTTATTTGATCCTTTTGTGTTGAACTTCAATATGAACAAGATGGAGCCGACCCTTGAGGAGTTGGTGAACATGCTTGCGACCTTTGAGTCCACCATCAAGAAAGAGAAGCCGGTTCTTTTTGTGGGCTCTTCATCTG
Source organism: Primulina tabacum (assembly GCF_025594145.1). Taxonomy (NCBI): domain Eukaryota; kingdom Viridiplantae; phylum Streptophyta; class Magnoliopsida; order Lamiales; family Gesneriaceae; genus Primulina; species Primulina tabacum. Next base: position 12,179,025 of record NC_134567.1, read on the forward strand.
GTACGAAGACCGGTCCATCTGGGAAGGGAAAGGAGCGTTCTTTCCAACGTCCCAAGAAGAGCGTGCCCTTGAAGAGGCAGACTCCGGGTCCCGTAGTGGCAGCCACACCAGTGAAGGCTGACAAGACTGGTTACATCTGTCATCACTGCAAGAAGCCTGGACATTGGTGACGTAACTGCAGGGAATATCTTGCCCAAAAGAGTTCTGGAAACGGTATATTCTATATTGAAGTAAACATTTCAATTAACTCTACTTCTTGGGTATTGGATACCGGCTGTGGCTCACATCTCTGTAATGATTTGCAGGTGATGGGAAGAAGTAGGAGGCTCAGGGAAGGTGAGACCTTCTTGAGGATGGGCAATGGGGCAAGAGTTGCTGCCAAAGCTGTTGGAGATGTTTCTTTAATTTTGAACAATGATTTTAAGTTGTTGTTAAGAGATGTTTTGTTTGTACCAGACTTGCTGAAAAACATTATTTCCATTTCTATGTTAGACAAAGATGGATTTTCTTGTTTATTTAGCAAAGGTGTTTGCAATATTTACAAGAATGAATGTTTAATTGGTACTGGAGAACTTGAAAACGATCTCTACACCTTAAAATTGAAAGATATTCCACTTAACAATGTCCAAGCTATAACAACAACAAACAAGCGCAAACAAGATACTCTTAATATGGCACAATTATGGCATGCTCGATTAGGACATATTTCCCTAAGAAGGATGAACAAGCTAGTGGGAGTTGGCATGTTTGATATGTCTGAAATTAATGCTCTCACGACTTGTGAATCTTGTCTGAAAGGAAAGATGACCAAAATTCCCTTTAAGGGCCATGTGGAGCGAGCCAAAGGGTTATTGGATTTGATCCATACCGATGTGTGCGGTCCGCTTAGCATCACCACTAAGCATGAACATGCCTACTTCATCACCTTTACCGATGACTTTTCGAGGTATGGGTATGTGTATTTGATGAAATACAAGTCTGAAGCCTTTGAAAGGTTCAAAGAATTCAGAAGTGAAGTAGAGAAGCAATTGGGACGAAGCATCAAGACACTTTGATCGGATCGAGGTGGTGAGTACTTGAGTGCCGAGTTCCAAAAGTATCTTAGGGAGAATGGGATTCTCTCGCAGTGGACTCCGCCCACTACGCCACAGTTGAATAGTGTTTCGGAGCGTCGTAACCGGACTTTGATGGACATGGTTCGGTCTATGATGGGGTTCACGGAGTTACCGCCATCCTTTTGGGGATATGCGCTTGAGACAGCGGCAATGTTGTTGAACAATGTCCATACAAATGTCGGTTGGATACTACTTCTATCATCCCCAAGAAACAAAGGTGTTTGTTTCTAAGAATGCAACCTTTTTAGAAAAGGAATTTCTATTAGATAGAAAAGGCAAGATGATAGAACTCGAAGAGGTTCGAGACACACCCACAATTGTAGAACCCACACCCGAAGAGCCAAGAGAGGAGATACAAGCTCCTAGAAGATCCGAGAGAGTCTCGAGACCACTTATGAGGTATGGTCTGCTTCTTGAAGAGGGCCATGATGAGCCTAACCATGGATGTGATCCAAGGACCTTCAAGGAAGCATTATCTGATGTCGATTCATCCAAGTGGCTTGAAGCAATGGAATCTGAGATGAATTCCATGCATTCGAACCAAGTGTGGAATCTCGTGGATCCAGCCGAGGGAATTGTTCCCATAGGGTGTAAATGGATTTACAAGAGGAAACTTGGGGCGGATGGGAAGGTATTGACCTTCAAGGCGCGATTGGTGGCAAAAGGATATACTCAAAGACAAGGAGTTGACTTTGAGAAAACCTTTTCTCCAGTTGCAATGTTCAAGTCCATAAGGATTTTGCTAGCCATAGCTGCATGGTATGACTATGAGATATGGCAGATGGATGTTAAGACAGCCTTTCTTAATGGAGATATTAAGGAAGAGATTTACATGTCTCAACCCGAAGGGTTTACATCTATCGGAAGTGAGCATATGGTATGCAAACTTCAAAGATCTATTTATGGTCTAAAGCAAGCATCTAGGAGTTGGAACCTCAGATTCGATAGTACAATCAAAGAGTTTGGTTTTGCTAAGAATCCTGAGGAACCCTGTGTGTATAAGAAGGTCAGTGGGAGTGCTATGACATTCCTGGTGTTGTATGTTGATGACATTCTACTCATTGGGAATGATGTAGGAATGTTGCAATCAACGAAGATATGGTCAGCGAGTAAGTTCTCGATGCAGGACTTGGGTGAAGAATCTTTTGTATTGGGAATACAGATCTATAGAGATAGATCAAAAAGATTGCTTGGTCTCACCCAGTCCACATACATTGATACCATCGTGAAGCGGTTCTCGATGGATGAGTCCAAGAGAGGACATCTACCAATGTGTCATGGCGTGTCCCTATCCAAGTCTATGTCTCCCAAGACTGATGCAGAGATAGCGGCGATGACCAGCATTCCTTATGCATCTACGATTGGTAGCATCATGTATGGGATGATATCTACACGTCCTGACGTGGCTTTTGCACTAAGTGTAGTGAGTAGATATCAATCCAACCCTGGTCTTCCACACTGGAAAGCTGTGAAAGACATCCTCAAGTATTTTAGAAGGACCAATAAATTGTTCTTGGTCTATAGGGGTGGAGAACTGAAATTGGAAGGCTATACCGACTCTAGCTTCAAAAGCAATATCGATGACTCGAAGTCAACCTCTAGATTCATATTCATGCTCAATGGTGCTGCTGTCTCTTGAAAGAGTTCCAAGCAAGATAGTACAGCGGATTCCACCACTGAGGCAGAATATATTGCTGCATCAGCTGCAGCAAAGGAGGCTGTTTGGATAAGGAATTTCGTCCAAGAGTTGGGCGTCATTCCTAATGGAGTTGCTCCTGTCCCGGTGTTTTGTGACAACACGGGAGCCATTGCTCAAGCAAAGGATCTGAGGTCTCATCAGAAGTCCAAACACGTATTGAGAAAGTACCACATCCTCAGAGAGATCGTGGAAAGAGGAGATGTCACGATTGACAAAGTCGGCTCCGCAGATAATGTTGCTGATCCACTAACTAAGCCTTTACCTGGACCATTATTTGAGAAGCATCGCGAATCGATAGGTTTAAAGCATATGGGTAGTTGGCTCGAGTGCAAGTGGGAGATTGTTAGAGTAGGTGCCCATCGAGCCAAGTGTTGGCCGAGGGTTCATGATTAAACTCTATGTATAAACAGTCTTTATTTTAATAATATTTGAATATATCGTTTTGGCATTTCTTTGTCTGTATATCCATGCTAGTTGCATAGATAAAGCCCTTGAATATACAAATAGTAGAAAGAATATGAGATGCTCATATGATGAGTATCATGAAACTCATATTTGTAATACTGTATATTCTAAACGGTTCCTAGTCGATTCAGCCGCCACTAAGAAGGATATAGGCCGCTCAAGTTCGAGACTAGTATCTGCGATGTGAGTACCATGTTTCATTGGTAGGGGACATTGTGATGTCATAGCATGCAAATAGGTGCTCCTTGTAGAGTGCACTGAACAACCCTCCAGAAAGGACTTTCCAAGTGGTTCTCACTTATCGAGTGGAAAAGTCCTAGTTTATGGTTGTACACCATTAGTCCTTATGACCCAGGACAACATTGAGACTCTATGTGCTAGAATTACACTTTGACTTATTTACCAACTCTCATGGGGTCATCAGGTGGCAAGGTTGGGTGTTCTTTCGAAACATATAGGAGTCGATGCATTGTAGTTGGGGATTCACCGCTTACCTTCGGGTATGGATATCCTATGTGTTCTCATTTATATGTAGTTTGAAATCTCTGATCAGAGTATGGTGGTAATTATGAAAGGGGTTTCATAGATTACACCATCGATGCAACTACGACATGACACATAGTATCATTCATTGACAACTCTCGATAAACCAATGGTTGTCGAATCGGTGGGATATATGAGTTGAAGGGACCGTACTGTACGCTAACCATAATTGAATGGTTCTTGCAGGCACTATCATTTGATACCTAGGGAATCATGTAAGCGATGCTACTAGGCGTTTAACATGATTGGTTGGGTACTATCAGACTTGAGTTCTGACGTTCTTATTATCAAGGAGTTGATAAGTAAGAATGGAGCAATTGGGGTATGCTCATATAAGGACATGTTTAGTCCGAATCACATGGAGATGTGAACCCACGGCTAGTTGTATCAATGAACCATTGAGAGCCACACAAGTACTAGCTTTCTAGATTCTGTTGAGAAGTAAAAATAGTTCAATGTGTTGAACGGCTTATAAATGAGTTTATAAGCGTTGAGAAAAATTAGAAGTATGACTTCTATGAGAGAAATGTAACTTTTAATTTATCAATGTGTTCGTAAATAAAAAGTAGGCCAAGTGAATAATGTACTTGAAAATTGTGATTTTCATAAACATTATTATGGACTAAATTAAATTAATTCAAGTGATGAATTAATTGAGCACTAGTGGACCTAGTAGAGTCCAAATAATTAAATTAATTCAAGTATTAAATTAATAACATTGGGCCTTGTAGAGCTCAATTGGAAATAATTATTTAGCAAGTGGGATTGAGTAAAATCAATTAAAGTCTAATTGGGATCAGATATGTTTGAGACAATTAATAAGTCCATGGGCCTTGTAATTGTTACAAGCCCACTTGATATGCATGCTTGGGAGGTGAAAGATTTAGGAATACTTTTGATTAAAAAAATTGGCATGGCATGCAACTTTTTGCAACACCTTTTTCCACACCCAAGACAAGTCTTCCCCCTCTCATTCACATGTGTTGGCCGAAAATAAGGAGGAGTTTTTCCTAAATTTTTCTCTCCTCTTGTGTTCTTCAATAATTGGAGAAACAAGTCATTTCTCTTTGAAAAAGCCTTACATTTTCTAGTGCAAGTGTGAGGTGGATCTACAAAGTTGGTGGTGGGCCTAATTCTTGAAGGAAAGGAGGAGAGCTTGAAGATTTGTCATCCCATTCAAGAGCTTTGTTGTTTGACAACAAAGTTGGAGCCATCATCAACCTCAAGAGGTTGATAGGTATAATTTTCTCAACACCCTATGTATGATATTTGGTGTTTGTTGTATTTGATACACAAAATAATATGAGGTGGCCGAAATTTCTTGATGAAAAATTAAAATTTTTAACTTCCGTTGCGCTTCCGGTCACCGTAACCGATCCCCTTTCAGTTCTGGTACTCGGCCTGCTGCTGGTTGCGATACTCGTCGAGGCGGCATATCTGAATATCAAACAGATTAATACACAATCTATACAATCTGTCTCAGCCCTCCTCTGATCATATACCTCTGATCCAGAATTGGTTCTGATTCAGTCTTAGCGAATACATGTTGTAAATCAACTCAGATAACGAGACAACATGTAATAGGGAAAGCAATAAATCATACTAGCACCACAAAAGCAAGGAAGAAAATTCAATCTACCACGCTCATTCTATTCTATCTCAGTCTAAAGGATCTATCGCTCTGATACCACCTGTTGTGGGGACCCGAGCTCTAACTCAATTCTTTTTGGGATTAATTGGATATTTGCTAGAAAATGTGGGTCAAAATTTTGCTTTTAACATTAAATCAAATGTATATAAATCAAGCACAATAACTTTCTCTCTTTTATTTCAACAAACATAAATATATGTATTGTTTCATTTCAAAGGTATACAAACTAGTGTTCAATACTAACTATCTCTCATCTCTGTCGCGACCCAGATCCTGTCCCACATGTCGTTATGCACACATACAAACACAACAACAGCCGGAAACTCCGGTGAGAACAAATCCCATTATAAAACATGTATACATGCATATAAACAATATAAATCATGAACATACTATCATGGATGTAATCAATAACAATACATCTTATAGACTATAAAACATAATTAAAATAAGTCAAGAAATGTAATTAAAACTCATATCTTTGACTCAATTCATATCTAATTCTAGGGATCCCGGTGTGCATAAGATGTAACAGGTCTCCCACCTACTCTCCCAATCGGGGTGGCGTTACATCTTATTCCTAAACTTTGGTCCTGTCTGTATCGAATTCTACAATCGGAGTGAATCTTCCCCTATGCTTCGATATCACCGAACGTTTAGAAAATTGGCGTATCTACCAATGACTCTCCTATCTCAGTACATATATATAAATCAATATAAAGTACAAACATAACAAGTATGTGATTTTGGGAAACTCAAATCGAATCTCATTTGAGTTGTATCTTCCAAAATTCACATGAATTATACCTTCTTGTCGTACAATCTTTGTCGGGATCGAAGTCTATATCTGTCAAAGCTTGTCTATATCAATCTCAAATGGCAATGTTGAGATGTCCAATATAGATCCACAACTCAATTTAACATATGTACGAATCAATAATCAATCTTGATACATTTTGACGGCATAACGGCGTAATTTCTCGATACCGATCAACTCCACCAACAAGAATCAATATCATCAAATCATATCCATCATAATCTATACATCATAAGCTCAAAATCTGCATAATCTCATACACATATATGCTGGAAAATCATAGTACTCGCATACGATATCATTTGTTCGATCCGGTTTCGAATATACGTTCACAATAATCATAAGGAGATATAATCTGAATCATATCAAAATTTCCCCAATATGTAAACTTCGAAACATGCTGAAAAGTAATAAAATGTATACCCTTTCGAAGTCCTTGATGAGAGAAGCAAGAATCTTATCTCGGATCGAAATTCGGATATGTAAATCTTTTACAACTCAAAGTCTATTATGAAGAAAGGTTGAGGGAATTCATAAGCTTGCTCTAGGTTCTCAGCTGCTCGAAATGAAGAATTGCAGGAGAAAGATACACATATATCTCACATGCCATGTGTCAACATAATACTTCTAGGTGGATTTCTCGCACAGATCACCGCGGGTGCAGTAGCTTTTCACCGCGGGTGCGCTTAGCTCTCGGCAGCCCCATCAAAAAATCAGGAACAGTGACCGCGGGTGCGCTCATTCTTGGACCGCGGGTGCGGTAACCCTACTGTAAAAATAGCCAACTCTCTGTCCATCAACCGTGGGTGCGGTATAAGACTAAGCGCGGGTAAGGTCTCTCTTTATCAATATATTCAAGTTTTGCAACGTCGTTTCCCCCCGTCTATTCTTGCATTCCTTATTCATACTATATATCAATTCAAAATTATCAACAAGAATCTCGGGCATTACAATTGTCATCTATGATTATTGAAGATTATGATTCGTATTAATATCGATTATGAGTTGTGGTATTATATCTGGGATGTTGAGATCGACGGGGTTACCGAGGCTGTATTGTTATGCCGTCGAAACATCAGTAGATTGATTTGATCAGATTCAGTATTGATTGAGATTGTATCATGATATCGTTGACATTGATCAGATTATGTCTTGATTTGCGTATTGTTCAGAACAGGTCTTGAATTAAGTTATACATTGATACAGTGTATTCGATATTGTTATTGCCAGATTTATTTGATAGGTAGGGAGTTCGAGACTTCGACAGAGTCAGATCGACAGAACGAAACGAAAGGTATAAATTTATGTTGATGCGGGATTGCACAACTCGAGTTGGATTCGACTTGAGTTTCCCAAAATCACATACTTTATGTTATTGCATTGTTATTTGCAATTGAATGTGATTGATATCTTTGGTCTATGGATTTATAGACATTGTATGTATTGAGTCATAGGCGGATGTGCCTAGTCGTAGACATTTGATCTCGTGACAGAGGTGCCTGATTGTGATGGAATCGTCACTGGCCCATTGCACATTGTCACCGAGGTTTGGCTATATCGAAGTGGATAGAATTGAAGTTTCTTATATTAGTGATGTTCGATATGGACGCCAGGTTTGATAGGCCCAGTCTGTGGCTGATTCGCCAAGACGCCGGACGTTTGGCTATATCGGAGTGGATAGAATTGGAGTTTCTTCTATTACTGGTATGTTCGATATGGAAAGAGCCAAAGTCCGTGAATAAGAATATGTCACCACCCCGATCGGGAGTGTAGGTGGGTGTATGTTCTTATTCCGATCGGGATCCCTAGATTAGGATGAGTCGAGTCAGATTCCATGAGTCACTGAGTGTGATTCAGAGTTTGTGTTGATTCATGTGTCAGATTTGATACATGTTATACTCACAGTTTATATTGATTTACACTTCTGATTTGATACATGTTATGAAATATCTATTTCATGATTTTATATCTGTTTATATGAAATGCATGTATACATGATTTATACTGGGAATGTAATTCTCACCGGAGTTATCCGGCTGTTGTCTTGTTTGTATGTGTGCTTGACAAAAGGTGGAACAGGATCAGGATTAGGAAGAGGATGAGAGATTATAGTTAGCGTGGAGATCTGGGCCCAGAAGCAGAATAGGATTCAGGACTAGATGTATAGTCGTTTAACCTAGTTGAGATAGTAACAAGTATTACATGAATTGTACTTTACTCTTAACATGTATATCAGATAGATTACTTTTATGTTTCCGCATTTATATTTAAAAGAAAACAAAAAAATTTAGTCCCACTATTCTTGATTGTTATATTTGACATTAATAATGATTAAGATTTGAATTAGCGTCCGGGTCCCTACACGAAGAGTGTTCGGCAGTTGCCGTATTTGTAGGCAACAGGGACATTTTGCCAGAGTCTGCCCACAGAGAGATTCTCATAGATCACAGGGTGCCGAATCATCTGGATCAGCGGCACCGACTGATAGACGATCAGCTGCTGTCCATTCGTTCCAGCCAGCACCATCTCAACCACAGCAAAGGCTAGGAGGTAGCCAGACAGTGAGCCAACCTCCTAGACCGCAGGCCCGGGTATTTTCTTTGACAGAGGAGCAGGCTCAGGGGGCACCTGACGATGTTGTTGCAGGTAACTATTTTATTTCTGGTTATCCTGCTTATGTATTGATAGATACTGGTGCATCGCATACATTCATATCTGAGCGATTTGCATTGATGCATTCCTTGCCTATTGAGTCATTATCTGTTGTAGTGTCTGTCTCTTCTCCATTGGGGACATGTTTGATATCAGTGAATTATGTTAAATCTTGCATACTGCAGTATGATGGGCATGAAATTGAGTTAGATTGTATTGTGCTTGGGTTGTCTGATTTTGACTGCATTATCGGTATCGATATGTTGACCAAGTACAGAGCTACTGTCAATTGTTTCCACAAGATTGTGAGATTCAGACATGAGATGGCTGATGAGTGGAAATTCTATGGTAAGGGTTCTCGATCTAGAATTCCTTGGATATCCATATTGTCTATGACTCGATTGTTACAGAAAGGAGCGGAGGGATTCCTTGTCTATTCAATTGATTTACTGAAATCGAGTCCATCATTGGCGGATTTGCCAGTGGTGTGTGAGTTTGCTGATGTCTTCCCAGATGAGATTCCTTGATTGCCTCCGATTCGAGAGATAGACTTCAGTATTGAGTTGATGCCAAGTACAGTTCCGATTTCAAGGGCTCCGTACAGAATGGCACCGATTGAGTTGAAAGAGTTGAAAGAACAGTTGGAGGATTTACTCGACAAGGGGTATATCAGACCGAGTGTGTCTCCTTGGGGTTCTCCAGTACTGTTTGTGAGGAAGAAAGACGGTTCTATGAGACTCTGTATCGATTACCGGCAATTGAACAAAGCAACGGTAAAGAATAAATATCCATTGCCTCGCATTAATGATTTGTTTGATCAGTTGCAGGGTTCTTCAGTTTATTCCAAGATCAATCTGATGTCTGGATATCATCAGCTGAGAGTCAGAGATTCTGATATCTCGAAAACAGCGTTCAGAACCAGGTATGGACATTATGAGTTTATTGTCATGCCGTTCGGTTTGACTAATGCTCCAGCTGTGTTATGGGTCTGATGAACCGCATATTCCAGAGATACCTTGATGATTTTGTTATTATATTCATTGATGATATCTTGATTTATTCGAAGAATATGATTGAGCATGCTGAGCATCTGAGAACTGTATTGAAAATTCTGAGGGCTGAGAAACTGTATGCTAAACTGTCGAAATGCGAGTTTTGGTTGAGACAAGTTATATTCTTGGGTCACATTATATCTGGAGACGGGATTTCTGTTGATCCCAGTAAGGTTGAAGCAGTGATTTCTTTGCCGAGATCGACATCAGTACCCGAGATTTGCAGTTTTATGGGTTTGGCATGATATTATCGTCGATTCATCAAAGATTTTTTTAGTATTGCCAAACCGATTACACAGTTGACTCAGAAGAATGCTCCATTCGTTTGGTCTGAGGAATGTGAGACCAGTTTTCTTGAATTAAAGAAAAGACTGACCCGTGCACCGAAATTGACTATTCCCTCAGGTACTGGTGATTTTGTGGTTTATTGTGATGCATCTCATCGAGGATTGGGTTGTATTCTGATGCAACGAGGGCATGTTATTGCCTATGCCTCGAGACAGCTGAAACCACACGAGACTCGTTACCCAATTCATGATCTTGAATTGGCGGCCATTGTCTTTTCTTTGAAGATATGGCGACATTATCTGTACGGTGAAAAGTTTGAGATCTATTCTGATCACAAGAGCTTGAAGTATTTGTTTTCACAATCCGAGTTGAATATGAGGCAACGAAGATGGCTCGATTTATTGAAGGATTTTGATTGTGAAATCAAATATTACCCAGGAAAGTCTAATGCAGCGGCAGATGCACTGAGTCGAAAGGTATGTTCTTTATCCTTATCGACGATTGGTGTTTCAAATTTGATAGAAAATTGTTTTTTGTCTGGATTAGCCTTTGAAACAGATCGTCAGCCTCTGAGATTATATGCTATTCGAGCTGAACCAGAACTGATATTGGGAATCAAAGAGGCACAGAAAGTTGATCAGAATGTACAGAATTCGATTGCTATGGTCAGAGTTGGACATCAATCGGAATATCAGGTTAGTGACGGTGTTTTGTATGTGAATAATCGTATTGTTGTGCCAAATGTTCCAGATTTGAGACAGCGAATACTAGCAGAAGCGCACAGCAGTCGTTTTAGCATTCATCTCGGTGGCAGAAAAATGTATAATGATTTGAAGACACAGTATTGGTGGGAACAGATGAAATCTGATGTTACTGAATTTGTATCCAAATGTTTGAATTGCCAACAGGTGAAAGCCGAAAGAAAGAAACCAGGAGGTCTACTGCAGAGTTTATCTATTCCTGAATGGAAATGGGATCACATTTCCATAGACTCTGTGACGCAGTTACCACGTTCCTCCAGAGGTTGTGATGCGATTTGGTGTTGTGATTGACAGATTGACCAATCCGCATGTTTTATTCTATACAAGATGACGTACAGATATGACCAGATGGCTGATATTTATATCAGAGAGGTAGTCAGATTGCTCGGAATGCCGAAGTCGATTGTTTCGGATCGTGATCCTCGATTTACTTCGCACTTCTAGCAGAGTTTACAGCAGGCTCTAGGTACAAGAGCAGACTATTCAGAAAATGGAAGATATGCTTAGAGCCATAGTGCTTGATTTTAGCACTAATTGGCATGATGCATTGCCACTTTGTGAGTTTTCGTACAACAACAGCTATCAGACGAGTATTGAGATGGCTCCTTTCGAGGCATTGTACGGTAAGAAATGTCGATCCCCTTTATATTGGGACGATATCTCTGAGGTTCCTGAGATTGGACCTGACATGATCAGAGATATGACTGAGAAAGTGAAGCTGATACAGAAAAGAATGAAGGCAGCTCAAGATAGACAAGCCAAATATGCCAACATCCGACGACGACCGTTGGTATTTGAGGCAGGAGACCGAGTATTTTTGAAGATTTCACCTGTAATGCCCGAGAATTGAATCCTAGTAATCTGTAATTATTGATTTATAATTTGATATGATTATGAGAGGATTAATCGGGACACGATTTAATTCAGCATGAAAAGATGTATGTGCGAGGACAGTGCCTTTCGAGCACATGCGCGACATGAGACGCGCACATGCGTGAAAAGGGCAGAGGGTCTCGCGCATATGCGAGGGTTCAAAGTCAACTCCTTAGAAGTGGGCGCACATGCGCGACGGGGAGCGCGCACTTGCGCGAGATGTCCAGTAGCCAAAAATTGATTTCCAGAACTTGTCGAGCACATGCGCGGAGGTTGCACGCGCATATGCGCGAGCTGCCGAGGAAGTCACATGTTGCAACACTAGGTCTCGCGCATATGCGCGAGGCATGCAAAAAGGAAAATCGTAGAATCGAAGTCAGATTGAAAAACAGACTGATTATGGTGTTCTAGATATGTTAAACATCGTAGAATCGAAGTCAGATTGAAAAACAGACTGATTATGAAATTGTTTGTTAGAGTAGGTGCCCGTCGAGCCAAGTGTTGGCCGAGGGTTCATGATTAAACTCTATGTATAAACAGTCTTTATTTTAATAATATTTGAATTTATCATTTTGGCACTTCTTTATCTGCATACCCATGCTAGTTGCATCGATAAAGTCCTTGAATATCAAATAGTAGAAAGAATATGAGATGCTCATATGATGAGTATCATGAAACTCATATTTGGAATACTACATATTCTAAACAGTTCCTAGTCGATTCAGCCGTCACTAAGAAGGATATAGGCCGCTCGAGTTCGAGACTAGTATCTGCCATGTGAGTCCCATGATTCATTGGTAGAGGACATTGTGATGTCCGAGCATGCAGATAGGTGCTCCTTGTAGAGTGCACTGAACAACCCTCCATAAAAGGACTTTCCAAGTGGTTCTCACGTATCGAGTGGAAACTTCCTAGTTTATGGTTGTACACCATTAGTCCTTATGACCCGGGACAACATTGAGACTCTATGTGCTAGAATTACACTTTGACTTGTTTACCAACTCTCATGAGGTCATCAGGTGGCAAGGTTGGGTGTTCTGTCGAAACATATAGGAGTCGATGCATTGTAGTCGGGGATTCACCGCTTACCTTCGAGTATGGATATCCTATGTGTTCTCATGTATATGTAGTTTGAAATCTCTGATCAGAGTATGGTGGTAATTAAGAAAGGGGTTTCTTAGATTACACCATCGATGCAACTACGACATGACACATAGTATCGATTCATTAACAACTATCGATAAACCAATGATTGTCGAATCGGTCGGGATATATGAGTTGAAGGGACCATACTGTACGCTAACCATAATTGAATGGTTTTTGGAGGCACTATCATTTGATACCTAGGGAATCATGTAAGCGATGCTGCTAGGCGTTTAACATGATTGGTTAGGTACTATCAGACTTGGGTTCTGACGTTCTTATTATCAAGGAGTTGATAAATAAGAATGGAGCAATTGGGGTATGCTCATATAAGGACATGTTTAGTCCGAATCACATGGAGATGTGAACCCACGGCTAGTTGTATCAATGAACCATTGAGGGCAACACAAGTGCTAGCTTTCTAGATCCCGTTGAGAAGTAAAATAGTTCAAAGTGTTGAACGGCTTATAAATGAGTTTATAAGCGTAAGGAAAAAATAGAAGTATGACTTCTTCGAGAGAAATGTAACTTTTAATTTATGAACGTGTTCCTAAATTAAAAGTAGGCCAAGTGAATAATGTATTTGAAAATTGTGATTTTCATAAACATTATTATGGACTAAATTAAATTAATTCAAGTGTTGAATTAATTAAATAACATTGGGCCTTGTAGAGCCCAATTGGAAATAATTATTTAACTAGTGGGCATGAGTAAAATCAATTAAAGTTTAATTGGGCTCAAATATGTTTGAGACAATTTAAATACTCCATGGGCCTTGTAATTGTTAAAAGCCCAAGTAGAATTGCATGCGTGGGAGGTGAAAGGTTGGGGAATAATTTTGATTAAAAAATTGGCATGGCATGCAACTTTTTGGATCAACTTTTCCCACAACCTAGACAACTCATCCTCTCTAATTCATGTCATGAAGAAAAACTCTCTCAAATTTTTCTCTCTTTATGTGTTCTTCAATTGTTGGAGAAACAAGTCACTTCTCTTTGAAAAAGCCTTACATTTTCTAGTGCAAGTGTGAGGTGGATCTACAAAGTTGGTGGTGGGCCTAATTCTTGAAGGAAAGGAGGAGAGCTTGAAGATTTGTCATCCCATTCAAGAGCTTTGTTGTTTGACAACAAAGTTGGAGTCATCATCAACCTCAAGAGGTTGATATGTAACGATTTTCTCAACACCCTATGTATGATATTTGGTGTTTGTTGTATTTGCTAGACAAAATAATATGAGGTGGCCGAAATTTCTTGATGAAAAATCAAAATTTTTAACTTCCGTTGCGCTTCCGGTCACCGTAACTGAACCCCTTTCAAGTGGTATCCGAGCTATGGTTACGATTTTGTGTAGCATTTACAAGATATTATATTGAGATTGATTTCTAACCGCATGAGAATGAAATTTTCAACAAAAATCAAGGCATGACAAAGGGTACTTCGGGCAGCATGTTGCTGCCCGAGGGGCTGCCCGTTCCGGGCAGCAAGGGCAGCCCGAGAGGCTGCCCGAACCCCTCTATCGAAAATAAAAAAAAAAATGTTTTGTTGCCAGAATCATGCGACGGAGCTCCGGCGACGGCGATGACGACTAGGGTTTTTAAAAGTGTTTTTGAATATCAAAGTGTCATGGGCCTTGAGTTGTTTGGCCATTGGATGGGTAACATATTTGTAAATTTGAATGGGCCAAAATGTTTTTGGTGAAAAATAAGTTTTTGTGCCCTTAAGTTTAAAATTACAAAATTTGCAAATTTTTCTCATAAAATAAATAATTGAAGTTGGACTTTAATTATTTATAGTAAATTGTGATTTATAAGAAATTCGGTTATAAATAAATTAATTGCAAAGTAGACAAAGGTGTTTGTATACTTTGTTAATTTAGTTTATAATCTTGGCGGTTAGTGGTTGGATCAAGATATATAATATTGGATCAATTAATTATTGTGATAATTAATTGATGGTGTATGATATGTGATATTATGCATGAAAGATGATCAAAATCCCAAGCCCAATTTGCTAGTGTATGCTAGGATATTTTGTGTTGAATGATTGTAATAAATATTAATTTAAAAAGTGGGCTTGGTTTATGGCCCGTTCCCACCCCCATGAGATGTATCCCTATTTGCCATGAATATTTATTTGTAAATATTAGTATAGTGGATGATCAAGATTGGAAGATGGTGGCCATGATGATTATGAACATCGAAGACATGTAAATATTGGAAGCTAATGTAATAGTTGCATTTGCATCCCTTGCATTTCCCTAGGATTGGACCTAGGCCCGTGTTTAGCTCACACGGGCCATTAGTATTGGGGCGATTGATCATCCTTGTTTGTTTACTGTTTATAATATATGCATAATACGTTATAAATAATGAGTATGTGCGTTATTATTATGATAATAACAAAGTTGCATGAATCCGGCAAACATACTATCAAACATGGCGATCTTTTAAATAAAATTAATGATGAGACCTTTCAAAATTAAAAACCCTCATTTTGAATAAGATTCAAAATTAATATCAAGCCCGAAAAGGGAAATTATAAATTTGTTTATATTTTTCTTGTCTTGCATCGTCAATGGGTGCATGATGACGCTACCCGTACTCGGGGCTCGGCTCATATTATTGGGGGAGCTCTGCGTGCCGGAAAGCTGTGACATCCATTGACATGGTGATGTGAACTACGTTGAACTCCCATGATTTCGGCTCATATTATTGAGGGAACTCATGGCGACCGTCCATTAAGGTTCAACATCGATGGGTAAGGCTTGACACGTGAAGATGAACGACGTCATATTATTGGGTCCTAATCAAACGTGAGACAAAAGTTTACGTAGATGGTTGCATTGTGATGCAATTGGAAACTACCTTTTAGGAATTATGATTGGCTGATATTATTCGGGATCATAATTCGCTAATTGGACCTTACGTACCTACAGAGGAAAGGCGTTTCCCGTTTTCACTAGAGCGTAGTGAAAATGTCAAAACAGTGGGATCGAAAATTTATAAAGTTAAAGTCCAAACTTTATATCTTATTAAATATTTTAAAATAGTCATTAACATTTATCTGTTTTACTTTTCAGTACAAAACTTTGACAATGTCTTCGATTTGCAACCCGCTATCCGCTATACTCGAAAAACATGTGTTAACCGGACCTAACTATTTCACATGGCTAAGAAATCTGAAAATCGTCCTAAACTCGGAAAAGATTGCGTATACACTGACTGAGTCGCCCCTTGCTGAGGCTCCAACTAGCTGCACTCGTGAGGAATTGCAGACCTACAAGGATTGGTGTGACCATGACTTGAAGGCTAGGTGTTATATGCAGGCTTCTATGAACGATGAGCTGTAGAGGCGTTTTGAGGATGCAAAGAATGCTGCTGACATTCATTTGCACCTCAAGGAGCTCTTTGGTAAGCAGAATCGGCCTCTAGGCATGCTACCGTCAAGGAGCTGATCACTATGCGCATGCGAGATGGGGCCTCGGTCCATGAGCATGGCTTGAGGATGATTGGGCTCGTGGACAATCTCGTTGGCATGGATCTAATCTTGCCTTCGAAGTTGACCACCGACGTGTTGCTCTTATCGCTGCCTAGCTCATTTGATCCTTTTGTGGTGAACTTCAATATGAACAAGATGGAGCCGACCCTTGAGGAATTGGTGAACATGCTTGTGACGTTTGAGACCACCATCAAGAAAGAGAAGGCGGTTCTATTTGTGGGCTCTTCATCTGGTACGAAGACCGGTCCACCTGGGAAGGGAAAGAAGCGTTCTTTCCAATGTCCCAAGAAGAGCGTGCCCTTGAAAAGGCAGACTCCGGGTCCCGTAGTGGCAGCCACACCATTGAAGGCTGACAAGACTGTTGACATCTGTCATCACTGCAAGAAGCCTGGACATTGGAGGCGTAACTGCAGGGAATATCTTGCCTAGAAGAGTTCTGGAAACGGTATGTTCTATATCGAAGTAAACATTTCAATTAACTCTACTTCTTGGGTATTGGATGCCGGCTGTGGCTCACATCTCTGTAATGATTTGCAGGTGATGGGAAGAAGTAGGAGGCTCAGGGAAGGTGAGACCTTCTTTAGGATGGGCAATGGGGCAAGAGTTGGTGCCAAAGCTGTTGGAGATGTTTCTTTAATTTTGAACAATGATTTTAAGTTGTTGTTAAGATATGTTTTGTTTGTACCAGACTTGGTGAAAAACATTATTTCCATTTCTATGTTAGACAAAGATGGATTTTCTTGTTTATTTAGCAAAGGTGTTTGCAATATTTACAAGAATGAATGTTTAATTGGTACTGGAGAACTTGAAAACGATCTCTACACCTTAAAATTGAAAGATATTCCACTTAACAATGTCCAAGCTATAACAACAACAAACAAGCGCAAACAAGATACTCTTAATATGGCACAATTATGGCATGCTCGATTAGGACATATTTCCCTAAGAAGGATGAACAAGCTAGTGGGAGTTGGCATATTTGATATGTCTGATATTAATGCTCTCACGACTTGTGAATCTTGTCTGAAAGGAAAGATGACCAAAATTCCCTTTAAGGGCCATGTGGAGCAAGCCAAAGGGTTATTGGATTTGATCCATACCGATGTGTGCGGTCCGCTTAGCATCACCACTAAGCATGAACATGCCTACTTCATCACCTTTACCGATGACTTTTCGAGGTATGGGTATTTGTATTTGATGAAATACAAGTCTGAAGCCTTTGAAAGGTTCGAAGAATTCAGAAGTGAAGTAGAGAAGCAATTGGGACGAAGCATCAAGACACTTCGATCGGATCGAGGTGGTGAGTACTTGAGTGCCGAGTTCCAAGAGTATCTTAGCGAGAATTGGATTCTCTCGCAGTGGACTCCGCCTGCTACACCACAGTTGAATGGTGTTTCGGAGCGCCATAACCGAACTTTGATGGACATGGTTCGGTCTATGATGGGGTTCACGGAGTTGCCGCCATCCTTTTGGGGATATGCGCTTGAGACAGCGGCAATGTTGTTGAACAATGTCCATACAAAGGCAGTTGATAAGACACCATATGAGATATGGATGGGTAAGCCACCCAAATATTCTTATCTTAGAATATGGGGGTGCCCTGCTTATGTGAAGCAGGTAGTGGGAGATAAATTGGATAGTCGATCCATTTTATGTTACTTTGTGGGATATCCAAAGAATTCGGTTGGATACTACTTCCATCATCCCCAAGAAACAAAGGTGTTTGTTTCTAGGAATGCAACCTTTTTGGAAAAGGAATTTCTATTAGATAGAAAAGGCGAGATGATAGAACTTGAAGAGGTTCGAGGCACACCCACAATTGTAGAACCCACACCCGAAGAGCCAAGAAAGGAGATACAAGCTCCTAGAAGATCCGAGAGAGTCTCGAGACCACCTATGAGGTATGGTCTGCTTCTTGAAGAGGGCCATGATGAGCCTAACCATGGATGTGATCCAAGGACCTTCAAGGAAGCATTATCTGATGCCGATTCATCCAAATGGCTTGAAGCGATGGAATCTGAGATGAATTCCATGCATTCGAACCAAGTGTGGAATCTCGTGGATCCACCCGAGTGAATTGTTCCCATAGTGTGTAAATGGATTTACAAGAGGAAACTTGGGGCGGATGGGAAGGTATTGACCTTCAAGGTGCGATTGTTGGCAAAAGGATATACTCAAAGACAAGGAGTTGACTTTGAGGAAACCTTTTCTCCAGTTGCAATGTTCAAGTCCATAAGGATTTTGCTAGCCATAGCTGCATGGTATTACTATGAGATATGGCAGATGGATGTTAAGACAGCCTTTCTTAATGGGATATTAAGGAAGAGATTTACATGTCTCAACCCGAAGGGTTTACATCTATCGGAAGTGAGCATATGGTATGCAAACTTCAAAGATCTATTTATGGTCTAAAGCAGGCATTACAATCAAAGAGTTTGGTTTTGCTAAGAATCTTGAGGAACCCTGTGTAGAACCCGTAAGTCAGTAGACGTATAAACCATGCATAATTCTAGATTTTTAAATTTAATTGAATTCATTGCATGATTATTTTAAATGCATTTATTTGAAGTTAATTATTCATTATTTAAGTTCAGTAGTTTGATTTTTAGCATTTCAGTTATTTCAGCGAGGCCGGACTGGAGTTGGAGTTTTGAGATAGAATTTAAGATTTGAGAAATATTTCCAGAAGTTAATTTAGCTAGCAACCAAGTTCATTTAAGTTAGAAAGGGAGGTTTGAGGATTTAATTTAATTATTTGAGGTGATTAAGAAATGAATTCATTTAAGTTATTAAATTAAGGGGTTAGCTCACTAAATTATTTAAAGGCTTAGTAAGGCTTTCAAGGATTATTAGTTGACTAGATAATCAACATTTCCCTTTATTTTATCATGCATTTTTCGGCCAACCTTAGTGCTAGAAGATTCATTTTCCAACTCATCAACTTTGACCAATTCTTTGCATGTAATTAGTAGGATAATTCTAGGATTTTTGGGAGCACAATTTAATTAAATAAATGGACATATCCTAGCCTAGAATCAAGATAAATTTCGGCCACCACCTCCTAGAAGCATCCACCAACTCATTTGATATCAAACCATAATTCAAAATTCAAATTCAAAAGGGAGTGGACTTGGTCTTGATCCTTCCTTATATTTTGCACCCATCTTATCTCACTCCCCAACCATTTTCTCCCTCCCTCACCACCGAATTCAGCACCATTCAGATCCATTTTCAGTGTAGAAAAATCGTGAGTCTTAGCTAGAGGGAAGGCAAGAAAATCGAGTTCAAGAAAGGTAGACAAGAAGCGCTCCACCTCCTCCGTGCCGCGTCGTCGTTGTTTCGTTCGTTTTCTTTCAAAACGAAACCAGGCATGTCTAGATTTCTTTCAAACCTCAATCAAGTCATATTATTATTTATTTTTCAGTACATGATCATTTTTTAGCAAGCAAAAACCGAGATACATGTCAAAATATTTTGGAACACACATGCAGAATTTCGGCTCTTCATGGCAAGCTTCACGATTTCTTTTGGTTTGTGAGTTTCAGGTATTGGATCGACTCCAGGCTCCCAAGGCGGCTTGTATACATGTAGTAGGATGCATTAGGACCATGTTGGTCCATCCAAACCAGCCCCATGCTTGCTGGAAAACCGAAATGACAGCAAGTTCCCCATAAGTGCAGAAATGTGATTCGAAAATTCAGTTTGGATGTCAAGGAGGAAAGATCTGATCTTGGCTGCCCCAAGGGCCTTTAGCCATGGTTGGATCACTTCCCTAGCATGTCTAAGACGTGATTAATTCGCCCTTTTGGTGGCTTGGTCCATGGCTCATCGGTTTTTAAATAATCAACAAGAACAGCCCCTTTCCCCATTCGGCCCCTTCCATTTTTCAGCATATGGTTTCGTTTCTTTTGTTGCTTGGTGTGGATCTTGGTTGTCCTATGGCCCTTAGCCACGGTTCATATCATGCTACTAGATGTCTAGATCGTGCCATGGTCAATCAAATGGCCACTGGAACGACGCAAGACATCGATCATAGCATAAACACTACACACGCATGCACGTTGCTCTCGGTTGGACCCTTCGGTTGAGTTATGGTGTGATGCGGATTGTGGCTGGCCTAGGGCCCTTAGCCATGGTTCAAATCATTCCTTGGGATGTTGGTAAGAGTCTCTGGTCGGTGGTTCAGTCCCCTAATGGCCGATAGTCTCGAAACCAACGCGAGTCTTGTAGTGCGCAGCTGCTGTATTTTTTTGACAGCAAGTATGCTGCTGTTCAGAAGCGTCGTTTGAGTTCTTGGTTGGCTCTTAGCCCATGGCCTTGGACTGGACAGTGCCTCATTGAGTTAGGAAGGTCATGTTTTCGACCGTTCGTCATTTGGATCATTTTTGAGGTCGTACGAGAATTTACGGTGCATTGTGCCAAATTGACTCTCGAAAGAGCGTTTCGTGTTTTGGCCTCCATTCCACCTAGATTTCGACCCTATCATTTTAGGAACATTATTTTATGATTTTTCAGCGTATTTTAATCATGACTATACGTCGGTTCAGTGTCGGTTCAGGTTGGCTCGGAGTCATGATTAAATGCGAAGTCATTAGGCGTCATAGTCGCATCTTTTGAACGTAAATTGCGTAGTTGGTCAAGTTTAAGCTATTGCATATTTTTTTATGGCACAGTTGGGTTGCAGCGAGCCTGGGAACAATCCAATCCAATCCAGTTGGTAAAATTACAGGAATTTTCATTACGCCAGTTAATTATTTTACGTTCATTAAACAGAAAATGATTATTTTTGAGATTTATGCGATATGGCTTGTGGTTCATTCACTATGTGGGAGTGTTATTTTATACGGTCGCCAGTGACCGATCTGTTTAGTATGGTACCACCCGGTCGCCAGTGACCGGCCAGCTCAGATCAGTTTCAGCCTCCCCGGTAGCCAGTTACCGATCAGTTCAGCTTAGTGCAGTGGCCACAGGCGTAAAACATAATCTCAACAGAAAATTTTACCAGATATTTCAGTACAGGCTCCAAGGAGCAAATATTTTTACAGTGATTTCCAGTTCAGTTATGCACGTATTATAATTGCTTAGTACAGATTATTTTCAGTATGCCTCAGGACAGGATATGTTAACTCATGCATATTTTAAATTCAGATTTTTTACTCGTTACCTGTGTTATTATGCATGCTGAGTCTTTAGGCTCACTAGACTTGATTGTTGTAGGTACTGATGAGGCCAGGGCCGAGGGCGGGGACCAGTGAGCCAGCTTGGGTCGGCAGTAGTGGCACCCGAGGACCTCAGTGCATCAGTTGTTATTTTATTCCGCAAACAATTTTTATCAGTTGTTGGATATTTTTAAATTGTGATTTTTGGCAAACTTAATTTTCTTCCGCTGCAAAGTTTTGAAATATTGAACTTGATTCCCCAGTGATTTATGAATGAGGCCATTTAAGTTCTTTTAAAAAAAGAAAATTTTAATTTTCCGCAAATTTTCAAGCAAGTAGTTCGAGGGCCTTCGCACCCTATGTGTATAAGAAGGCCAGTGGGAGTGCTGTGACATTCCTGGTGTTGTATATTGATGACATTCTACTCATTGGGAATGATGTAGGAATGTTGCAATCAACTAAGATATGGTTAGCGAGTAAGTTCTCAATGCAGGACTTGGGTGAAGAATCTTTTGTATTGGGAATACAGATCTATAGAGATAGATCAAAAAGATTGCTTGGTCTCACCCAGTCCACATACATTGATACCATCGTGAAGCGGTTCTCGATGGATGAGTCCAAGAGAGGACATCTACCAATGTGTCATGGCGTGTCCCTATCCAAGTCTATGTCTCCCAAGATTGATGCAGAGATAGCGGCGATGACCAGCATTCCTTATGCATCTGCGATTGGTAGCATCATGTATGGGATGATATCTACACATCCTGACGTGGCTTTTGCACTAAGTGTAGTGAGTAGATATCAATCCAACCCTGGTCTTCCACACTGGAAAGCTGTGAAAGACATCCTTGTTAGCGGACCGGTTACGGTGGCCGGAAGCGCAACGGAAGTCAAAAATTTTTAATTTTAAGCTCAAATTTTCGGCCACCAAGTTTGTGTGCAACATTTACATTCAAACACCATAAAACATTCATAGGGTGTTAGAAAGTTTTACCTATCAACCTCTTGAGGTTGATGAATGGCTCCAACTTTGTTGTAAACAACAAAGCTCTTCAAGGTAGGCAAGTCTACAAGCTCCTCCTCCCTTTCCTTCAAAATAAGGCCCACCACTAACTAGGTAAACCCCCTCATATTTTGCACTAGAAAAATATGAGGATTTTTCAAAAAGGAGTGCAAGAATTCCTCAAACAAGATGAAGAGAAAAATGGAGAGAAATGAGTGTCAATTTTTTCGGCCAAGTGAGGGGAGAGTGAAGGAGTGAATGAGTTGTCTTAGTGTGTGAAAAAGTAGTGACCAACTTTAGCATGCCATTCAATTTTTTAATCAAAAGTAATCCACAACCTTTCACCTCCAAAACATGCATTCTCATTTGGGCTTGTAACAATTACAAGGCCCATGGACTTTTATTTAAATATCCCAAACATATTTGAGCCCATTTAAATTTTACTTGATTTTTACCAAGCTCACTAGTTTAATAATTATTTCTAATTGGGCTCTACAAGGCCCAATGTAATTTAATTAATTCAACACTTGAATTAATTTAATTATTTGGACTCTACTAGGCCCACTAGTGTTAAATTAATTCAACACTTGAATTAATTTAATTTAGTCCATAATAATATTTATGAAAATCACAATTTACAAATACATTATTTACTTGGCCAACTTTTAATTTTAGGAACACATTCGTAAATTAAAAGTTACATTTCTCTCATAGAAGTCATAATTCTATTTTTTCTTTACGCTTATAAACACATTTATAAGCCGTTCAACACATTGAACTATTTTACTTCTCATCGGGATTTACAAAGCTAGTACTTGTGTGGCCCTCAATGGTTCATTGATACGACTAGCCGTGGGTTCACATCTCCATGTGATTAGGACTAAACATGTCCTTATATGAACATACCCCAATTGCTCCATTCTTATTTATCAACCCCTTGATAATAAGAACGTCAGAACTCAAGTCTGATATTACCCAACCAATCATGTTAAACGCCTAGCAGCATCGCTTACATGATTCCCTAGGTATCAAATGATAGTGCCTGCAAGAACCATTCAATTATGGTTAGCGTACAGTACGGTCGCTTCAACTCATATATCCCGACCGATTCGACAACTATTGGTTTATCGAGAGTTGTCAATGAATCGATACTATGTTTCATGTCGTAGTTGCATCGATGGTGTAATCTATGAAACCAATTTCATAATTACAACCATACTCTGATCAGAGATTTCAAACTACACGCACATGAAAACACATAGGATATCCATACCCATAGGTAAGCGGTGAATCCCCGACTACAATGCATCGACTCCTATATGTTTCGCCGTAACACCCAACCTTGCCACCTGATGACCCCATAAGAGTCGGTAAACAAGTCAAAGTGAAACGCTAGCACATAGAGTCTCAATGTTGTCCCGGGTCATAAGGACTAATGATGTACAACCATAAACTAGGACGTTTCCACTCGATAAGTGAGAACCACTTGGAAAGTTTTTTATGGAGGGTTGTTCAGTTCACTCTACCAGGAGCACCTATCTGCATGCTCGGACATCACAATGTCCCCTACCAATGAAACATGGTACTCACATCGCAGATACTAGTTTCTAACTCGAGCGGCCTATATCCTTCTTATTGGCGGCTGAATCGACTAGGAACCGTTTAGAATATACAGTATTCCAAATATGAGTCTCATGATACTCATCATATGAGCATCTCATATTCTTTCTACTATTTGTATATTTAAGGAATTTATCTATGCAACTAGCATGGATATACAGATAAAGATGCGCCAATATAATAAATACAAATATTAATAAAATAAAGATCGTTTATACATAGAGTTTCATTGTGAACACTCGGCCAACACTTGGCTCGACGTGCATCTACTCTAACAATCCTCAAGTATTTGAGAAGGACCAATAAATTGTTCTTGGTCTTTGGGGGTGGAGAACTGAAATTGGAAGGCTATACGGACTCTAGCTTCCAAAGCGATATCGATGACTCGAAGTCAATCTCTGGATTCATATTCATGCTCAATGTTGCTGCTGTCTCTTGGAAAAATTCCAAGCAAGACAGTACAGCGGATTCCACCACTGAGGCAGAATATATTGCTGCATCAGCTGCAGCAAAGGAGGCTGTTTAGATAAGGAATTTCGTCCAAGAGTTAAGCGTCATTCCTAATTGAGTTGCTCCTGTCCCGGTGTTTTGTGACAACACAGGAGCCATTGCTCAAGCAAAGGAGCCGAGGTTTCATCAAAAGTCCAAACACGTATTGAGAAAGTACCACATCCTCAGAGAGATCGTGGAGAGAGGAGATATCACGATTGACAAAGTCGGCTCCGCAGATAATGTTGCTGATCCACTAACTAAGCCTTTACTTGGACCATTGTTCGAGAAGCATCGCGAATCGATGGGTTTGAAACATATGGGTAGTTGGCTATAGTGCAAGTGGGAGATTGTTAGAGTAGGTGTCCGTCGAGCCAAGTGTTGGCCGAGGGTTCATGATTAAACTCTATGTATGAACAGTCTTTATTTTAATAATATTTGAATTTATCATTTTGGCACTTCTTTATCTGTTTACACATGCTAGTTGCATAGATAAAGTCCTTGAATATACAAATAGTAGAAAGAATATGAGATGCTCATATGATGAGTATCATGTAACTTATATTTGGAATACAGTATATTCTAAATAGTTCCTAGTCGATTCAGCCGCCACTAAGAAGGATATAGGCCGCTCGAGTTCGAGACTAGTATCTGCGATGTGAGTACCATGTTTCATTGGTAGGGGACATTGTGATGTTCGAGCATGCAGATAGGTGCTCCTTGTAGAGTGCACTGAACAACCCTCCATAAAAGGACTTTCCAAGTGGTTCTCACTTATCGAGTGGAAAAATCCTAGTTTATGGTTGTACACCATTAGTCCTTATGACCCGGGACAACATTGAGACTCTATGTGCTAGAATTACACTTTGACTTGTTTACCGACTCTCATGGGGTCATTAGGTGGCAAGGTTGGGTGTTCTGTCGAAACATATAGGAGTCGATATATTGTAGTCGGGGATTGACCACTTACCTTCGGGTATGGATATCCTATGTATTCTTATGTATATGTAGTTTGAAATCTCTGATCAGAGTATGGTGGTAATTAAGAAAGGGGTTTCTTAGATTACACCATCAATGCAACTGCGACATGACACATAGTATCGATTCATTGACAACTCTTGATAAACCAATGGTTGTCGAATCGGTCGGGATATATGAGTTGAAGGGACCGTACTGTACGCTAACCATAATTGAATGGTTCTTGCAGGCACTATCATTTGATACCTAGGGAATCATGTAAGCGATGCTGCTAGGCGTTTAACATGATTGGTTGGTTACTATCAGACTTGGGTTCTGACGTTCTTATTATCAAAGAGTTGATAAATAAGAATGGAGCAATTGGGGTATGCTCATATAAGGACATGTTTAGTCCGAATCACATGGAGATGTGAACCCACAGCTAGTTGTATCAATGAACCATTGAGGGCCACACAAGTGCTAGCTTTCTAGATCCCGTTGAGAAGTAAAATAGTTCAAAGTGTTGAATGGCTTATAAATGAGTTTATAAGCGTAAGGAAAATATAGAAGTATAACTTCTTTGAGAGAAATGTAACTTTTAATTTATGAACGTGTTCCTAAATTAAAATTAGGCCAAGTGAATAATGTATTTGAAAATTGTGATTTTCATAAACATTATTATGGACTAAATTAAATTAATTCAAGTGTTGAATTAATTAAATACTAGTGGGTCTAGTAGAGTCTAAATAATTAAATTAATTCAATTGTTGAATTAATTAAACAACATTGGGCCTTGTAGAGCCCAATTGGAAATAATTATTTAACTAGTGGGCATGAGTAAAATCAATTAAAGTCTAATTGGGCTCAAATATGTTTGAGACAATTTAAATAGTACATGGGCCTTGTAATTGTTACAAGCCCAAGTAGAATTGCATGCTTGGGAGGTGAAAGGTTGGGGATTACTTTTGATTAAAAAATTGGCATGGCATGCAACTTTTTGGATCAACTTTCCCTACAACCTAGACAACTCATCCTCCCTAATTCATGTCATGTGTTGGCCGAAAATTTGAAGAAAAACTCTCTCAAATTTTTCTCTCTTTTTTTGTTCTTCAATTGTTGGAGAAACAAGTCACTTCTCTTTGAAAAAGCCTTACATTTTCTAGTGCAAGTGTGAGGTGGATCTACAAAGTTGGTGGTGGGCCTAATTCTTGAAGGAAAGGAGGAGTGCTTGAAGATTTGCCATCCCATTCAAGAGCTTTGTTGTTTGACAACAAAGTTGGAGCCATCATCAACCTCAAGAGGTTGATAGATAACGATTTTCTCAACACCCTATGTATGATATTTGGTGTTTGTTGTATTTGCTACACAAAATAATATGAGGTGGCCGAAATTTCTTGATAAAAAATCAAAATTTTTAACTTCCGTTGCGCTTCCGGTCACCGTAACCGATCCACTTTCATTGTTATGATTTTCTGATTATATTGATTTGAATTCGGACAGATTTGGATTATGAATGAATTACAGATTGTATCGAATATGAGTTATGATTTGTAATTGATGTCTGTTGATTTGGTATTGACGGGGATACTGAGATTGTGCCGTTATGCCGTTGATTTGATTTAAATTGAGATTAAACAGATTCAGTGTTTAATTAAGAATGGAATATTGATATTATGATTCTCGATATGTCGTTTCTGATTTACAGAGACAGTTTTGAGTTCAAAACTGATATTGCTTCAGACCAAGACTACATACGAAAGATATAAGTCAATGTGGTATTGGGAGATCGACTCAAGTAGGATATACTTGAGTTTCCCTAAATCATATACTTATTATTATGATTGTGTTTATTGATTTGATTTGATATGCTTGTTCTATTGATTTATAGGAAG
Organism: Primulina tabacum; assembly: GCF_025594145.1. Lineage (NCBI taxonomy): Eukaryota > Viridiplantae > Streptophyta > Magnoliopsida > Lamiales > Gesneriaceae > Primulina > Primulina tabacum. The sequence goes on from NC_134567.1 coordinate 12,206,701, forward strand.
CATGTATTAGACGAGTATTAGAGGAGTGATCTTGTGACAGAAGTGCCTGATAGTTGTGGGATCGCCACGGGCACATTGCACGATGTCACAAGATAGGAAATTGGTGAAAACGCCAAAGTCTGTGACGGTTAGGTCAAGACACTGGATGTTTGGTTATATCGATGTGGATAGAATTGGAGTTTCTTCTATTACTGGTGATCGATATGGAATGCCAATGTCTGGAAACCGGGATCCCTAGACTAGGATTGAGTCTAGTCTGAAACGTAGAGTCACGAGTCTAATTGGCGATTTTATATTGATTATGTTTCTGATTTTGTTACATGTTACTGATATTTGTTACAAGTTTTACATGCTTTTACATTGTTGATATAACTGCATGTTTCGTTGATTTATACTGGGATTTATTTCTCACCGGAGTTATCCGGCTATTGTCGTGTTTGTATGTGTGCTTGACAATAGGTGGGACAGGTTCAGGGTCGAGGAGATGAAGAGAGATCGTGATTAGAGTGGAGACTACGGACTTTGATCTGAGATGGGGTTTGGAATACTTGAAATGTAGTTATTAAACCTTAGCTCGAATGATTGTATATAGTACCAGACTTGTACTTTTAATATACTGATATGTATATTTGCATGTATTCCATTACGTTCCGCAATTTAAAAAAAAAATTTAGAACCTATTTATTATAATTGATTAAATTGTCCTAATGATGATTAAGAACATGATTAGCGTCCGGGTCCCCACAACAGGTGGTATCAGAGCGATAGATCCTTTAGATTGAGATAGGAGCTAGGGAGCGGGGTAGAATGTGTGTTCTTTCCTGCTTTTGATTGCTAGCATGATTTACTGCTTTATAATGCATGTTTATCTGTTTATCTGACTTGATTTGAAAACATGTGTTAGTGAGAATGAATCAGCACCGATTCTGGATCAGCAGTAAGAAGATCGGAGGAGGACTGAAACATATTTGTGTATTTGGTTGCTAACCCTTTTGATTATCAAATATGCCTCCGAGAAGAATACCAGAACAGGGTAGTATTTCGAATCCTCCAATGGACGTTACAGCCACTCCTATGGAGACATTATTGAAAAGGTTTCAGTCGTTCCATCCACCAACTCTGAAGGGTACTGAGAATCCAGTGGATTGCGAGAGTTGGCTAGATGATATAGAGATGTTGTTTCAGTCCTTGGACTATACTGATGAGAGGAGAGTGAAATAATAGGGCACCAGTTGCATGATGTGGCAAAGAACTGGTTGATTACCACAAAGCGGGCCTTGGAACATCGAGGTACGACTATTACCTGGAATGTCTTTAGAACTGAATTTTATCAGAGATTCTTTCCAGTGTCGTACAGGAAGGATAAGGGAGCGGAGTTTGCAAACTTGAGACAGGGCCAGCTGAATATTGAGGAATATGTGACTAAGTTTTCTACTTTGTTGCGATTTGCTCCACACGTGGCTGAGAATGAAGAAGCTATTGCTGATTAGTTCATCAATGGTTTGAATCCCGAGATTTTTACATTGGTGAACACAAGGCGACCGAATAATTTTACTTATGCCCTGAACCGGGCCAAGGAAGCCGAAGATGGTCTGATAAGACAGAGAGGAGCTTCGTTTGTGCCACAAGCACTGAGACCACAGCAACCACCTCCTCGGTTTGAAAGTGGCAGCTGTAGTGGCAGAAAGATGGATTTCTTGAAAGCTAGAGGGAAGCAATTCAAGAAGTTAGGAAATAGTTCTTCTAGCTCTGGGAGTCCTCAGCAGAGCAAGAGCTATACAGGACCTTACTGTAACACTTGTGGAGGGAAGCATTCCACTGAGCAGTGCCGAGAAGTATTCGGCAGTTGCCATATTTGTAGGCAACGGGGACATTTTGCCAGAGTATGCCCACAGAGAGACTCTCAGAGAACACGGGGTGAAGAGTCATCTGGATCAGTGGCTCAGACAGGGAGACGACCATTTGTTGTTCATTCTTTCCAGCCGGCACCATCTACTCAGTCACAGCAGAGGCCAGAAGGAAGCCAGACTGTGAGGCCCGGGGCCGAAGAGGGCGGGGGGTGATCGCCGGTGCCATCAGTTGCACGGACAATGAGCGGCTCCTGGCAGGCTTCTAGGTGAAGGGAACATGAATGAACCGAACCCACACGGGAATGAGAGGGATTCCGAGACTGTTCAATGTAATGGACTGTACAGTTGAAGAGGGCTTAAAAGATTTGATTTGTACTACTCATATCACGAAGGTGCATCTTCTTTTCGGTAGCTCATCACATAAGAACTCCAAAGTTAAGCGTGCTTGACTTGGGGCAATTTTGGGATGAGTGACCTCCTGGGAAGTTTCCCAGGGTGCGTGTGAGTGAGGACATAAGCACGCTGGAAAGACTCGTCTTGATACAGTGAGGACAGTCGTCGAATCTGGGGCGTTACAAGTGGTATCAGAGCCGACCTCTCTTAGTACGGTGTGGTTCGGGGACGAACCAAGCGGAAGCTGGTGGGCATGTGAGGCCCGGGGCCGAAGAGGGCGGGGGGTGATCGCCGGTGCCATCAGTTGCACGGACAATGAGCGGCTCCTGGCAGGCTTCTAGGTGAAGGGAACATGAATGAACCGAACCCACACGGGAATGAGAGGGATTCCGAGACTGTTCAATGTAATGGACTGTACAGTTGAAGAGGGCTTAAAAGATTTGATTTGTACTACTCATATCACGAAGGTGCATCTTCTTTTCGGTAGCTCATCACATAAGAACTCCAAAGTTAAGCGTGCTTGACTTGGGGCAATTTTGGGATGGGTGACCTCCTGGGAAGTTTCCCAGGGTGCGTGTGAGTGAGGACATAAGCACGCTGGAAAGACTCGTCGTGGTACAGTGAGGACAGTCGTCGAATCTGGGGCGTTACAAGTGGTATCAGAGCCGACCTCTCTTAGTACGGTGTGGTTCGGGGACGAACCAAGCGGAAGCTGGTGGGCATGTGAGGCCCGGGGCCGAAGAGGGCGGGGGGTGATCGCCGGTGCCATCAGTTGCACGGACAATGAGCGGCTCCTGGCAGGCTTCTAGGTGAAGGGAACATGAATGAACCGAACCCACACGGGAATGAGAGGGATTCCGAGACTGTTCAATGTAATGGACTGTACAGTTGAAGAGGGCTTAAAAGATTTGATTTGTACTACTCATATCACGAAGGTGCATCTTCTTTTCGGTAGCTCATCACATAAGAACTCCAAAGTTAAGCGTGCTTGACTTGGGGCAATTTTGGGATGAGTGACCTCCTGGGAAGTTTCCCAGGGTGCGTGTGAGTGAGGACATAAGCACGCTGGAAAGACTCGTCTTGATACAGTGAGGACAGTCGTCGAATCTGGGGCGTTACACAGACAGTGAGCAAGCCTCCGAGACAGCAAGCCAGAGTGTTTGCTTTGACTGAGGAGCAGGCACAGGATGCACCTGATGATGTTGTTGCAGGTAACTGTTTTATTTCTGATTATCCTACATATGTATTGATAGATACTGGTGCATCACATACATTTATATCTGAGCGATTTGCTTTGATGCATTCTTTGCCTATTGAGTCATTGTCTGCTGTAGTGTCTGTCTCTTCTCCGTTGGGGACAGGTTTGATATCAGTGAAGTCTGTTAAACATTTTATACTGCAGTATGATGGGCATGAAATTGAGTTAGACTGTATTGTGCTTGGGTTGTCTGATTTTGACTGTATTATCGGTATCGATATGTTGACCATGTACAGAGCTACTGTCGATTGTTTCCACAAGATTGTGAGATTCAGACCTTAGATGGCTGATGAGTGGAAATTCTATTGTAAGGGTTCTCGATCTAGAATTCCTTTGATATCCGTATTGTCTATGACTCGATTGTTACAGAAAGGAGCGGAAGGATTCGTTGTCTATTCAGTTGATTTACTGAAATCGAGTCCATCATTGGCGGATTTGCCAGTGGTGTGTGAGATTGCTGATGTCTTTCCAGATGAGATTCCTGGTTTGCCTCTGATTCGAGAGATAGACTTCAGCATTGAGTTGATGCCAGGTACAGTTCCGATTTTGAGGGCTCCGTACAGAATGTCACGGATTGAGTTGAAAGAATTTAAAGAACAGTTGGAGGATTTACTGGCCAAGGGGTATATTAGACCGAGTGTGTCTCCTTGGGGTGCTTCAGTACTGTTTGTTCGAAAGAAAGACGGTTCAATGAGACTCTGTATCGATTACCGACAACTGAACAAAGCAATGGTAAAGAATAAATATCCCTTGCCTCGCATTGATGATTTGTTTGATCAGTTGCAGGGTTCATCCGTATATTCCAAGATCGATCTGAGATCTGGATACCATCACCTGAGAGTCAGGGATTCTGATATCCCAAAAACCGCATTTAGAACTAGGTATGGACACTATGAATTTATTGTCATGCCATTTGGTTTGACGAATGCACCGACGGTATTTATGGGATTGATGAACCGCATATTTCAAAGATATCTGGATTATTTTGTTATCATATTCATTGATGATATCTTGATTTATTCAAAAAATATGATTGAGCATGCTAATCATCTGATAATTGTGTTGAAAATTTTGAGGGCTGAGAAATTGTATGCTAAACTGTCGAAATGTGAGTTTTGGTTAAGACAGGTAGTATTTCTGGGACTTATTATATCCGGAGACAGTATAGCTGTTGATCCCAGTAAGGTTGAGGCAGTGATTTCTTGGCCGAGACCGACATCAGTGCCCGAGATTCGCAGTTTGATGGGTTTGGCAGGATATTATTGAAAGAGGATCGGTTACGGTGACCGGAAGCGCAACGGAAGTTTAAAAATCGAAATTTTGCATGGAATTTTCGGCCACCTCATGAAATTGTGTAGCAAATACAATAAAACACAAAAATGACATTCATAGTGTGTTTAGAATTTTACCTATCAATCACAAGGATTGATGTATGGCTCCAACTAAGGTGTAAACACCTTAGCTCTTCAATGGTAGAAACTAACTTCAAGCTTCCTTTGAGCACTCCTTGCTCAACTATTAAGCCCACCACCAACTAGGTAGATCCTCTCTTAATTTGCACTAGAAAACTAAGAGGATTTTTCTTTGAGAAGTGAGTGTTTTCTCTAACAATTGAAGAACACAAAAATGAGAGAAAACTTGAGAGAAATCCCTTCAATACTTCGGCCATAGTAGTTGGAATGAGGGGGAAGGGAGACTTGTCTTGGTTTTGCCAAAAAGCAAAAAGCAAAAACCCCTTTTTGCATGCCATGCCTTGATAACCCAAAAAGTAGTCTCTAACCCTTCACCTCCAATGCATGCATATATTATATGGTTTTTAACAAATTAAAAACCCATGGACTTAATTTAATTATCTCAAACATTTTTGAAATTAATTAAACATTACCTGAATTTACTCAAGTCCACTAGTTAAATAATTTATTTAAATTGAGCTCTAAAAGACTCAATATGATTTAATTAATTCAACACTTGAATTAATTTAATTATTTGGACTCTACTATGTCCTCTAGTGTTTAATTAATTCAACACTTGAATTAATTTAATTTAGTCCATAATAATGTTTATGAAAATCACAATTTTCAAATACATTATTCACTTGGCCAACTTTTAATTTAGGAACACTTCCATAAATTAAAAGTTACATTTCTCTCATAGAAGTCATACTTCTATTTTTCTTTACGCTTATAAATTCATTTATAAGCCGTTCAACACATTGAACTAATTTCTACTTTATAGAAGTCATACTTCTAATTTTCCTTACGCTTATAAACTCCTTTATAAGCCGTTCAACACATTGAACTATTTTTACTTCTCAACGGGATCTAGAAAGCTAGTACTTGTGTGGCCCTCAATGGTCCATTGATACAACTAGCTGTGGGTTCACATCTCCATGTGATTCGTCTGAACATGTCCTTATATGAGCATACCCCAATTGCTCCATTTTTATTTATCAACTCCTTGATAACAAGAACGTCAGAACTCAAATCTGATAGTACCCAACCAATTATGTTAAATGCCTAGCAGCATCGCTTACATGATTCCCTAGGTATCAAATGATAGTGCCTACAAGAACCATTCAATTATGGTTAGTGTACAGTACGGTCCCTTCAACTCGTATATCCCGACCGATTCGACAACCATTGGTTTATCGAGAGTTGTCAATTAATCGATACTATATGTCATGTCGTAGTTGCATCGATGGTGTAATCTATGAAGCCCTTTTCATAATTACCACCATACTCTGATCAGAGATTTTAACCTACACATACATGAGAACACATAGGATATCCATACCCGAAGGTAAGCGCTGAATCCCCGACTACAATGCATCGACTCCTATGTGTTTCGACAGAACACCCAACCTTGCCACCTGATGACCCCTTGAGAGTCGGTAAATATGTCAAAGTGTAATTCTAGCACATAGAGTCTCAATGTTGTCCCGGGTCATAAGGACTAATGATGTACAACTATAAACTAGGACGTTTCTACTCGATAAATGAGAACCACTTGGAAAGTCCTTTATGGAGGGTTGTTCAGTGCACTCTACCAGGAGCACCTATCTGCATGCTCGTACATCACAATGTCCCCTACCAATGAAACATGGTACTCACATCGAATATACTAGTCTCGAACTCTAGCGGCCTATATCCTTCTTAGCGGCGGCTGAATTGACTAGGAACTGTTTAGAATATACAGTATTCCAAATATGAGTTTCATGATACTCATCATATGAGCATCCCATATTCTTTCTACTATTTGTATATTCAAGGTCTCTATCTATGCATCTAGCATGGGTATACAGATAAAGAATTGCCAAAATGATAAATTCAAATATTATTAAAATAAAGACTGTTTATACATAGAGTTTAATCATGAACCCTCGGCCAACACTTGGCTCGACGGGCACCTACTCTAACAACTATCGTCGATTCATCAAAGATTTTTCTAGTATTGCCAAACCGATTACATAATTGACTCAGAAGAATGCTCCCTTTGTTTGGTCTGAGGAATATGAGACCAGTTTTCTTGAAAAAAAGAAAAGACTGACCAGCACACCGATTTTGACGATTCCATCAGGTACAGGTGATTTTGTGGTTTATTGTGATGCATCTCATCGAGGATTGGGTTGTATACTTGTAAGGCTCGAGATTTATTAGTCTTCATTGATGTGCTATTCAGAAGATATGAGTATGCATGACATGTAATGAGAAGCATTAACGGGATTATGAAGGGGTGCATAAAGACTAGACCGCACCCGCGGTTGATGGACAGAGAGTTGGAGATTAATTAAGGAAGTGACACCGCACCCGCGGTGCTAGACAGACCGCACCCGTGGTTCTGCTATAGTGAGGTCAGCGCACCCGCGTTACAGGACTGAGCGCACCCGCGGTCGAAGATTTCGGAAAAGTTGATGTATATCCTTACACTGAGCGCACCCGCGGTTACGGAATGAGCGCACCCGCGGTGCGACGTGCAGCTTGAAAAATAAGCCACGTTTCCAGGTGTTGCATGTAGTATATATATATAGATATACAATCGATTCATTCTTCACAATTAAGAGAGGAATCAAGAAAAGGCTCCGAGGAAGGATTCCAATTTGTGATTGAAGATTTTGGAGATCCATCCGTCCGATTGTGAATCCGACTTCAGTACTGTGTTCCTATCGATGCAGGCTACAACTGGACGTAAGTTTCGTTACGTTTAGACATGATTTGAATTTATGATATTGTCATAATTGAATATGAATCAGATATGATGTTTCTGCTACAGTAGACATGGTATAACTGAAGTCAGATTAAAGAATAGACTGTTTATGAAATTGTTATGAATTTCAGAGTTGATTTAGTTGAGATTTTATATCAGAGTTGTGTTATTATTCAGATTATGAGTTGTACTGATACTGGTTATGAATTCTGGTATTATATCTGTGATGTTGAGATAGACGGGGTTATCGTGACTGTATTGTTATGCCGTCGAAACATCAGTAGATTGATATTGATCAGATTCGGTAATGATTTCGATTGTACCGTGATATCATTGATATGAATTAGATTGTACCTTGTTCAGATATGGATCAGATTATATACTGATTTGAGTATTGATCAGAACAGGTCTTGAATTGAATTATATACTGATATTGCATTTATACGATTGTCATTGCCAGACTGGTTATGGACAGATTGGAATACAAGACTTCGTCTTTATCAGACCGAGAAGAGAAAGGTATAAATGGATGTTAATTGGGAGATCGACTTGAGTTAGATTTAACTCGAGTTTCCCTAAATCACATACTTGTATGGTATTGTTTTTATACCTTTTTGTTTTAATGAGTATGTTTATTCTATTGAATTAGAAGTAGAAAGCAGAGAGCTATTAAGTAAGAGTCGCTGACAGATGGGATAGATTTTGACAGACTTGTCACTGACCCATTGCACATTGTCAGAATAGGCCTAGTCTTGGTAGATACGCCAAGGCACTGGACGTTTGGTATATCGTTATGCTTCAGATAAAGATAGCATTCTATTCGATATAGATTAGACCAAAGTCCAGAAATAAGAACGTACCCCCACTGCGACTGGTAGTAGTAGGTGGGAGACTTGTTACGTTCTTATTCACCGGGATCCCTAGATTAGAATGAGAGATGAGTCGAGTTTTAGATATTGAGACTAGAATTCGATTTACAGATCCGTATTGATTTATATTTCATAGTTGACGATTAATGTTTTATTTACAGACTGGTATGGATACATGTTGTTTGATTATGCTTCATGTGATAAGATATAATTCAAGCTTTTATGTTAATTCAGTTAACTGCATGTATACATTATTTATACTGAGATTTATTCTCACCGGAGTATCCGGCTATTGTCTTGTTTTGTATGTGTGCATGACAACAGGTGGGACAGGATCATCGGGGTCAAGAGGATGATGAGAGAAGATGAGTTAGAGTGGTGATTCCGGACTTATTGTCGACTTGGTTTAATACCTGAAATTTAGTAGTTGAACCTTAGACTATTTTGAATAATTGTTGTACATTATTGTACTTTTATACTGAGATGTATAATAGATTGATTCCATTACCTTCCGCATTTTAAAGAAAAATTTTTAGACCCTGTTTATCTTAATTGATAATTAAATCCCAAAGATGATTAAGAAGATGATTAGCGTCCGGGTCCCCACAACAGGTGGTATCAGAGCGATAGATCCTTTAGACTGAGATAGAAGAGAATGAGCGGGGTAGATTGAGTTTATTTCCTTGCAGGTGATTGCTAGCATGAGATTTATTTTAATGTTGACTTACATTGTGTGTGCTAGCATGACATTATGCTTTACTGCTTTGAAATACATGGTTACCTGATTATCTGATTTGAGTTGGTAGTATGTATTTTTGAGTATGAATCAGATCTGATTCATGATCAGCAGTAAGATGATCAGAGAAAGATTGGAACAGATTTGTAGTATTGGAGTACTAATGTTTTGATAAGCAGATATACCTCCACGGAGAATTCCAGAAAGGGGTAGTACTTCGACTGCACCGATAGATGTATCAGAAATTCCGATGGAAACACAGATGAAGAGGTTTCAGTTGTTTCAACCGTCAATTTTAAAGGGTACTGAGACGCCAGTAGTTTGTGAGAATTGGCTTGAAAGCATAGAAATGCTATTTGAATTTCTGGGTTTCACAGATGATTGTAGAGTTACACTGATTGGGAACCAGCTAAAAGAGATTGCAAGAAGTTGTGGCTAATAACCAAAGAAGCTTTGGAACAACGTAGTTCACTAATTACGTGGAAAATTTTTAAGGTTGAGTTCTATCAAATATTTTTCCCCGTATCATACAGACAAGACAAAAGTGCAGAGTTTTCAAATTTGAGACAGGGTCACTTGAGTATTGATGAGTATTTGGGCCAGTTCTTTACCTTGTTACGTTTTGTCCCTCATGTTGCTAGAAATGATGAAGCTATATCTGATCAGTTCATTCAGGGATTGAATTCGGAGATACGTACATTTGTAAATGTGAAACGATCGATTAATTTTGCTGATACCTTGAACAAAGCCAAAAGAGCAGAAACAGTTCTGAGAGGACAAAAGAGAGCATTGTATGTTCTTCCAATATCGAGTTCACAGCAACTGCCCCACAGAGTTGAAATGGGCAGTAGCAGTAGTGGGATGAAAGAACAGTTACAAGCTCGAAAGAAGCAGTTCAAGAAATTAGGGAGCGGGTCATCTAGCTCCAGTGGTTCTAGCTCGAATTACATTGTAGGGTATTGCAGAACTTGTGGAGGAAGACATCCTACCGAACAATGCCAGGGAGTGACTGGTATATGCAATATCTGCAAACAACGGGGACACTTTGCTAAAGTTTGTCCACAGAGAGATTCCCGAAGATTTCAGGGATCAGGACCATCTGGTGGTAGTGACCGAGGAACAGAACCAAGAGGCACTTGATGATATAGTGACAGGTACTGTTCTTTTATGATTATATTGCATAGGTATTGATATATACTAATGCATTCCCTACGATCATCTTTGACTGAGTTGCATTGAGATATGCTGTATCTGTTTCGTCTGATTGTATTGTAGTATTGAGTCCCTTACTTGTTGGGAAAGAAAAATTGATATCAGAGATTTCTGTGATATATTGTATACTACAGTAAGATGAGAATGAGGTCGAGTTAGATTATGATGTACTTGTATTTCTGAGTTGACCGCATTATTGATATTAATATGATGAACAAGTACAAAACTATTATAGATTCCTTTCAGGAGAGTATAAAAATTCAGACCAGATATGGCTGATGAGTAAAGATTTCCTCGGTAAGGATTCTAGATTTAGAATTCCTTTGATATCTGTATTGATTATGACTCGATTGATACAGAAAGGAGCAGATGGTATCCTTATGTATTCAGTAGATGTACTGAAATCGAGCCTAGAATTGGCAGATTTTCCAATAATGTATGAGTTGCTGATATTTTCCAGATGAGATTTTGGATTTGCTTCTGATTGGAAGATATACTTCAGAATTGAATTGAGATCAAGTACTGTTTGTTTTATTAGAATTCAGTACAGAATGATATTGAATGTGCAGAATGTCACTGAATGAAGTGAAAGAATTGAAAGATCAGTAGAAGAGTACGGGCCAGGAGTTACATTTGATTTAGTGTTTCTCGGTGGCATATTTCAGTATGTTCAGAGATATTCCGATGATTTCAAGCTCGTTGTATCTATGACATTTTGATATATTGGTATCATCTGATTGATTGAATCGAATATCTGAAGATTGTATTGAATACTCTGAGAACTATGATTATTGTATACAGAAATTTTCAGATATGAATCCTGTTTGAAACAGATTGTATTCCGAGTATATGATATCTGAAGTTAGTATACTGATTGAATTTGACACAGTTGAGATTATGATCAGTGGCTGAGAATGATACCGATATCAGAAAGATCATAAAGATCAGAAATTTCAGAAATGTCAGGATTGTCAGAAATTTATTTGTGGTCTGAATTGATAGATTATCGTATACGATTGTTGTTTTGTATCTGCTTGAGTATTGTTATTGTTCTAAAACACTATTTGAGACAGCTTATATTGTTTGGGGGCATATTATATTTGCAGATGATATATAGCAGTTGATCTGAGCGACATGAAGATATGATTGATTAGTCAGAATTGACAGCATTGCCAGAAATTGCAGTTTTATGAGTTTACTGAACTCACTAGATCTGTATAGATTATTGATATTATGAATCTGATTTGATAGTACTGTTATTCTGAGTCAGTGTTTGATATAGATTATTCAAACCGAATCAGAACTGAATTCAAGAATTTCGGCAGTTCAGGGATATAATCAGAATGTTCAGAACTTAATTTCGATAATCAAAACATAACATCGATCAGAGTGGCAGATATGTGATTGTGTTATGGTATGAAAATGATTATCTAGTGATGCCAAATGTTTCAATATTGTACAACAGAATTTGATATCGATAGTCAGAACTAAATAACAGGTAGGTATTTTTCCTTAATTTATATCATTAACTGATTGTTTATACCAAATAGCTCGAATTGGAAATGATAGATAGGGTCAGAAGCGCACAGAAATAGATTCAGTAGTCATTCCGGTAACAGAAAGTATATGATAATTCGAACAGATAGTTTTGATATAGACAGATTAAATCAGTTATGGCAGAATTTATGCTTAAATGTTGGCAGAATTGTACTGAAATGTCTGAACCGCCAATAAATGAAGATAGAAAGATAGAGATCAGAAGATTTATTACAGAATTTGTATATTCTTGACTAGACATGGGAAGTATATTTCGATGGATTTCGTAATAAGACCACTGCAATACTTTTTAGATTGTTATATGATATGATTGTGATTGACATATTGTTCAATCTATATCTATTAGTTTGTACAAGATGACGTACAAACATAACTAGATGACAAAGATCGATGTCAAAGAAATGGTCAGATTGATCAGAATGTAGAACTAGACTATATCAGATTGTGATTTTGATTGAGTTTGTAATTGTGGCAGAATACACCATGAACTCATTCATATATTATCCACAGACTGACAGATAGCCAGAGTGTACTATCCGGATATTGAAAGATACCCAGGGAGTGGCAGTGCTGGATGCTAGCACCAGTTGATATGACATATTGTCACTGTGTGAATTATAGTATGATAATAGCCATCAGAAAAGTAATGAGATAGTTACAGATGATATATTGTACAGTGAGTACTGCAGATTTATTTGGTATAAGAATAATATCTCGGAGATACCTGAGATAAGATTTGATACGGTCAGAGATATGACAAAGAAAATGTAGCTAATTCAGAAGAGAATGAAGATAGCTCCGACCAGACAGACTTAATACGCCAACGTCGGATGATGACGATTGGTATTTGGGGCCAAAAATTTAATATATCCTTGACAGGGATAAACAGATTTGATATCAGCAAATGATATTGATTTGGTATGAGCCGTTGATTGGTATATACGGATGTTGTATAGCCAGTATTTTGCGATTGATTCGATTAAAATGATTTCGAGTGGTATTATGATTTTATACTTCTTGAATGACTACTTCGGTCTGGAATTAGAGATTCGTGAAAGGAAGAAAATTTAGAACGAAGAATATTCTACTGTTGCATATACAGTAAAGTCGTCGGGGCATTAGAAATATTCCTTGAAAGACAGAATCTGATATGAGATTAAGATTTCAGAATAGATTCATTGAGATAAGTTTTTGATTTAAACTCTGTATACATTCCTTCTGATATCTCTGAATTGATTACTTGCGATTTCGAGGACGAAATCATTTCTTAGAGGGGGAGAAATGTAAGGCTGGAGATTTATTAGTCTTCATTGATGTGATATTCAAAAGATATGAGTATGCATGACATGTAATGAGAAGCACTAAACGGGATTATGAAGTGGTGCATAAAGACTAGACCGCACCCGCGGTAAGGAAAGGACCACACCCGCGGTTGATGGACAGAGAGTTGGAGATTAGTTACGGAAGTGACACCTCACCCGCGGTGCTAGACAGACCGCACCCGCGGTTCTGCTACAGTGAGGTCAGCGCACCCGCGTTACAGGACTGAGCGCACCCGCGGTCGAAGCTTTCGGAAAAGTTGATGTTTATCCTTACACTGAGCGCACCCGCGGTTACTGAATGAGCGCACCCGCGGTGCGACGTGCAGCTTGAAAAATAAGCCACTTTCCTTGTGTTGCTTGCAGTATATATATATAGATATACAATCGATTCATTCTTCACAATTCAGATAGGAATCAAGAAAAGGCTCCAAGGAAGGATTCCAATTTGTGATTGAAGATTTTGGAGATCCATCCGTCCGATTGTGAATTCGACTTCAGTACTGTGTTCCTATCAACGCAGGCTACAACTGGACGTAAGTTTCGTTACGTTTAGACATGATTTGAATTTATGATATTGTCATAATTGAATATGAATCAGATATGATGTTTCTGCTACAGTAGACATGGTATAACTGAAGTCAGATTAAAGAATAGACTGTTTATGAAATTGTTATGAATTTCAGAGTTGATTTAGTTGAGATTTTATATCAGAGTTGTGTTATTATTCAGATTATGAGTTGTACTGATACTGGTTATGAATTCTGGTATTATATCTGTGATGTTGAGATAGACGGGGTTATCGTGACTGTATTGTTATGCCGTCGAAACATCAGTAGATTGATATTGATCAGATTCAGTAATGATTTCGATTGTACCGTGATATCATTGATATGAATTAGATTGTACCTTGTTCAGATATGGATCAGATTATATACTGATTTGAGTATTGATCAGAACAGGTCTTGAATTGAATTATATATTGATATTGCATTTATACGATTGTCATTGCCAGACTGGTTATGGACAGATTGGAATACAAGACTTCGTCTTCATCAGACCGAGAAGAGAAAGGTTTAAATGGATGTTAATTGGGAGAACGACTTGAGTTAGATTTAACTCGAGTTTCCCTAAATCACATACTTGTATGGTATTGTTTTTATACCTTTTTGTTTTAATGAGTATGTTTATTCTATTGAATTAGAAGTAGAAAGCAGAGAGCTATTAAGTAAGAGTCGCTGACAGATGGGTTAGATTTTGACAGACTTGTCACTGACCCATTGCACATTGTCAGAATAGGCCTAGTCTTGGTAGATACGCCAAGGCACTGGACGTTTGGTATATCGTTATGCTTCAGATAAAGATAGCATTCTATTCGATATAGATTAGACCAAAGTCCAGAAATAAGAACGTACCCCCACTGCGACTGGTAGTAGTAGGTGGGAGACTTGTTACGTTCTTATTCACCGGGATCCCTAGATTAGAATGAGAGATGAGTCGAGTTTTAGATATTGAGACTAGAATTCGATTTACAGATCCGTATTGATTTATGTTTCGTAGTTGACGATTCATGTTTTATTTACAGACTGATATGGATACATGTTGTTTGATTATGCTACATGTGATAAGATATAATTCATGCTTTTATGTTAATTCAGTTAACTGCATGTATACATTATTTATACTGGGATTTATTCTCTCCGGAGTATCCGGCTGTTGTCTTGTTTTGTATGTGTGCATGACAACAGGTGGGACAGGATCGGGGTCAAGAGGATGATGAGAGAAGATGAGTTAGAGTGGTGATTCCGGACTTATTGTCGACTTGTTTAATATCTGAAATTTAGTAGTTGAACCTTAGACTAGTTTGAATAATTGTTGTACATTATTGTACTTTTATACTGAGATGTATAATAGATTGATTCCATTACCTTCCGCATTTTAAAGAAAAATTTTTAGACCCTGTTTATCTTAATTGATAATTAAATCCCAAAGATGATTAGCGTCCGGGTCCCCACAATACTGATGCAGCGAGGGCATGTTTTTCCTTATGCCTCGAGACAGCTGAAACCACATGAAACTCGTTACCCAATTCATGATCTTGAATTGGCGGCCATTATCTTTGTTTTGAAGATATGGCGACATTATCTGTACGGTGAAAAGTTTGAGATCTATTCTGATCACAAAAGCCTAAAGTATCAGTTTTCACAGTCCGAGCTGAATATGAAGCAACGAAGATGGCTCGATTTATTGAAGGATTTCGATTGTGAAATCAAATATTACCCAGGAAAGTCCAATGCAGCAGCTGATGCACTGAGTCGAAAGGTATGTTCCTTATCCTTATCGACGATAGGTGTCTCGAATTTGATAAAAGACTGCTGTTTGTCTGGATTAGCTTTTGAAACAGATTGTCAGCCTCTGAGATTATGTACGATTCGAGCTAAACCAGAATTGATAGTAAGAATAAAAGAGGCACAGAAAGTTGATCAGAACAAACAAAATTCGATTGCTATGGTCAGAGCTGGACATCAGCCAGAGTATCAGATTCGTGACGGTACTTTGTATGTGAATAATCGTATTGTTGTGCCAAATGTTTCAGAATTGAGATATCGAATACTGACAGAAGCGCACAACAGTCATTTTCGCATTCATCCTGGTAGCAGTAAAATGTATAATGATTTGAAGACACAGTATTTGTGGAAACAGATGAAATTTGATGTTACTGAATTTGTAGCCAAGTGTCTGAATTCCCAACAGGTGAAAGCTGAGAGGAAGAAACCAGGAGGATTGTTACAGAGTTTTTCCATTCCTGAATGGAAATGGGATCACATTTCCATGGATTTTGTGACACAGTTACCACGTTCCTCCAGAGGTTGTGATGCTATTTGGGTCGTGATTGATCGATTGACCAAATCTGCATGTTTTATTCCATACAAAATGACATACAGATATGACCAGATGGCCGATATTTATGTCCGAGAAGTGGTTAGATTGCACGGAGTGCCGAAGTCGAATGTTTCAGACCGTGATCCTCAGTTTACTTCGCACTTCTGGCAGAGTTTGCAGCAGGCTCTCGGTACGAAGTTACATCTGAGTACCGCATATCACCCCCAGACTGACGGACAGTCAGAACGGACGATTCAGACATTGGAGGATATGGTGAGAGCGGTAGTGCTTGACTTTAGCACTAATTGGCAAGATGCATTGCCTCTTTGCGAGTTTTCGTACAACAATAGCTATCAGACGAGTATTGAGATGGCTCCATTTGAGGCGTTGTACGGAAAGAAATGCAGATCCCCTCTTTATTGGGATGATATCTCTGAAGTTCCGGAGACTGGACCTGATATGATCAGAGATATGACGGGAAAAGTGAAACTGATTCTGAAGAAAATGAAGGCAGCTCATGACCGACAAGCCAAATATGCCAACATCAGACGACGACCGTTGGTATTTGAGACTGCAGATCGAGTATTTTTGAAGATTTCACCTTTCCGAGGAGTTGTCAGATTTGGAAAGAAAGGAAAGTTGTCTCCACGATACGTTGGTCCATATGAAATTCTCGAAAAGATAGGAGATCGTGCCTATCGACTCGCATTACAGCCTTCATTATCAGGAATACATGATGTGTTCCATGTATCTATGCTGCGGAAGTGTGGGGACCCGATCTTAATTCAATTCTTAATCACTTTCTGGGAATAATTATTCAATTAAAATAAATAGGGTCTAAATTTTTTTTTTAAATACGAGAGTACGCAGCATATGAAATAAGTCCTATCTCATTTACAAGATCACTATTCAGATCTAAGTACAAGTCCTGTACAATAATAAATCGTAATAACTACTGTTTCTTCACTACATCTCAGGTGATATAACAGATATACTTCTAAGTCCGGATCTCCACGCTAACTGTCTTCTCTCATCCTCTTCTTGACCCTGATCCAGCCCCACCTGTTGTCATGCACACATACAAAACAAGACAACAGCCGGATAACTCCGGTGAGAATAGATCCCAGTATAAACAATGTAAACATGCAATTATATAAAAACATATATAAACGCATAAATAAGATATCATTTACATGTATCAACTCAACAAACATGAATGATATAAACACTGTAAATCAACATGTCGTATCAGACTCGACTCAACCGACACGTCGTCTCAGACTCGACTCGACTGACGCGTCGTCTCAGACTCGACTCAATTCTAATCTAGGGATCCCGGGGTCTGAATAATGATCAATATACTGAATCTTAGTCGATAGGAATGAATCAATCCCTAAACGGCATCGATATAATTCACATATCCAGTGTCTCGGCGAATCAGCCGCAGAATTGACGAATCAGTCAGAGAATAGGCGAATCAGTCAATCACTAGACGAATCAGCCAGTAACTAGGCGAATCAGCAGATAACCAGACGAATCAGTCGGTAACTAGGCGAATCAGCCAATGACTAAACAAATCAGTAGTCAATACATGCAGTGGCTATAAATCAATAGACTACAAACATCAATCTCATCAATTACAAATATCAATGCAATAAACTAAGTATGTGATTTAAGGAGACTCGAGTCAAACCTCACTCGAGTTGTGCATTCCCAACTCAACATTAATTTATACCTTTCTTTCTGATACTCTGACTCTGTCGAAGTCTCGAACTCAAAGCCTGTCAATACTCAATCTGACAATAACAATATTGAGGGTACGGCATCAATACACCACTCAATCAATACTGGATATAATCAGAATTCAATCAAATTCTGTTTCAATAATATAATGTCATAATTTCAATATATCCAGCACTACCATATCAGTCAGATATCAATTCCAACACCTCATAATCGATAACAATTCTATTCTGATATCTAATCGACTCCAAAACTACTCCGAAAATCATAACAATTTCTTATGGTATTTGTTCTCTAGTCCGGTTTTGATTATACGATGTCTAACATGACAAGAACATCATATATGAATCATATCAGATTTTGACAATACCATAATTTTAAAACATATCAAAACGTAGCAAAACTTACGTTCAGTTGTAGTCTATGTCGATAGGAACTCAATACCGAAGTCGGATTCAAAATCGGACGGGCGGATTTATCACAAAAGGCGTAAGGATTTCTTTCTTTCTCTGAAGCTTCCCTTTCTTCGTTTCTCCCTTCGTTTTCGGAAGAATCGCAAGGTATATATATATATATACACCCACGCACATGCAAACGAACGAGTGGCTCAATGTACATACTGCACGTCTCGCGCATATGCGCGACTAATATCGATGCATATGCGCGAGACCTACGGGTCTCGTGGATAAGCTTCTCGGCAGCTCGCGCATATGCGCGACTCATCTCCGCGCATATGCGCAAGGTCCTCTGGACTTCGCTTGTACAGGCTCGCGCATATGCGCGACTCACTTCGCGCATATGCGCGAGGTCCTCTGCCCACGTCGCGCATATGCGCGCATCTGTGCCGCGCATATGCGCAAGGGCTACTGTTCCTCGCACATTTTCATGCATTATCTCGTCTTTTCCGGTCCGATCCTTTCCGTCTATAATCATATCAATTATCCCTAAATCATTTCAGACTAATAGGATAAAATTCTCGGGCCTTAGATTTCTCCCCCCCTAAGATATGATTTCGTCCTCGAAATCACAGGCGATCAATCATATCATAAGAAGGTATATAGAAGAAGCTAAATAAACAACTCACCCTCGTGACATAAAACTGGGAACCTCTGTCTCATATCAGACTCAGTCTTTCAAGTAGCTTTTTCAATGCCATGTTAACTCCACCAAACTTTCACAAGTGGAATAGTCTTCGTTCTGAGCTACTTTTCCTTCCGATCAAGAATCTAAATCGGCTTTTCGCAATAACTCAATGTCTCATTCAACTCAGCCTCATTTTGTTGGATGACATGTGAAGCATCAGACAGGTATTTTCGCAAGAACAAACATGAAAAACGTCTTGTATCCCATATAATGAAGGCAATTAAAGCTAGTCGATATGCACGATCTCCTATCTTCTCAAAATCTCGTACGGACCAATATATCATGGAGATAGTTTCCCTTTCTTTCCAAACCTGACAACTCCTCTGAAAGGTGAAATTTTCAAAAATACTCGATCACCAGCCTCAAATCCTAACGGTCGTCGTCGGACATTGGCATAATTGGCTCGTCTGTCTTGGGCTGCCTTCATTCTCTTTTGAATCAGCTTCACTTTTTCAATCATATCTCTGATCATATCAGGTCCAGTCTAAAGAACCTCAGAGATATCATCCTAATAAAGAGGGGATCGACACCTCTTTCCGTACAACGCTTTGAAAGGAGCCATTTCAATACTCGTCTGATAGCTATTGTTGTACGAAACTTACCAAGTGGCAATATATCTTGCCAGCTAGTGCTAAAATCAAGCACTGCTACCTCGGCATATCTTCCAATGTTTGGATCGTCTGCTCAGACTATCCATCGGTCTGTGGATGATATGCAGTACTAAAATATAACTTTGATCCAACATCTGCTGTAAATTCTGCCAGAAGTGCGATGTAAACCGAGGATCATGGTCTGCTACAATCGAATTCGGCACTCTATGCAGTCTACTTACCTCTCTGACATAAATCTCAGCCATCTAGTCATGTCTGTACGTCATCGTGTACAGAATAAAGCATGCGGATTTGGTCAATCTGTCAATCACAACCCAAATTGCATCACAATCTCGGGAGGATCTTGATAACTTCATTATAAAATCCATGGAAATGTGATCCCATTTCCATTCAGAAATGGACAAACTCTGTAACAATCCTCCGGGTTTCTTTCTCTCAGCCTTTACCTGTTGGCAATTCAGACATTTGGCTACAAATTGCAATATTCAACTTCCATTTGTTTCCAACAAAACTGTCTTTTCAAATCATTATATATATTTTTTTGCCACCAGGATGAATACTGAATCGAATGTTGTGCGCTTCTGATAGTATCTACCGTTTCAACTCCGGAACATTTGGCACAACAATGCAATTATTTACATACAGAAAATTGTCACGAACCTGGTACTCGGATCGATGTCTTGCTCTAACCTTCGCTAACTAGTTCTGTACATTCTGATCAACTTTCTGAGCTGCTTATATTTCAAAATCAGCTTTGGGTCGGAATGTACAATATAAATTCCCCCACTGTCTACTATCTGATTCGAACACGGATTCAGAATAACAGCAATATTCAATCAAATTCAAAACATCATTCATCGGTACTGATCTGCTAACTCATAAAACCGCAAATATCTAACATTAATATCCACCTCGGCCAACTAATTACGATTTAATTCTGCTAAAATCAATAGATACATCATCTTCAGATATAACATACCTTGAATGTAATCTGCCTCAATCAGAATTCACCATTTCACAATTTCTGATATCAAGTCAAGGTTAAAATCAATTTCTCTGACTGAAATCAAATCTAAAGTCTTATCTGGGGAAAACATCAATAACTTTCATATCATTGGTAAATCAGCCAATGATAGATTCAACTTCAGTAAATCAACTGAATACATGAGGAGTTTCTCTGCTCCTTTCTGTAATAATTAAATCATAGGTAGTACGGATTATCAAAGGAATTCTCAATCTAGAATCATTATCGTACAATATTCATCCTTTGGCCATTTCAGGTCCGATTCTCACCATCTTCTGGAACTAATCTAGGGTAGCTCTGCACTTGATCAGCATATCAATATCAGTAATGCAGTCCCAAAATCAGACAACAATAGTACAATTCCAGCCACCAGACGATCTAACTCAATCTCATTCTCATCCTATTGTAGTATAGGATAATTTACAGAATTCACTGCTATAAAAACTCTCCCCAACCAGTAAAGAGATATACTACAGTAGATAAAAACTCAACAGGTAATGCATGACTCAATGCAAATCGTTCAAAAATAAACGTATGGGAAGCATCCCTATTCATCAATACAAATGCAGGATAACTACATCAAGAACAGTTACCTGTAACATCATCCTCTGGTGCTTCCTGAGCCTGCTCCTCGGTCAAAGCAAATACTATGGCCTGTTGTCTAGGAGACTGGCCAACTGTCTGGCTTCCTCCTGGCCTCTGCTGTGACTGAGATGGTGCTGGCTGAAATGAATGAACAGCAGCTAATTGTCTACTCCACTGTGCCGTTGATCCAGATGATTCGGCTCCCTGGGATCTTTGAGAACCCTTCTGTGGACACACTCTGGCAAAATGTCCCTGTTGTTTGCAGAAGTGGCAACTATCAAGTACTCCTTGGCATTGCTCAGTGGAATGTCTCCTTCCACAATTTCCGCAGTAAGCCCCGGTATAACTCTGTTTGGAACCACTGGAGCTAGAAGAACTGCCGCCAGACTTCTTAAACTGCTTTCCTCTAGCCTTCAGAAAATCTTTCTTTCCACCATTGCTACTATCACTCTCAAATCGGGGAGGTGGTTGCTGCGGTCTCGGTGTGGGAGGAATATCTGTAGCTCTTCTCTGCCTTATCAGGCCCGCTTCAGCGCCTTTTGCTCTATTCATGGCCTCAGCAAAGTTATTCGGTTGCCCTGTGTTCACCAATGTAAATATATCGGGTTTCAAGCCATTGATGAACTGATCAGCAACGGCTTCGTCATTTCCAGCCACATGTGGAGCAAACTTCAACAAGGTAGAGAACTTGGTCACATATTCTTCAATGTTCAGCTGACCCTGTCTCAAATTGGCAAACTCCGCCCCCTTGTCTTTCCTGTACGACACTGGGAAAAATCTTTGATAAAACTCAGTTTTAAATAC
This sequence comes from Primulina tabacum, assembly GCF_025594145.1. NCBI lineage: Eukaryota > Viridiplantae > Streptophyta > Magnoliopsida > Lamiales > Gesneriaceae > Primulina > Primulina tabacum. The sequence continues at coordinate 12,228,891 of NC_134567.1, forward strand.
ATCCCAAGTATTAGTCGTACCTCGATGCTCCAAGGCCCTCTTCATCGTAATCCACCAGTTCTTTGCAACATCAAGCAACTGGTGCCCAATCAATTTAATTCGGCGCTCATCACTGTAATCCAGTGAATCAAACAGCATCTCAATGTTATCTAACCAACTCTCACATTCAACTGATGTCTCCGTACCCTTCAGAGTCGGTGGTTTGAATGACTGAAACCTTTTCAATAACGTTTCCATCGGAGTTGTTGTCACATCCATTGGAGGATTCGATGTGCTACCCTGTTCTGGTATTCTTCGAGGAGGCATATCTGATAATCAAATGGATTAGTACCCCAATCCGATAAACATGTTTCACTTCAGTTCCCTCAACCGATCATCTTACTGCTGATCGAGAATCGGTTCAAATTCGTTCCCAATAATACATATTACACAATCAGATCAGATAAGTCAAGTAACATGTATTATATAAAGCAGTAAAGCATGCTAGCAATCACAAGCAAGGAAAGAAAACATCTATCTACCCCGCTCATTAGCTCCTATCTCAGTCTCAAGGATCTATCGCTCTGATAACACCTGTTGTGGGGACCCGAACTTAATTCAATTCTTAATCACTTTCTGGGAATAATTATTCAATTAAAATAAACAGGGTCTAAATTTTTTTTTTAAATACGAGAGTACGCAACATATGAAATAAGTCCTATCTCATTTACAAAATCACTATTCAGATCTAAGTACAAGTCCTGTATAATCATAAATCGTAATAACTATTGTTTCTTCACAACATCTCAGGTGATATAACAGATATACTTCTAAGTCTGGATCTCCACGCTAACTGTCTTCTCTCATCCTCTTCTTGACCCTGATCCAGCCCCACATGTTGTCATGCAAACATACAAAACAAGACAACAGCCGGATAACTCCGGTGAGAATAGATCCCAGTATAAACAATGTAAACATGCAATTATATAAAAACATATATAAACGCATAAATAAGATATCATTTACATGTAGCAACTCAACAAACATGAATGATATAAACACTGTAAATCAACATGTCGTATCAGACTCGACTCAACCGACACGTCGTCTCAGACTCGACTCAACTGACGCGTCGTCTCAGACTCGACTCAATTCTAATCTAGGGATCCCGGGGTCTGAATAATGATCAATATACCGAATCTCAATCGATAGGAATGAATCAATCCCTAAAAGGCATGGATATAATTCACATATCCAGTGTCTGGGCGAATCAGCCGCAGAATTGACGAATCAATCAGAGAATAGGCGAATCAGCCAATGACTAGACGAATCAGCCAGTAACTAAGCGAATCAGCCGATAACCAGATGAATCAGCCGGTAACTAGGCGAATCAGCCAATGACTAAACGAATCAGTAGTCAATACATGCAGTGGCTATAAATCAATAGACTACAAATATCAATCTCATCAATTACAAATATCAATGCAATAAACTAAGTATGTGATTTAGGGAGACTCGAGTCAAACCTCACTCGAGTTGTGAAATTCCAACTCAACATTAATTTATACCTTTCTTTCTGATACTCTGAATCTGTCGAAGTGTCGAGGCCTAAAAATCCTTACTTGGAAAATTGCGAAAATTTAAAATTTTTCTTTTCAAATAATTAAAATTGCCTCAATCATAAATGAACTGATACATAAAGTTTGATGTTTAAAATAGCAGCGGAAGAATTAACATTTTTCGAAATAAAAATAAAAAGTTTTTCCAACGATAATTAAAATGTTTTAGCCATCAAATAATAATAAATGTTGAACTGAGGTCCTCGGGTCCTACTACTGCCGACTCGAGCTGGCTCACTGGTCCCCGCCCTCGGTCCCGACATCATCAGTACCTACAACAATCAAGTCTAGTGATTCTAAAGACTCAACATGCATATATCGTGAATAACAAGTAAATAAATAGTAAGCTTGCATGAAAGTGAAAAATATAATGTCATGAGGCATATCGTAAAAATGTCGTGTCATGATTAATTATAATACGTGCATAACTGAACTTAAAATCATAGTGAAAATGTTTGCTCCTTGGAGCCCTGTACTGAAATAGCCTGTAATAATTTTTCTGGTGAGATTATGGTCTACGCATGTGGTCCCTGAACTGAACTGACCGGTAACTGGTGACCGGGCCGGTAACTGGCGACCGGACTTAATAATGTACGTCTGATCAGACTACTGCCACAGTACTGGGTGAAACAACTGAACTGACCGGCAACTGGCAACCGGACTTAGTAATGCTCTCATAACCGGTAGCTGTCAACCGGACCGGTAAATGGCGACTGGATTTAATCATGATAGTAAATTGAACAAAAGCCATATCGCATAAATCTCAAAATTTGTATTTTTGCACGTAATATAATTAAATAACTGAATTAAATATCCTGTAACAATTTTACTGAATGGATTGGATCGCTCCCAGGCTCGCTGCAACCTAAATATGCCATGAAAAATATGCAATAGTTTTTACTTGACCAAACCATGCAATTAAAAACCAAAAACTGAGACAAATGCGCCTAATGACTTCGTATTTAATCATGACTCCGAACCAACCCGAACCAACACTGAAACATCATATAGTCATGATTAAAATATGCTTAAAATGATGAATTAATGCTCCTCAAATGATGCCTGTCGAATCTTAGGTGAATGGACCAAAACATGAAATGCTCTCTCGAGAGTCAATTTGGCACATCGCACCGTAAATTCTCGTACGACCTCAAAAATGATCCGAATGACAAACGGCCAAAAACATGACCTTCCTAACTCAATAAGGCACTTTCAAGTCCAAGGCCATGGCTAAAAGCCAACCAAGAACTCAAACGACGCCTGAGAACAACAGCACACTTGCTGTCAAAATTACAGCAGCTGCGCACTTGCTTTCCTTGTGTCCTTTTTGAGACTACCGGCCATTGGGGCTTGTACCATCGACTAGAGACTCTTACCAACATCCCAAGGAATGATTTGAACCATGGCTATGGCCCCTAGACCAGCCACAATTCGAACCATTCAGCAAACATCCGAAAACTCCAACCGAGAACACCTTGCATGCGTGTGTGGTGTTGTGTTTCATTTGCTGTCTCGTGTCATTCTAGTGGCCATTTGATTGACCATGGCACGATCTAGACATCTTGGGGTATGGTATGAACCGTGGCTATGGGCCATAGGCCAACCAAGATCCACACCAATCCACCAAAATTCGAAACACACATGCTGTACAAAGGAAGAGCCGAAATGGGGAAGGGGCTGTTCTTGTTGTTTTATTTGAAAACTGATTCACCATGGACCAAGCCACCAAAAGGGCAACTTTGTCACGTCTTAGACCTGCTAGGGAAGTGATCTAACCATGGCTATAGGCCTTGTGGCAGCCATGATCAGATTCATTTCCTATATGACAGCAACACAGAATTTCGAAAGGTTCAAATGGACAACATGTGGAGTTGCTGTCATTTTCGTGTCTTCCAGCGTGCATGGGGTTGAATGAGTGGACCAACATGGTCCTAATGCATCCTATTACATGTCTAGATGTCGCCTTGGGAGCCTGAAATCGAACCAATACCTGCAACTCACAAAACAAATGAAACCGTGAAGCTTGAATTGGAAGGGCCGAAAATCTGCATGTTGTTTTCTGAAAAATCTTGCTATGTTTCGGTTTTTTTTGCCATAGAAATAATGAGCATGCATTGAAAATAAATGATAATAGGACTTAATTGAAGAGTCAAGGAAGAATATATGCATTCCTGATTTCGTTTTGAAAGAAAAACGAATGAATAAGACGATCCGGCGCGGAGGAGGTGGAGCGCTTTCTTTTCTACCTTTCTTGCTCTCGATTTTTCCTCTCTTTCTAGCTATGATGCTCACGGTTTTTCCCACTCTAAACTCTATGAATTTCGGTCATGGGGGAGGAGAATGATGGTTGGAAAGGTGAGAGGGAAGATCCACTAATAAAGGGATTAAAATGCAAGACCAAGTCTACCTCTCATTTAAATTTTAAATTTGTTTGAACAAGTCTTCTTGGGAGGGAGCATGGCCGATATTTGTTTCATCTAGACTAGGTGAGGATAAGGTTGATCATTAATTAAATGGTGCTAGAAAAATGAAGGGATTATCCTACTAATTAAATACAAAGAAAGGGTCAAAGGTGGTGGCGTGGCAAGGCATGCTAAGTCATCCAAGGGGCCGAAAATCAATACAAATGAAGGGAAATGTTGTTTAGTTACTAAATTTATAACCCTTAAAAGTCTCACCTATCCTTTAAATAATTTAGTGAACTAACCCCTTAATTAAGGAACTTAAATGAATTTATTTTTTTCTACTCACCTCAAGTAACTAAAATAATTCCTTAAACTTCCTTATTAACTTAAATAGACTTACTTGCTAGCTAAAATAAATTCTGGAAATGTTTTCCTAAATCTTAAATTTTATCTCTAAACTCCAACTCCAGTCCGGCCTCACTGAATTAACTGAAATGATAAAAATCAAAATACTGCATAAAATAATTAACTTAAGAAAAAGCATTTAAATACTCATGCAATAAAATCATTTTAAAATTTAAATACTAGAATTATGCATGGCTTATACGTAGTCTAAGTTACGGGTTCTAGGCGAAGTCTCGAACTCAAAGCCTGTCAATACTCAATCTGACAATAACAATATTGAGGGTACGGCATCAATACACCACTCAATCAATACTGGATATAATCAGAATTCAATCAAATTTTGTTTCAATAATATAATGTCATAATTTCAATATATCCAGCACCACCATATCAGTCAGATATCATATCCAACACCTCATAATCGATAAAAATTCAATTCTGATATCAAATCGACTCCAAAACTACTCCGAAAATCATAACAATTTCATATGGTATTTGTTCTTCAGTCCGATTTCGATTATACGATGTCTAACATGACAAGAACATCATATATGAATCATATCAGATTTTGACAATACCATAATTTCAAAACATATCAAAATGTAGCAAAACTTACGTCCAGTTGTAGTCTATGTCGATAGGAACTCAATACCGAAGTCGGATTCAAAATCGGACCGGCGGATTTCTCACAAAAGGCGTAAGGATTTCTTTCTTTCTCTGAAGCTTCCCTTTCTTCGTTTCTCCCTTCGTTTTCGGAAGAATTACAAGGTATATATATATATATATATACACCCACGCACATGCAAACGGACGAGTGGCTCAATGTGCATACTGCACGTCTCGCGCATATGCGCGATATATGCGCGACTAATATCGGCGCATATGCGCGAGACCTACGGGTCTCGTGGATAAGCTTCTCGGCAGCTCGCGCATATGCGCGACTCATCTCCGCCCATATGCGCGAGGTCCTCTGGACTTCGCTTGTACAGGCTCGCGCATATGCGCGACTCACTTCGCGCATATGCGCAAAGTCCTCTGCCCACGTCACGCATTTGCGCGCATCTGTGCCGCGCATATGCGCGAGGGCTACTGTTTGTCGTACATTTTCATGCATTATCTCGTCTTTTCCGGTCCGATCCTTTCCGTCTATAATCATATCAATTATCCCCTAATCATTTCAGATTAATAGAATAAAATTCTCGGGCCTTACAGGAAGTATCTCCCCTATGAATCTCATATTATGCAGCCAGACGAGACCGAGCTAGATGAGACATTGAGTTATGTCGAGAAACCGATTCGGATTATCGATCGTAAAGAAAAACAGATCAGAACAAAGACAATTCCGCTTGTGAAAGTTCAATGGACTCGTCATGGCATTTGTGGGGACCCGGGCTCTAACTCAATTCTTTTTGGGATTAATTGGATATTATCTAGAAAATGTGGGTCAAAATTTTGCTTTTAACATTAAATCAAATGTATATAAATCAAGAACAATAACTTTCTCTCTTTTATTTCAACAAACATAAATACATGTCTTGTTTCATTTCAAAGGTATACAAACTAGTGTTCAATACTAACTACACACCACACGTAGTACATGTCTAGTAAGAAACCACTATTAGTCTTCTTCTATGCCCGTAATCTCCACGCTATCTCGATCTCTCATCTCTGTCGCGACCCAGATCCTGTCCCACCTGTCGTTATGCACACATACAGACACAACAACAGCCGGAAACTCCGATGAGAACAAATCCCAGTATAAAACATGTATACATGCATATACACAATATAAATCATGAACATACTATCATAGATGTAATCAACAACAATACATCTTATAGACTATAAAACATAATCAGAATAAGTCAAGCAATGTAATTCAACTAATATCTTTGACTCAATTCATATCTAATTCTAGGGATCCCGGTGTGAATAAGATGTAACAGGTCTCCCACCTATTCTCCCAATCGGGGTGGCGTTACATCTTATTCCTAAACTTCGGTCATGTCTGTATCGAATTCTACAATCGGAGTGAATCTTCCCCTATGCTTCGATATCACCGAACGTTTAGAAAATTGGCGTATCTACCAATGACTCCCCTATCTCAGTACATATATATAAATCAATATAAAGTACAAACATAACAAGTATGTGATTTTGGGAAACTCAAATCAAGTCTAATTCGAGTTATATCTTCCCGAATCAACATGAATTATACTTTTCTTTTCGTTGAAATCAATCGAAGTCTCGAAGTTGCGATATAAAATCTGTCAATCGTAATCTGAATAACATGTATAAATGAATCATATCAATCTTCAACACCAAGTAGGATATGCAAATAGATCAATATGCAATTTCAATAACTTTCGACGGCATAACGACGTAATCTTTCGATACCGATTAACTCAAATATCAATACTCAGTAACAATACTCATAATTCTTATCAATATCAATCCACAAGACTGAATTCTGCACCATCTCAACTCAATATAAGCTGGAAAATCATAACGATCACATATGATATCATTTCTTCTATCCGGTTTTAAATATACATTCACAATAATCATAAGAACACATCATAACCATGATATCATAACTTCCCTAACATCTGACATCTGAATCGTGTTGAAATCTAACAATACTTTCATCCTTTAATAACACTTGATGAGAGGAGCAAGAATCTATGCTTGGATTGAAATTTGGATAGATAAATCTTGCACAATTCAAATTCTAAGCTAGAATGCACTTGAAGGAATTGTCTGAAGCTTCTCTCGGTTCTTTCTGATGAGGAATGAAGAATGAAGGACAACTCATTAAATTGCATGGCAAGTGACACATGGTTAAATTTTCATCAAACACGTCGCACCGCGGGTGCGCCACCTTTGCACCGCGGGTGCGCTCTTCTAACGGCACCACAATCAGAAATTCAGAATAATCGACAGCGGGTGCGCTGCTTCTTGGACCACAGGTACGGTGACATTACTGTACCAACATCATATCCTATTGCCTCTTCACCGCGGGTGCGCTACATCGGGATATCTTTGTATCATCTCTGATTCTGTTTCCCAAATCGCTTCTTTAGTGCCATGACGACTCCACTGGACTTTCACTAGCGGAATAGTCTTCGTTTTAAGCTGCTTTTCTTTTCGATCCAAAATCTGTAATGGTTGCTCAAAATAACTCAGTGTATCGTCAAGCTCGGCCTCATCAGGCTGAATGACATGAGAAGCATCAGGCATGTATCTACGCAGCATCGATACATGAAAAACATCATGTATCCCATATAAAGAATAGGAAGAGCAAGTCGATATGTTCGATCGCCAATCTTCTCAAGAATCTCGTACGGACCGATGTATCTAGGATATAACTTCCCGCGTTTGCCAGATCTGACAACGCCTCGGAAAGGAGAAATCTTCAAAATTACTCTGTCTCCCAATTCAAATACTAACGGTCTACGTCTGATGTTCGCATACTTGGCTTGTCTATCCTGCGCCGTCTTCATTCTCTTCTGAATGATCTTCACCTTCTCAGTCATTTCACGAATCATATCAGGTCCAAGTTCTGGTACCTCAGATACATCATCCCAATACAGAGGAGATCTGAACTTCTTGCCATATAACGTCTCAAATGGTGCCATCTCGATGCTCGTCTGATAGCTGTTGTTGTACGAGAATTCACAAAGTGGTAGTGAATCTTGCCAACTAGTGCCAAAATCTAGCACTACAGCTCTCAACATATCCTCTAATGTTTGGATAGTCCGCTCTGATTGTCCGTCTGTCTAAGGATGATAAGCAGTGCTTAGGTGTAATGTCGTACCTAAATCCTGCTGCAGACTGTGCCAGAAATGAGAAGTGAATCATGGATCACGATCTGATACGATCGACTTCGACACACCATGCAATCTGACCACCTCTCTGATATATATCTCGGTCATCTGATCATGTCGGTACGTCATTCTATACGGAATAAAACATGCTGATTTGGTCAATTTGTCAATAATGACCCAAATAAAATCACAGCCCCGGGATGATCGTGGTAACTTTGTAACGAAATCCATGGAAATGTGATCCCATTTCCATTCAGGAATAGATAAACTCTGAAGTAGACCTCCGGGCTTCTTCCTCTCGGCCTTCACCTGTTGGCAATTCAAGCACTTAGACACAAACTCTGCAATGTCTGACTTCATCTGTTTCCACCAGAACTGTGTCTTCAAATCGTTGTACATCTTCCTGCCACAAGGATGAATACTGAACCGACTACAGTGCGCTTCTAACAATATCTGTTGTTTCAAATCTGAAACATCTGGCACTACAAGACGATTATTCACATACAAAACATGATCATGTACCTGATACTCTGAATTGTGCCCTGATCTGACCATCTCAACTGACTTCTGAATATTCTGATCGGTTCTTTGTGCTGCTTTAATTCTCAAAATCAAATCTGGCTCAATTTGAATCGTAGCAAGTCGTAATGGTCTACTATCTGTATCTAATGCTAAACTAGACAAACAGCAATCTTCAATCATATTCGAAACACCTATCGTCGATAAGGATAGGGAACATACCTTTCGACTCAAGGCATCCGCTGCTGCATTCGACTTTCCTGGATAGTATTTGATCTCGCAATCAAAGTCCTTTAACAAATCGAGCCATCTATGATGTCTCATATTTAACTCTGACTGAGAAAACAGATACTTCTGGCTTTTGTGATCAGAGTAGATTTCAAACTTCTCGCCATAGAGATAGTGTCGCCATATCTTCAGAGCAAATACGATGGCCGCCAATTCAAGATCATGAATTGGATATCGAATCTCGTGTGGCTTCAGATGTCTCGAGGCATATGCAATCATATGTCCTCGCTGCATAAGAACACATACTAGCCCCCTGTGAGATGCATCACAATATACGACAAAATCACCAGTACCTGAAAGTATCGTCAACACTGGAGCACTAGTCAGTCGTTTCTTCAACTCCAAGAAGCTAGACTCACAAGCTTCAGACCACACAAATGGCGCATTCTTCTGTGTCAACTGGGTAATTGGTTTCGCGATACTGGAGAAATCTCTGATAAATCGTCGGTAGTATCCTGCTAGACCCATGAAACTGCGTATCTCTGGCACAGAAGTCGGTCTAGGCCAACTGATCACAGCTTCAACTTTACTCGGATCCACACAAATACCGTCTTCAGATATGATATGACCCAAAAAGACAATCTGTCTCAACCAAAACTCACACTTTGACAGTTTAGCATACATTTTCTCTATTCTCAATGTCTGCAACACAATTCTTAAATGCTCAGCATGATCAATCTCACTCTTGGAGTATACCAAAATATCATCAATAAAAACAAAAACAAACTCATCTAGATACTTTTGAAAGATACGGTTCATCAAACTCATAAACACCGCTGGAGCATTCGTTAAACCAAAAGGCATGACAATAAATTCGTAATGTCCATACCTGGTTCGGAACGCTGTCTTCGGTATATCAACATTTCGGACTCTCAGCTGGTGATATCCAGATCTCAGATCGATCTTGGAATAGAGAGAGGATCCCTTCAACTGATCAAATAAGTCGTCGATACGAGGTAATGGATATTTGTTCTTCACTGTTGCCTTGTTCACTTGTCGGTAATCAATACACAATCTCATCGAACCGTCTTTCTTTCGAACAAATAATACCGGAGCACCCCAAGGAGATACACTCGGTCTGATGTAACCCTTGGCCAATAAATCTTCGAGTTGTTCTTTCAATTCTTTCAATTCAATAGGCGCCATTCTATAGGGAGCTCGAGATATAAGGACTGTACCTGGTATAAGATCAATGCTGAAATCTACCTCTCGAGCTGGAGTTAGCCCTGGAATCTCGTCGGGGAATACATCGGCAAACTCACGTACCACTTGCAGATCTGCCAATGAAGGACTCGGTTTCACTAAATCTACTGAATATATAAGGAACCCCTCTGCTCCTTTCTGCAACAATCTATTAATAGTCAAAGCAGATACTAAGGGAATCGGAGATCTGGAACCCTTACCGTAGAATTTCCACTCATCAGTCATCTCTGGTCTGAACCTGACAATCTTCTGGAAACAGTCTACAGTGGCTCGGTACTTGGTTAACATATCAACCCCAACAATACAATCAAAATCAGCTAACCCAAGCACAATACAGTCTAAATCAATCCCGTGACACTCAAATTGTAGTATACAATGTCTAACTGAAGTCACAGATATAAGACCACTTCCCAACGGAGAAGAAATAGACACTACAGCAGATAATGACTCGACAGGTAAAGCATGCATCAATGCAAAGCGCTCAAAAATGAAGGTATGAGATGCACCCGTGTCTATCAATACATAGGCAGGATAACCGCAAATAAAACAGTTACCTGCAATCACATCATCTGGTGCATCTTGGGCCTGTTCTTCAGTCAGTGCAAATACTCGAGCCTGTTGTTTGGGAGGTTGGCTCACAGTCTGGCTACCTCTGGCTCTGGGCTGTGTCTGTGTAGGAGTGGGCTGAAAAGAGTGAATATATGAAGCTTGCCTCTCAGGCTGAGCAACTGAACTAGATGCTCCTACACTCTGAGTTTGTTGTACACCTCTCTGGGGACAAACCCTGGCGAAGTGTCCCTGGTGTCTGCGGATGTTGCAGACAACGACCCATCACACCCTGACACTGCTCGGTGGCATGTCGGCCTCCATAGGAACTGGAATACACACCTGTATACTCTGTACTCTGGCCAGGACCTCTCTGTCGTGACCCACTGGAGCTCGACGAACTGCTCCCTGATCTCTTGAACTGTTTTCCCTTTGCTTTCAACTTGTCTTTCCTTCCGCTGCTGCTACCACTGCTCTCAATCTGGGAGGGGGTTGAACTGAAGGTTGTGGCGGTTCGGAGTAGGAGCGACATAGGAAGTGCTTCGTTGCCTAAGCAATCCAGCTTCTGCTACCTTGGCACGGTTCAATGCTTCAGCAAAATTATTGGGCCTACCGGTAATCACCAAGGTAAAGATTTCTGGATTCAGGCCATTGATAAACTGATCCGCAACGGCTTCGTCATTGTCTGCGACATGAGGAGCAAATCGGAGCAATGCAGAGAACTTAGAAACATACTCCTCAATATTCAGCTGTCCCTGTCTCAAATTGGCAAATTCAGCACCTTTATCTTTTCGGTAAGACACAGGAAAGAATCGCTGATAAAACTCAGTCTTGAACACCTTCCAAGTGATCTGCGTGCCACGATGCTCCAATGCTCTTTTCGTAGTCAGCCACCAGTTCTTTGCCACTTCTTGCAGTTGGTGCCCAAATAATTTCACTCGTCGGTCATCGGTGTATTCAAGTGAATAAAATAACATCTCTATGTCATCGAGCCAGCTTTCACATTCCACTGGAATTTTTGTGCCCTTCAGTGTCGGTGGTCGAAACGACTGAAAACCTTTTACAGCAAAGTTACCATCGGTGTAGCAGTCACATCCATTGGATCATTGGATGTACTACCCTGTTTGGTACCCGACCCTGCTGCTGTTTGCGGTACTCGTCGAGGGCGGAATATCTGAATATCAAACAGATTGAATACACAATCTATACAATCTGTCTCAGCCCTCCTCTGATCATATACCTTTGATACAGAATCGGTTCTGATTCAGTCTTTGCGAATACAGCTGTAAATCAACTCAGATAACGAGACAACATGTAATATGGAAAGCAATAACATGCTAGCACCACAAAAGCAAGGAAGAAAATTCAATCTACCCCGCTCATTCTACTTCTATTTCAGTCTACAGAACCTACTGCTCTGATACCACCTGTTTGGGGACCCGGGCTCTAACTAATTCCTTTTGGGATTAATTGGATATTTACTAGAATATGTGGGTCAAAATTTTGCTTTTAACATTAAATCAAATGTATATAATCATCACAATAACTTTCTCTCTTTTATTTCAACAACATAAATACATGTCTTGTTTCATTTCAAAGGTATACAAACTAGTGTTCAACACTAACTACACACCACACACGTGTACATGTCTAGTAAGAAACCACTAGTAGTCTTCTTCTATGCCCGTAATCTCCACGCTATCTCGATCTCTCATCTCTGTCGCGACCCAGATCCTGTCCCACCTGTCGTTATGCACACATACAGACACAACAACAGCCGGAAACTTCGGTGAGAACAAATCCCAGTATAAAACATGTATACATGCATATACACTATAAATCAAGAACATACTATCATAGATGTAATCAACAACAATACATCTTATAGACTATAAAACAAATCAGAATAAGTCAAGCAATGTAATTCAACTCATGTCTTTGACTCAATTCATATCTAATTCTAGGGATCCCGGTGTGAATAAGAGTAACAGGTCTCCCACCTACTCTCCCAATCGGGGTGGCGTTACATCTTATTCTAAACTTCGGTCCTGTCTGTATCGAATTCTACAATCGGAGTGAATCTTCCCCTATGCTCGATATCACGAACGTTTAGAAAATTGGCATATCTACCAATGACTCTCCTATCTCAGTACATATATATAAAAATATAAAGTAAAAATAACAAGTATGTGATTTTGGGAACTCAAATCAAGTCTAATTCGAGTTATATCTTCCCGAATCAACATGAATTATCCTTTCTTTTCGTGAAATCAATCGAAGTTCTCGAAGTCGGGATATAAATCTGTCAATCCTAATATGAATAACATGTATAAATGCATCATATCAATATTCAACTCCAAGTAGGATATGCAAATAGATCAATATGCAATTTCAATAACTTTCGACGACATAACGACGTAATCTTTCGATACCGATTAACTTAAATATCATACTCAGTAACAATACTCATAATTCTTATCAATATCAATCCCAAGACGGAATTCTGCACCATCTCAACTCAATATAAGCTGGAAAATCATAACGATCACATATGATTCATTTCGATCCCGGTTTCGAATATACATTCACAATAATCATAAGAACACATCATAACCATGATATCATAATTTCCCTAACATCCGAAATCTGAATCGTGCTGAAATATAACAACTTACA